>NC_140945.1:51928119-52298119 GCF_014529385.1 Adiantum capillus-veneris
TTCATCTAGGATAGTATGTGAGAAATGTAGATATGAGAGAAGTGAAGAGATGAGAAGTTTCCCTCCCAAGCCCTATTCTTGCCCGTAGGCAATAAGGATACTGCGGGGAGAGATGTACCTGTAGCAAGAGAACCTAGAGAGGATGAATTACTAAGAATGAGAGAGATAGGTTTGGTTAAGGAGATGAGATTAGATACATATATATATATATATATATATATATATATATATATATATATATATGTTGGATTAGAGATGAAAATGAAAACAACAAGAAATCAAGAAAACATCCATGTAGAACACATCTTACTTGAAACCCTTCGGCACCATTATTGATGGGAGAGAGAAGAAGAGTGGATAATTCCACTTTGATTGATACACCAAGTGCAAGACCTTCTTTGATTAGAGTTGATCTTCCAAGGTTAGCTTGTTGCAAGAATGGCTAGTCTCCCTCTAGGAGAAAGTGTAGGCTTGGGCTTATGTTAATGGCTAAGTACAATTAGGCATTACTACTCACTCCCTCAAGAATTCCTCTCATCAATGGCTTGAATGCTTGAGTTCCTTCCAAGGAAGAAGAGGTCCCCTTTTATAGGTGAAGGGAACTCCCAAGGGTTTACACAAGAAGAGAGGAGCCAGTGTGAACAGGAATTGGAAAAGTTGGAAATGAGCTACCCCTGCATGATGTGGGCAGACTGGGGTCCAGTATTTTGATCATATCTCCTCAACCGTGGCTCCAAATAAAAAAGTAAAAATATGGGCAAAAACTTCAGCTCATTAGCTACGATATTCATTTTAAAATAGTTTTCCAATTCGAATTGGAACCTTGTGTAAAAAATTCATCAAAATAGGGTCCATTTATGACAGCAAAAGTCTTCATGTGGTCTCCTTAGCCTAGACTTTCATTTAATTCCAAAGGACACCTCATGCCATATGAAAGCATGACATTGCTCCTTGAAAAAGTTTTGTAATCATGCTTGCAATAATGCATTAAAATAAGTGTATCTTTGAAATCATGCCACCTAGTGTCCCACTAGGATTTGATTCTCTCCTAGTAGCTATTTAAAAAGAAATATAAGAAAAGTATAAAAAATACATAGAATATATATATATTGGAGTTTACCCTAGATATAGGATCTAACTAGGGTGTGAGATGATAATGAAATAGTAGAAATAAAGAATCAATTCTTTTTGCCCCAAGTTAAAGAGGCGGAGCTATTGATGCTTTTCCCATAGTATTTTTTGATGGTAAAGTAAGGATATGTTACCCTTGAGAAAAATAATAGGATGAGATAGAAGGATTATTATTATACTTAAATATGCATATGTACACTATAGAAAATATAATTATGTATCTAAAAAAATACAAGATAGATCTTGTAGCATGCGTTCCCACTATGTACGTGTCACAGCACGACAACGTGTGTGTGTAAACACACACACACACACACGTGCTGGCGTGTGTGTGTGCATGTTCTGTGTGGTCCATACACACGCACACACGCATGCACATGCACACACATACACACACGCACACGCATGTGCACACACGCACATGCACACACACACACGCGTGTACGCACACAGACACACACACTCACCCACCTCTCTCTCTCTCTCTCACACACACATTTCAATTAAATTAAATTAAAAAATAATTTTAATTAATAAAATTTAAAAGCTTTATAAAGAGCATTCACAAACTCTTTTCATTTCTCTATCTTTCCGCATCTCTACTTTCTTATATTACACAGACTTCTGTCTAAGACTTCTGTCTATCAAGTTCTCTTTTGCTCACTTTTCTTTATCAAACTCTTAGCTATAATTTCTCATAATCCATACTTATATCTATCTTCTCTAATTCTTTAGCCCAAGTACGAGAACAAGAAATCAATCCAAAAATAATGGTGCCGTGGATGAGGTTTATGTTACTACGTCGGAGGAAGTCCCTCCGCGATGCACTCAAGAGACCGAACAATCTCATGCCTTGAGTTCTCTAGATCGGATTGTGTCCATCATAACCGGTGTGGATGGAACAACACAATCAAGTGGAGGATTGAGTCATCGTGTGGAAACTGCTACCACAACTGAATATGTAAGATATAAAGCGTTTGAAAATGTGGTCGACAAGCACATTTCTTTGGGCTAGGTGGATTCTCATAGAGCTCCATACGATGGCAAACTTCCACGCTTGCCTCTATGTTGACTTCTTTCAAACCCCGCCATCCGCACGCATGATGACCATGTGGTGGATTTGCAACTCTCCATTGCAAACGAAAGCTACCAACCAACCATGGCAAGATTTATTGTTAGTGAACGGATTCTTGGGGAGGATCATGAGTAATTTTCTTGTCGTGGTCACACTTCTTGCAATGTCATATGATTTGGATGAGGAGCTTTGTCAAATCCCCGAGCTTAGTCACATGGTCAAGAGGTACTTTGTGGTTTGGGATGGAAATCACAGATTGGAGGCATGGATGCGGTGGATGAACGAAAACAACATCCCAATTGAGAAGGAACCAAAGGTGGAGTGCGTTCTTGTTGATTTTCAACCCCATGAGACAACGGAGTTTCTATTGGTTTTGGGAATGATCAATAGGTAGGTCCAACTGTTTTTTTGTGAATGTAAATGCATCTTATTTTTTTTGACAATGTAAATTACAATCGAGTGTTAAACAGGGCCACAAGGGTTTCAGTGCCTCACACTGCTCATGATATATTCATGATGAGAAAGCTGGGGTTGGCGGACCCTACTTCACTTCTGCAAAAATTTTCGGAAAGAGCGCGTCTGGCAACAGAAAGGGCTTTGACTTTTAGGGGTCCAAACAAATCAAAGTGGCTAAAATTGCCAATGGCTGTCCTTGCGCAACTCATTTGAAGGTATTCTTGAAACCAATGCTAAATGAGAATATGTTTTGATTACGAAATCTTATTATGTGTATTTTGATTGTGTCCTTGGCAACTGATAGGAAGAGTTCGATGCTATATATAGTAGTAAAATGGAAGGGCTGCCATCAAAAGGGAGTTTTGACTACGAGTTGGCACCTGACACATACGAGGAAAGCATCAATCTAGCGTTATCTCAAACAAAATATTTCACGTGAAAAGGGCTTGAGATAACAACCATTGCAAATCGAGAGAATGGCAACGATTTTTTCCAAAAATGTATATCATTTACAGGTTGGGACGAGAAGACCACCAAAATGACACCCTCGAGAGTGGCAGAGGTTGCGTGTGCACGCATTAACCTGAAAGAGTAAGTAAATGTCATTTAAATCATTCAATATCTTTCTCTTTTGATTATGTAGCAATGAAAAGTAAGTCTCGCTTTTCCTTTGCTAGGAAGTGCCGCTTGATTGATTTGCTCCAAGGTGGTGATGTACCCTTGAAGGAGAATGGCATAGGGTTGATGGAGAAAGCTTGGATCGAGTGGCTTTGATATCACATGTATTGGTGGCAATTGGAAAGGTTAGATTTAGTGATTATGTGCACAAGCTAGCAATTTGTTGATAATCTAACTTGTGACCTATTATTTTCTGCAGGAGAGTGCTTGAGATGGCCGAGAAAATGGAGGGTGAGTATCATCATGTTGCTATCCAACACGAGAAGGCTGAAGAGAGGCATGGTTGCACACTTGCCCACACATTACAGACATACAGACGGAAGCACTTTGACAAAGCCTTCAAGAAGTGGAGTGCACGGATCAAGTCCACACAAGATCCCAAAGAGCAATCCCACTTTGCTTGCACGGCACGACGCTTGTTGTACAGGTTTGACATCTTTGATTGACAAATTAACAATGTGGTAGGATACACTAATTTTGTTCTCGGTGGCTCAAAACATTGTGCTATGTCTTGTAGATGGTGGAGAGATGCTCTTATCTTCCCCATTCCCGAGCACCGCAATGATGCATGGTGCATGTCGGAGAGAGAGGAGATGGGCTTATATCCTGATGCGTGGATAGATGACTTGCGGCCAAAGGGAGCATGGCTCAAGTGTCCTTGGTGGCTGGATTTCCCGGACAAGGAGTACCCACCTGAAGAGGAAGTGCTATACATAGGTATCATACTATGCAGCTTTTACCTTTGCCATGCAGCAATACACATGGGCATAATAACTGTTCTTTTTTAATTAATAGCGGAGCATGCTGCTTCACGGAAGAAAGCCTTTGTGATAGAGGATGCTCTATCTCCAAACACAACAAAGAAACCGGACAAAAAGAAACAGGCCTCAAATAAAGACCCGCAAGCACCATTGGCTGACCGGAAACGTGGGAAGAGAAAGAAGAGAGCTTTTGCGTCCAGTGATAGTGAGAGCGAGCATGTGGTTGAGGAGTATTCTGTAGAAGTCAGCAATAGTGCTCATAGCCTTGGTGCTATGAGCCACAGTGTACCGACACTTTCCTTCACTCCAAGACTAGTAGGGGGCATCCAGGAGTCCCCTCCATGTTCACCATGACATGGCAGGGCTGCAGAGGACCTATCAGACATGGCCAGAGTGGTGGGAGAAAACCCTCCAGGTACATGAGAATGGTTAAAGTTGTGTTGTTCTATTTAGCATTGCTTGAAAGATATATTTGATCTTATGTTGAGCATACAAATATGCATGTAGAGCCACGCCACCTTGCAGTGCATGGTAGTGTCAAGTGCTTGGAAAAAGCTATTCCAAATGTGTTGTGCAATGACAAATAAGCCACACAAATTTACATTCAAAGTTATGTCCACAATTTTAGGGCTAACAAAGATTGCATGTAGTTCTATGCAGTCACTATGTAGATTCTTGGGCTCTCTAGTAGGAACATGGCAAATGAACCCCAACTTGAGATTGGGTGGTGTACGTTTGATGTACATGGCCTTTCCCTTACACACTAGGCCACATGCAGCTAGCACGAGTGGGGTTCCTTTATGGAACCAATGGGATAGTGAGCTTGTGGATGCTGCATTCCTTCTGGCAACCGAGTTTCTTTTTGGTTGATGCCATGGTTGTGGTGACATGTTGTGCAGAACATCTATCCATTGTCACTTCGAAGGTAGAGGGAGCTCATTTTGAGTTGTTGAGGATATTATACATACGGCCGTCGAGGTCTAGTTGCACAACTCTTCAGGACTATGTAGAGGGGGTATGTTATTTTTTGTTTTGATATTGAATAGTAACTTCGATGTTCACATTTCAAAATATAAACGTTTTACTGTTATTTGTAGGTTGTTACTTTGTTGCTAGTCATTTTTTCACCCCCTAGAACTGGTGGGTGTCGGCTTCCGTGGTATGATCGAGCGGATGGAGAGATTGCAGAAAATGTATGTGGCTTCTCTGCAGATGACGACATGTTGTGGGAGAAGCTACTAGGTATAGATTCCACACAGTGGACGCTTGATCATATGGGCAGGCCAAAAATTGAGAGGAGTCCAGCGTTTGCCAGGTGTGTGCTGAAAACTTTTTGGAAGTTTTTCTTCATGTTCCTATAAAACTATAGGTATAACAAAATTAAAGATTTTTGTTGTTTTGTAGATGGCTACTAGGTAGCTTCACAAACATCGGAGATGCTGTACTGGATTGTTTTGCAGGAGTGGGGACATTGGCAGCACAATGTTTACTACTACGCAAGCATTACATCAGTTGTGAGAAGGATTGGTCAGTTTTTAGTGCTTGTCTAGAGCCAACTCAGCGCCTACCTTTTGATTTAGGCTCAACATTGATGTTTCATAGGAGTGACAGAGCTCAAGTAACTGAGCATCTGAAGCAGGTGACAGAGCAGCTTCATGCACTGGAGCCACCTTTCCCGACACCACTCAGCAGTCAGGGCGGGGCAATAGCAGCTCCGTATACTTCACGGCCCCAGTCTTGGCATGGCAACTGGACCATCTCCCAGTGCATTTATTGCCTCCACATCTGAGGCCCCACCCGGAGTTGATCCATTGCCTCTTTCACTACCTACAACCTCCCCCCACATATGGTTCGTACCCTCTGCCATTTGGAGGATTTCCCCCACCATTTGGTGCACTGCCCCCATTGGCACGACCTTTGTTTCATCCCAGAGCATATGGCCCCCCACCGCCCTTCTTGCATCCACCTCACCCATGATGTATCCCCCCCCCCCCCCCCCCCCCCCCCCCCCCCCCCCCCCCCCATCTGTATTTACTTTTGATGCAATGGAACACATAGATTTGGGGTTTGCTGTATGAAATAGACCATAATTGTGTGTAAGGAACTTTTGTTTGTCTTATCAATAGTGTATTGAATGCATCCATGGTGGTTTTTGTTTGAATGTAAGTTGGCTGTGAACCGACAATCAAATTTTAGTTAGAGAGAGAGAGAGAGAGAGAGAGAGAGAGAGAGAGAGAGAGAGAGAGAGAGAGAGAGAGAGAGAGAGAGAGAGAGAGAGAGAGAGAGAGAGAGAGAGAGAGAGAGATAGATAGATTTCATTATCGTCCACGGAGGTCAGATATGACCCATGGGACCGGAAACAAAAACATTACAATTCGGTCTTCTAAGAGAAGGCATTAGATACAAATCAGTTAAGGACTGAGGGTCCGTCAAGAGGGTGGGAAAAAGAAGCAAAACCTAGGTGGGGTCGGGTAAGGGGATAGTCGCTTTGGGAGCTCGAAATTCTTGGATGATGGCCTTACCTCCTCGATATACTGCCCATTTTCCTTAGTTTCGTGCTTCGTAGACCTTTTTGAGTTCTTGTTTCTTCATCTTGAGTTGATTCAAGTTCAACTCCTCAGCAATCCAAACCTTCGTTCCCTTGAGGAGGTGGGATTGACACAGCACCCTCACCCGCTCCTCTTTTTCCTTGAAAGTGAGAAGGCAATGCTCAAATGGAACTTGCCTATGGGTGTCATTGATCCAAGAAATGGATTCCGGCTTGATGTTGATTGTTTGAAGAATATTGTTGAGCTTGATAATTGCTTCTTCGAGGGTATCATCAGTGGTGCACCATGGTGAGGGAAGCCCACCAATCCGGACCTTGAAGGAGTTCTCTTCCTGAAGTCTTTGTTCTCGAAGTTCCGTTGTCACACATGTCTGCACTTTTTTAATGACTGCAAAGTGAGCTTGGGTGACTTTGGCTTCAACTTCTTTGGCTTTGTCTGTGGCAACATTGACCATAGAGTCGAAACGTGCCTCAAGCTTGCTAAGGCGCGCTTTTAGGTCGCGATTCTCTTCCATAAGCTGATCAACAACTCTTGGAAGCTCTCCGATCCGATCGCTTTTACTTGGCGCTGCTACAACGGCTGCAAAACTTGGTCGACTCCTCGCAGTACCCTTTGGGGTATTCATGATGAGAGCCCACTACAATCCAATGGGACCCCTATCTAAACCAGTGTGACACCACTGTAAACTAGGCCTTAATAGATCCTTAGTTTGCATGCGGTTAAGGTTTATGAGGCTGCTTTGTGAGGCTTACACAGCTTTGCAGGGTCGTGAGTTCAGGGTTAGGCAGTGCAAGCTTTGTGAGCCAGGCTGCAGGAGATTCGGGTTTTGCGAGATATGAGAGGTTCGAAAAGTTGCTGCGTTCAAATTCTTGTTGTGTGGTGATGTTCTCGCCACGAGATGCAGGGGCTTGGTTTTGGCTCGCGATCGAGGCTATGGGGATAGGCCTAATGCCTCCCCACAGGGCTGCCTCTCGCCCATGGGGAGACTCAGGCGTTAAGGGGTTGAGGAGGGAGAAACGCTACGACAGGTAGAGAGAGAGAGAGAGAGAGAGAGAGAGAGAGAGAGAGAGAGAGAGAGAGAGAGAGAGAGAGAGAGAGAGAGAGAGAGAGAGAGAGAGAGAGAGAGAGAGAGAGAGAGAGAGAGAGAGATGGGTAGATTATCCCTTCTTTTGGGAATCTGCTCACCTGATTTTTAAAAAGCGCTCGCCAAAAATTGCTCGCCCAAAAATTGCACCCCCAAAAAATGGTCAAAAATAGCCCTAAAATAGCAAAAAATGGCTCAAATTGCCACATCAACGACGGAGTAGTCATTGGCTCAAGCTGAGGGGGAAGTTTTAGATCCAGTAATGAGCTCATTTGGGCATATAAGCAAGGAGATACAGCCATTCCAAGACAGGGTGCTAGCGGAGTCCCGTGCTGTTTCCACTACATGGTTGAGGCTGTGAGGCCTCTAATTAGGGTTTCCCCTCCTCAAATAACTACTTGGTCTTCTCCAATTAAGTTTTGAAGCTTCTATGAAATTTTCACAACGAAGAATCAAAGCGTCAATTTAGGGTTTTTAACAGGCCAAATGAGCACTGCATCTGTGCAATTGGGAGAGAGGCTATACCTAATCTTTAGACACACAAGAGTTTTGAGTTAGTATTGGTTCTTTTTTAAAGTGGAGATTTCATGGCTGGAGTTTTGTTCTATTTGAGTTTGTTTTTGGCTTCAAATCATCTACGCCTTGCTTGATTTTGATCTAAAAATCCGCACCATCAGAGGCCCGGCACTTTCCTAGTCGCAATACACACTTCTTGACAATGGGTGTCCTCCACTTGTGCAAGCCAGAGAACAATGTTTGAGTCAATCTACATAAAAGCAATGCAAATAGTTAACCATTTTGTCTTGCAATGAAGTGTCACAAAGTGAAAATGCTAAATGTACAACGCATATCATGCAGAAGTGCCATACAAAATGGTGGAGAGTTGACAATGCGGTCTCTCCAAATATTATAAGAAATTAAAGTCGTGCAACATTTATATCTCTCTGTCAGATATAAATACTCTTTAAGAAAAATGCAAAAGATGCAGGATATAGATTATGAGAAGCACAACAAACTTTATGCTTTATATCATAGATATATTGGAGTCCTATGTAGTGCAAGAAGTGCTCTCACTTTGCATCCTAAAAACAACAAGCCAGAGCTTTGTGCCCATTCTTTTCTTCTGCTGGGCTAGCTTCAAATCCAATAGCGAATACCATCGCTTCTTTTTGATATAGGTTGGGAAAGATCTTTGATTGGTTACTATGGGATACATGTCAATCAAATGATTAAGAGAAGGCTTGATTCCATGGACTGTATCCATAACTCTAACTGGTCAAAAGATTGTTCCACTAGAGCTTGCTGGCCACATGGTGATAGAAGAAAGATCATTGTATCCAGCATGAATTATTTACTTCTCATCGATTCGATAAGACCCCAAGCTTCCTTGAAGTCCCTACATGGAGCATAACTAGGCAATGTGGCATTCCAGATTGCGATATTAAATTGAGGCACTGTTTTGTACACAATCAAGGCATCCTTTAGCCTATGCCACCACTTACAATACATGTCAATCAAGGCACTTCGGACATAGACATGTGACTCATAACCCCCTTCAAAGATGAAACAATGCACCTGTTTTCCCTTATCCAGAGCTCCTATTGATGTGCATGCTTTGATAGTCCTCACAAACATATACTTATGAGGCCAATTCCCTTGACCCCCTGCACTCATTTGGGATGAAGAGCATACATCCCTATCTACTTTCTCCCTGTCGAAGCCGGAGTTGGACTCAATACTTCCTGGAGAGAGAGTGTCGAGATCATGAGAGAAAGAAAAGCCTTACTTGCTTTGGTTCCCTTCCCTTGCCCTTCTCATCCATGTTCACGAGCACAAACTTCACCATCAATTGCTTTTATCTTCAATCTCTAACTCTCTGCACACTCTTCCCACACTTATGGTCTCCCATAATCAGTACTCATTGCCACTAATCATACGTTTATACAACCTTTGTAGTCCACTTCACCTTGCAAGGTATCAAGGGTTATTTCTCTATTCATAAAGCCTTCTACACTTTTACATTAGAGGACTTGCAGTCAAGAGTCAAGCGTCAATAGTATCAAGCTATCTGAGACACTTTCAATGATTCCCATTGCTCCCTCATTATGATGCAAGCATGCCTTCAACTCCTCTAGTTTGTGTGCTAATTGACAATGTTCAAGCATTGATTCTCAATGATTCTCTGCAACCATGTTGACCACATCATCTAATGCATGCAACAATGGATCCTAAGCTATCTCCTTTTGGCACCTCTAGACATTCCAAAGGCCTTGTTGGCATCACCCTTATCAGCCAAATCCAATGCAAGAGGTCAGTGAATTTGACAATCCAATGTAGTAGGAGAATGGAAACTTGCCCACCTCTATTTTCATATTTGACTCTGTGAATATTCCATATGCTTTTGACAATACTTTCAGCAAAGGCAACCCGATTCATCGGACTCTTTAGATTTTTGTAAAGAAAACCATGTGTGAAGGCCTTTGTGGCCTCCTTGCTATATTACTTGGAGTCTCTTGGTAAAAAGAGGTCAATAGGGTGTAAAACTTCCTCCAATACTCCGTCTTAACCTAAGTTACACTTGATCTAGCTTTCCCTTCTAGTCACCTCAATAAACACCCACAACCAATTTGCATTTACAAAATTATCCTCCAAAAGTGCTAAGGTTGTAAACTTCAGTAGTCTGTGCCCTACTCATGCAAAATTTGGACTTTCTTTTGAACTCAACTTGTGGCAGGTTGCCAGCAGTGAGACATTACAAGAGCGCTACTTGTAGGTTAATCCAAATTTACTCACCCACGCTTAGTTAATTTACACACACACAAAGAAAGCCCTAGCCTCAAGAGGCAGCAAGGACACATGTCAAGCCCCTACCCATGTTGCCCTCATGGTGTGCCTAAAGCCTATTGGTTGGCCTTCCAAGGGGTCCAATGATAAATTTATTAATATTAATTAATTGTTTTTGCATTTATCAAGTCCTCTCTCTCAAAGGAGAAAGGGGGATAGTTGTCCCAAGGCTACCCTTGTTGCTTGATATGCTTCTGTTAACCCTCACGGCTCACGGACACGACGGACGTTGTAACCTACGGCGAACATTGTATTATTAATTTGGTAGATTCAGGTACCGGGCTTGTTGGTCCAATAGGAAAAGGGTAAGAGTGATCGCCGATGAGAGGCGCACTCTAACTGGAACATTCAAGGGATTAGTTGGCTAAGCATGGGCGCCCAAGTGTGAATGGGGTGAGCTCATATAAAAGTCAACTAAACCTAAAATTCACTCATTCTCTCATTTGTGCAATAGAAGAGTGCTCCATCTCCATCTCCATCTCCATCTTCTTCTTCTTCACCTCCTTGTGTGTGTGTGTGTGTGTGTGTGTGTGTGTGTGTGTGTGTGAGAGAGAGAGAGAGAGAGAGAGAGAGAGAGAGAGAGTGGGCGATCGAGCATTACGAAGGCATGGCGGCGGCGAAGCGGTTGAGCGCGGCGGCTCCTTCTTCTTCGCGGCGAGGAATCCTCCACGAAGCAAGCGTAGAGCGGTGAGTGACACACCATCGCCTTCTTTGAGCTTACTAGTTTAGGCTTGTTGTGTGCTTGGAGCCATCTGTGGCTCGCACACGGTGTATCGGCAAGTTCCTTGCATTGACATGTGCGACATACGTGCACATTTTTGGCGCCGTTGCTGGGGAATGTCGTGCAGCTTAATGCCGTGCATTAAGCTCGAGTAGCACTCTGTGCTTCTCCGTGGTGCAATTTCAATTATAGGAAAGGTAGGGAAGGAGTGTGTGTGTGTTGAGAAGAGGGATTTGGTGTTATACTGTGTGTTTTTTTTGTTAATGGAGTTTTCAAAGGTACTGTGTTTATTCTCTATGTATTAAGGTAGTTAGTTTTCTTTGTTAATGGAGATTTCAAAGGTTCTGTGTTTATTCTCTGTGTATTAAGGTAGTTAGTTTTCTGTGTACAGAAAGTAGGAAGTAGATTAGTGAGAGTTAATAGAGTGTGTTAGTGTGTAAGAGTAGGTGTATTAGTTAGAAGTAGGTAGATAGAGTGTGTGTGTGCTCTCGCGCAGGCCGAGGCGACCTTATCCTTAAAAAAACAAAATAAAAAAAAATTAAAGATAGGATCGGGATTGGGAATATCTCCCAGACCCAAGACCAGACCCAAACCCAAGCTCACGCTCAGGCCTAGGCCTCAGTTGCCTTTAAAAAAAAAAAAAAGAATTTTAGCTTCAAAAGTAGCTAAAAATAGATTTTTTGAGGACCAACGGAACATCAGATGCCCGAAAATTATGCTGTAAAGCACACAACGACCCTCTAAATGATACGCTCGTTTTGAGCTATCACACACTTTAATAAAAAAAATCAAACATTAAAAAACATCAAAAACAAGAAAAAATCAAGTAGAAAACGGGGTGCAAAACACCCACAAAACAAAGCAAGTAACCTTTGAGGGTACTTGCCGACACTTGTAGGGCACCCAAAGCACATGTATCTACGCTCTGGTCGTGTGCTAGAGTCCGAAAAACTAGCTAGTGCTTTGATTTACGGAGGTACTCACTATCCTTCCACGCTAGGGTCTATGCCCTCGGCGGGTACCCAAGATAGTGCAACCCAAGACCCAAATATAGCAGCTAGCGACTCTTCCTCTGACTACGATATTATGGAAGAGAATCTTACACAAAGCCCCGGGGGAACAAATGAAACCGTGCCTAGCTGGGCCCAACAACCTGGAACTAGTGTTTTTAGCCGTTTGATGGAAACTTTTAGTAGAGCTACGCGTTGTGAACCTACGGCTAGTGAAGTAAACGAAGGGGGTGGGGAAGTAGAATCACCATTCACATCTCCTGTAGACCCCACACTCCCTCAAAGTGTCCACGTGGACATTCTACCTACCTCATTTAATGAGGGCCCTACCGAGCTACCACCTTCCAAAGTCGCCTCTAAGGTAGCGGGGTGACTAAAAGTCAAAACACGGGAAGCAACAGTGCATCCACCTCACGGCAATCCTCTAGTACACCAAGTTTGGACGGAGTATTTCTCCTACACACGGAGACTTTGACCGACCTATACATGGGCTACACATACCATGTGGGTTGGTTAGAAGTTGTACAATCCACATCTAGTGCCACTAGTCTAGAGGAACAACAACACATGATCTGCAATGTCATCCATAGGATTATCCAGTCCGAGAGGCAAAATCGATGAATAAACATACCTTCGATGGATCCTATGCGATTTTCAGACACGGGCAAAGGGAAACAACCCACTCTATCACAAATGGAGACTCCCCCAGTGAGTCCCATCGATCCCCCATATGTTGTTTCGCCAGGGGTCTCAATGCAATATGATCCCACAAGTGATAGCTTTACTTTTCCAAGTCTAGCTCATCTTTCCCTTGATGACACCATGGCTACCATGCCTACCCCAATGATGGGCATGCCAAGAAACACTCCATGGACCTCATTTGTTAGTAAAGCACCACTACATGGTAGCTCAATGCCTGCAATAGTACCTACAAGTGCGTACCAATCGTATGCACCTATGGGTCCACGTACTCATGTAGTCCCTACCCCTCCCATTGTTTCAACTACCTATGCTCCACAACCACAATACACAAGTTCTTATTCCCATGGGACTATATCGGCTAGCATTAGCATGTCACATCCGACATCTGCTATGCCTAGGGTCACTCATATGAACTATGGACCACCACATGGCACAACATCGTACCCAACGTGGAACCCAAGGGCTTCCTATGCGCCAAGCCCAATTCCAATACCTACTCCACATGTAGTCTCTGGAGCGCCTTCACCCACGATGCCTGCTCACTTAGGTGACTTGGCAACATGTGCTCAAGCTATTGGTCAATCTATTGCTGAGAATATGCGTAACACGCCTGATAGAGAGCCTAGAAGTAAGGTAGTACAAATAGCCAAGCTCACACAAAAATTTAGTGGAGACGGGGATGTGAGAAAGCATATCGAAGTGTTTGAACAAATATGTGATTCTCTAGGAGAACACAATGACCTACATAAGAGCAATGCTTTAAGCCTAACCTTAAGTGGAAAGGCTGGGGATTGGTATAGAACGTGGAAGAAAAAACGATTTACCCTACTCTAAGGAGACTGTTCTTAAAAGAATACATACGAGAGGGAGTGCTTTGGGGTGTAGGCTCTCAGCTCCAGAAAGCCCAACGAGAGGAAGGAGAGTCGGTGAGAGACTTGATAAGTCGCTTGAAGCATTTGAATTCTCGTTGTAATCCAAATGAGCTCTTCAACAATAACCAATTGCTTGATAGATTCATTAAGGGATTACGACATGAGGATATCTACAATGGCCTAGTCATTAGAGGTATCACCACTTGGGAAGCAGTCACCACTAATGCGATCCAATTGGAGGATAATTTAATGATTCAAGGAGAAAGAGTGTCTGTTGAACCTAAATATTAGCTTTCAAGCATCAGGGCATCAGCCAATGACCCTAAAGCCTATTGCTAAGGAGCCAAAGATATCTGAGATGACTTTAACAGATCTCACTAAGGCTATTCAAGAGAGTCTTAGAGACAATCGTGCTCCGCAAAACAATCATATGTATTCAAGAAGGGAGCAACAATGGTGCTCAGTATGCTATGGACCGCATAGTACCAGTGAATGCCCTACTTTTAGAGTAAAATTCAATGGGAACTGCAATGCATGTGGGAGGTATGGTCATCAAGCTAAGGATTGTATAGTATTTAAGCGTGCGATGGCCAATAGACCAACCTTAGCATGGACAGACACACCTCGAGTGTCTGCATTGATGCCGGCCCCACTTCTTGAACAAACATCACAACATATGGTCCCTAGGGCCCAAAATGTTGTTCAAACAACACCCTTACCACCTCCAGTGCTAGGACCACAACCACCACATCCGAGAATCACTTCTGTCAATCAAGTGGGTTGTGAGTCATCTATTTCTTGTTTGGAAGGCTATGAGGAAGATATAGCTCCTAATATCGCCTATGGGATGGATGTGCTTGAAGAAAGTCCAGCTGCTCTTGCGGCAAGAGGCCAAAATATCAATTATACTGCTTAGAGACTACCTCTTCAATGCTATGAGTGTGGAGGTCCACATCGTGTAGCCGAGTGTCCTATTAGGCTACAAAAGAACGCCACACTAATGCAAACCAATCAAGCGAGCACGTCTACAATGCCGATACTCATGTGTAATCGATGTGGCATAGATCATTTGATTGCCCAATGTCCAAATAATCCAAATGCACCGAAGATCACGCCATTAAACTTGATTGAAGTTACTGAGGAGCCATCACCAAGTGCACCCGTGGTACCAGTAAATGTACTCACACGATCGATGCTCCAAAAACAAAATTATATTCTTGATGAAAGAGACACGGCATCAATTGCCCAATCTCAGAAAAAGAAGAAAACACGAAGAAAGAGATCGCAAAAAGAAGCGAAGTCAGACCCCAGTTCAAAGACCAACATAGGGACTGGTGATGACCCCGTATATATGAACGATGCTGAAGAAGATTCCGATTCAGGTGAAACCATGGAGACCAAAACGACCACTAACATAGAAACCAACAAGGAAGATCTTCATGAGCCACAATGGCCAGGATCCAAAAAGAAGATAGGAACTTACCCAAACCCTATAGAGGAGATTGAGCGAGTCAAGCAATTAAGGAGTTTGGTAGAAGATACCCAAAGGAATCTAGAACCAACACCTAGGAAGATCTAGATTACAGACACCGTGTTCCCTACGCAACAAAAACCTCACCAAGTCCATAGACCCTTGGACATACCTAGTGTCATCCAAGAAGAAAGTGACTTAAAGTCATGGGAAAGTGGGCGTACTCACTTCTTGATGGAAAGAATGTTTACAGAGGGACTAGCTGATCCTATCGAAGAAATGGAGATCCCATCTTCCCCACGTCAAGGGACTCAATGCCAAAAGGTGCCGTTAAACATTGCCAAATTGATGGATTTCATGTCTTCAGAAGTTAGAACCACCATCATGTCCAAACTATATAAAGACCCTGAGCTAGTCTCTTCAGCTCTTCGAGCCTTCCTCAATGGAGAACTGAAGTTTGGGCTACCACAATTTGCACAGATGGATGGAGTTGGGGAGATGCCAATAGAGGAGGAACACTTAGATCCACAACCCAACCTAGATGAGAACCTTGTTATCGAAATACCTGTTAACAAGTTGGGACAATACTTTGAGGGTGACGAATCCAATGCGACCATACCAATCACTACTAAGGGATTAACTGTGAAGGGAATCCTTGATGGTGGCGTTGGGGTTAGCATTGTGACTAAAAATTGCTGGGAAAGTATGGGAAGACCTCACCTTGTGACCACAACCATAGTAGTGAAGATGGCCAATGGGTCTATTGTTAAACCTATTGGGATGCTAGAAGATCTCAAGATCAAGGTCTTTGGACATAAAATAAGGATTACCTTTATTGTTATGGATTTCTCCAAACGCACTATGGCATCGGAGATGATCTTAGGACGTCCTTTCATGAGAGAAGCAAAAATGGTGCATGACTGGTCTAAAAACCATGTCTACTTGCAGTTCCAAGATTCTGTCATTCGAGTGGATCTTGTGACGGGTCGAGCACATCCTCTAGGAAACATGTTTATAATTGATCATAGATCTGACACCACAGTTCACTCGGCCCCATTGCAGTATTGTTACATGTGTAAAGCGGACACTGATGTTGGGGAAGATTCTCCTTATATGGATGTACTACCTGGGATGACTGAGTCAGACAATGTGGATTGGGTCCACCTAGCAGCAACCATAGACACTTGGGGAAATAGGGGGACGACCTGGGTAACACTTGAGGGGGATGAAATGCCCATACCCTTAAATATGCTACAAGCAATGCATATAGCTTCTGGCAAGACTCATCCTAATATAACGAAGAAAACATACAAGTGGGTCCCTAAAGCTTCTTTAGCAACCATGGCTAGTACTAAAAAACAAAAGCCTTGTAAGAAACGTACCACTCGCTCCAAGAAAAGTAAGAAAATGTTGTGATGGATTCCTAAACAACTATTGGAAGCCCAAGGCTACTATAAAGGAAATGATCAAATCTGGGTGCCAAAATGTAGATTGTGTTCTTACTTGTCACCTGACCCATGTGAGCCCAATCTCGTAGCTCCAAAACAAATCAACGATCGTGGAAAGAAAAAAATCACAGAATGCTACACACCCACTCCAGAGCTAGTTTGGGTACCGAAGAAAGAACTATTTGTTCCACCTAGCTCAGGAAGGGGGGAGTCCCATGAAGCTTCTAGCTCCTCATATAATGCATCCATAGAGGTAAAAGCTTCTCCACAACCTCCACCTACAATAGTGGACCTCCATAAAGCTACAAAGAAATCCACACTTCCGGCCAGTGTTCAAGAATCACCTGATGAACCACTTCAAGTTCGATCCTGGGAGAGTACGTTACCACCCTTGCAACTCGACGAGGCACCTAAGGTAATAGAAAACTACTGGCAAAAATCTCCACGTATTACCAACTGGAACAATTGGTTTCAAAGGGTGACAAGCTCATTTCAAACGGTATGATCTACCCAAGGAAGGGGGGAGTGTTTGCTGACATCCATCATTCACTTGCTTCCCTCTCAACCTTCCTCCCTGACCTCTCAATCTCCCAATCTTAGGGAATGTACATATAAAGCCTTATACTCACAAAAAAATAAAAATAAAAATAAAGAGCAAGAGCAATAAGCAAATGAGTATGCACAATAAAAGTCAAAACATTTGACCCAAACCTACACATTCACATTCGGTACATTGAAAGAGAAACCTATGCCATAAAACACCTTTGATCCTCATCACTCAAGTGATGGAGGGTAGGTAGAATTAGTACGATAGGAGTGTTTCTGTTTTAGAGTTGAGTGATTAGCAAAGTTCCTTTTTCCCACTGATGTGCCTCCTAGAGGTATTCTTTGTGTTTCCTAGTCTGTGCAAGAACGTGCTGCTGTTGTTAGGATTTGGACCTTCATGGAATCTTTATCTCGACTCACTCTTCAAATCAAGCGCAACCATCAACACAAACAGGTGTTTCTTGTCCATTAGCATTGCCCCTTATCTTTTTTGCATCTATGATTGTCTGCTTTGATTGTGATTGGTAGCATAATATCCAGCACATTTGCTTAGTATCAAACATTTAATTTAATGTAATTTTTTGTCATAATCACTTGTCTAGGTTTAAAAATCAAGCAAGTTCGACTAAGCTAGTTTGACCAAGTTAGGTGTTAGAGATCTTCTCTCAATACCATGGGGAATTCCTTCCTAATAATCAATGGTTACTTAGGTTCTTAATCCGATTTAGGTAGCATTGTGTGAAATGTACTAGGGATTTCTAGTGGGCTTGACCCTATTGACCTTTAGCTTAAGTATTATAAAGGGAGTTTACTAGTGTGATGAGCCTGGGGAGGTGTATCAGTGTTATATGACCCCCAAAGTTACAAAATTAAAATGATGAAAATAAACAAACAAAAAATCAAAGTGCCACAATGTAAAATCTTAAGCTGGAAGAAAAATCTCAGCTTGATTTGCTACTTCACTCACATGTATTGCCTATGGTACTAGAGCCCTAGAGGTTCCCGGGGTGGGCGCTTTTCCTTGAAAAGCAAAAAACCCAAGGCATACAAAATAAGCACACACATTAAAATCGAATCACTGTGAAAAGACTTTGGGGGGTCAAAGAAAAGGTAATCAGTCAGGTGATGATTTCATGAGAAATTCCTTTTATTGTAGCATAACTACAAGGTCTTCTAGGTATAGCCTCTAGTCAGCCCTCGAACATGAAATACTTGGCTCTCGCGATTAAACAACTTAATTGACCAGAGAAAATTAAGAAGCTTACCCATGGTATTAATAGTCGATCTCTAGTGCCTTTCGACTGTTAAATTAGCGACCCCAGACTTGTTTAATTTTTTACATTTACATCTATTTATGCATTTGACTACATTGCAATTTAATGTTTATTGCTGACAAATTGTTTAAAATTCTGTTACCAATCAATTTGTCTGCCTAAAACTGCATATGCTTTTTAATCGCTTATGAGAATGCAATTACTGTGCCAATGTTGTTTGATTTTGCAGTGACTAAAGAAGGCTAAGGACATTCATCTCAAATGCTCTTCCACCTCGACGGACGAGCTTCAACTCAATAGCTTCCAAGGAGGGAATCTACATCAGGAAGGGGGGCATGTTAACCATCACGGCTCACGGACACGACGGATGTTGTAACCTACGGCGGACATTGTATTATTTATTTGGTAGAGTCAGGTACCGGGCTTGTCGGTCCAATAGGAAAAGGGTAAGAGTGATCGCCGATGAGAGGCGCACTCTAATTGGAACATTCAAGGGATTAGTTGGCTAAGCATGGGCGCTCAAGTGTGAATGGGGTGAGCTCATATAAAAGTCAACTAAACCTAAAATTCACTCATTCTCTCATTTGTGCAATAGAAGAGTGCTCTTGCTCCATCTCCATCTCCATCTCCATCTTCTTCTTCTTCACCTCCTTGTGTGTGTGTGTGTGTGTGTGTGTGTGAGAGAGAGAGAGAGAGAGAGAGAGAGAGAGAGAGAGAGAGAGAGAGAGAGAGAGAGAGAGAGAGAGAGTGGGCGATCGATCATTACGAAGGCACGGCGGCGGCGAAGCGGCGGCTCCTTCTTCTTCGCGGCGAGGAATCCTCCACGAAGCAAGCGTAGAGCGGTGAGTGACACACCATCGCCTTCTTTGAGCTTACTAGTTTAGGCTTGTTGTGTGCTTGGAGCCATTTGTGGCTCGCACACGGTATATCGGCAAGTTCCTTGCATTGACACGTGCGACATACGCGCACATCTTCTTGTATGTGATTGACTAGGCTTGAAATGAGCTTCAAGTATGAGTTACAAGGGGGGGTCGACCAAAGAAAGAAGGGGGGACTTCTTGGGGGGTATACTCTCCCCATTAGGAAATTTCGGAGGTCATTTGGAGGGCCTTTTAAGAAAAATAGAAATTTGAATTTATCTCTCTAGAAAATAGGTGTGGTAAAAGCAATTGTAAACTTGGAATAACCATTCAAAAAGTGTACTTACAAGTATATTCTTGCCACAACGTCATAATGGTCATGATGATTGAAGAATAAATCGTTTTTAGTTGCATTTAATGAACGTCATAGAATTTTAGGGAGTTTCCTCTACGTGGAATATATGACTAAATGAAAAAAGACTTATCCTTCTAAATTTGCTCTCTCATTAGTACTCTCTCATTGTTTGTGCCCTGACCTCAAAGAAATCCTCCCTTTCTTGCACTGTTGCATACATGGCTTCTTCTTCCACCCCTACAAATGTCCTCTTTAAAAGACCCCTCTATCACTTACACATTGACCTGTATCCCCAATATAAGTTGTGAGGAGTTTTTTGGAAGAAGTGATTGCACATATGTACATACACATGCATGGTGCACCAAATAAAGAATTGTCCATTTTTGAGATCTAGGTGGTTACGTGGGGCCCACATGTGTACAGCTAGGACATCGTGTACGTAGTACATCGATTTTCATCTTCACCATTATCAGCGTGTTTTTTAATAATAATGAGGAGTTGGTAGAGCGTAAAAATTCTCAAGGAAGCTATGTGAGGGCCAACGCCATGAGGTAAGCAAGTGCGTCAAGTTGCATCCAATGGCGTCAGGAGGACAAATGGGATCAAGACTTTCACGTAGATAAGTACGGACACACCGTGGGTGTTTTCTTGTGATGAATTATGCAAAAAGGTCATCATGAGAACTATATTTTGGGAACACTTCACGTGATTGAGGAATGCATTATTGAAAAAAGTTGAGTGCCATTTGTGCGGATGGATGTAAAAGGGTAACAGAAACCCACTGCGTGGCCATTTTTTGGCATGTTCGGGGTCCGTTTGAGGTCAATCAAAAGGCCAAAGGTGCCCAAGGGATAAATTGAAGTGTGGACATTGAAACACCTGAGAAAAAACCAAAAAAAATGTGGAGAGAAGAGAAGGAACAATTGCAACTCAATTTTTACTGTTTTTGGAGTCTGTTTTGGCCATAAACTGCTCATCCGAGGTCGGATTTGAGCACTTTGATATTCATTACGAAAAATATGGACTCTACTTGGGCCTCTTTGATTAAGGGGAGGTTAAGAACTGACCAATGGGATGAGAGCTGGGATATCACCTAGAGCCTGATGAATGCTAGTCATGTCATATGTTGTCTCCTCCTTTCCCTTGGTTCTCCAAGTCAAAACCGGTTTTTCAAGCTCTTGTAATGGTTTAAGTGGGCCAAGGGTGTTCTCGTAAGTTGTAGGGGCGATTAATTTAAATAAAAAATTGGCAAGGGAGCATATAAGATGGTCGAGGGCCTTTAAGGCTTATTTTGGCATACCAGCGAGCCCAACCACCCAGCGATACCCACGTTATACGTGAATGGCGCTCGCCTTCATGGGACACTTCCTAGCACCTTTGCGCATTCATTCCTACAGCGCTGAGATTCCTGGTAGCTGCATGCAGCGTCCCTCCCTGCCTCCAAGAGTCATGCCCGAATTTACTCTACACCTTTCCCAGTGCCAGCGTGGCTTCCTCCCATTCTCAGAACCTGCAGGTCCGCCGTCTACAGTAGATGATTCCTGACAAGTCTATTACGTGTGAGCTCATTATGCGGCCACATATCGTTCTAGGTGCAGCCTTGGCCCATGCGCTTTATGCGCTCCCCACAACTCCAGTGGCCCGCCTGTCACGTTCTAGTTTACTTAATGACCAAATTTCTCGGTGCTCACGAAGAAAAAGACATTTTTGCTTATTTTTTGAAAGCCTTTCTTTTTAGATTATATGCATTTTCAATTTTCAAAGCTCCCATTGACCAATCAAAATTGTCACACGGACATTTTCAAGTGTTTTTGAGAGAGAAAAGTATTATCAAGCTAGTGCTATATAGCTTTTTTTAATCTGAGAGTTTTTTAGTATGAGGTGTTGCATTTAAGAGTCAAAAACCACCATTGACCCTACTAGTAGTTTTCTCTGTCCCCTCCAATGCCAACAATTTAGTCCCTAAACCCTTAAAATTAGGGATCCTTACAAGGCCCATGGGGAGTCCATATTTTTTCTAATGTGTAGACTGGGGTTTTGGGCCATTCTGGATGCAATGGTGCTGTCCATTTTGCCAAATTCCTCATTCTTTTTTTATTGTTTGGGTGTGTAAGTTTCTTCTGTGAGAGCAAAGCCTCTGCTCAAGTTTGTCATTGTATTTGGTATATTTCATACATATTGTGTGAGCTATTTGCCCCATTGGTGTTGGCCGAGGCTCAATTGTATCTAAATATAAAAAATATTCCTCTTTTGAGATGAGGTTTTAAGTGTATGTGTGTGTGTGTGTGTGTGTGTGTCTGTGTTGAGTGGACAAATGGAGAGTTTCTCTCCTCTCACTCCATCAGTGTCCATAATTTTTAAATTTAAAAATTTCCCTCCTTTGAGCTCAAAAATTGAACCTATATATGTCTACATATGAAAAAATAGATTTTTAAGTCTTTTTATCCCAAAAATTGTCTGTTTATCCCAAAAAGTATATCTTATCTATTTTTTTCCCCATCATAACTTTCCACCATGTCTCTTCGCGACATGACCAATGAATCACCTGCGCCGTCATCTACTAGGTCAACTAATGTCAGTCTGCGTCTACCGATCGAATTTGCTCCCACAAAAAAAAAAGACGAGAAAGCATCTCAACCGGCATCCGTACGACGGTTTCGAGGAGAAACCAATGTTGACTTGTGGCTTGATGGAGGGTTGTATCCAAAAGATCCGCTCGTGGGCTGTCATCCGACATTCCGTACACTCCCAAGCTTAATTAAATATCTGGGAGAAGGAGAACGTGGTCTTCTTGGATATTGTAAGAGATTGGACTCCAATCACGCAGGTGCGTCGGCATGGTTCTGACAACAATGCCAAGTGTTACACATTCATTCCACAAATCTCCAACAACAACTACATTCCACAGATAAACAACTCAAAGATCTTAAAGAGAGATGAAAGCTACAGAAACAGAGGTAACTAAGCTACAGATTGCAATGATGAACCTAAAAGTCACTCCATTTGGCATGCGTGAGCGTAAGAGGGAGTTCTCTTCCATTGAAAACTTAGCCTCTAATGGAGGGGCACGTAAGAAGCGGATCACGGCAACCAGGTATTTTTTTGAATTCACAGTGTTCATCACTTATAATTATTAATTTCCATCAATTTGTAACTCGGTTCACCTTTTGAAATAGGACATATATACAAGATGTGTGTGGAAGTTTTAGACAAGAGGACCGTTGCAATCTTCTCCTAGGATGCATCTCAAAGGAAGATATACTTTACATCATAGGTTGCGAAAAGGCCAAACACATGAAAGATGCCATCACAAAGGAGATCCTAAAAAAGATCGAGTCTAACCTTGTGTCTGAGGATGATGTCCAGAGAGCTTGTGATGAGGTTGGGATCAACACAAATGCATACCATGCACTTCATGGATTGATGAAAGATGCATTACGAGAGCAAGGCATCATCGAGAATTTGTTTCCTATTCCACATAGGGTCCGACTTGCAAAAAAAGCAAACAATGGTCTCGTTCGGGAATCCCTTGGCGAATACAAACACATTGAAGGATCCATGATGTACTCTTCCACAAGTGCCGAGTCACGTGGTAATATAAAGGGGGGCAATACTATTCCTAATGGGGCAAAGTATTTTGGTTATCATCAATTCAACAATATTTTTTTTGACTTGAAACGACTACAACGAGCTATGGTTAAATTTTATGCTTTGTCTCCACAAGGTAATACAAATTGTAATGTTATTTTTTTATCTGTATTGAATATCATTTAGTATAACAATTCAATTCCTGTGTTGTTTCAGTACTTGGAGAGAAGCTCATATTTATTCTTAAGCTAGATGAATGTCAAATTGTCAAAGGACGGAGATTTGAACGTATGAGTGTGACACTCATGAATGAGGCAATGCTTTTTTGCAAAAGTCGATGCTATCGGTGATCATTCTCAGAAACCATCATTTAGTGAACAATCGGAAAAAGAAATATGGTGGTTAGGAGCTTTTGAAGTTCCGAAAGAGACTCATGAGGTGTTGGCATGGGTCTTCTCTATGATCCCGTGGATCACAGAGGTTATTAAGGCACAACTAGAGGGAGAAAAGCTAGAAGTAGATGGAGTAGGTACATTTGATGTTGAGTGGCACTTAGGACGTGATCTAAAAACAATCAAATGTATACTTGGGTGTAAACAGGGTGCTTCATCACTTCTTCCTTGTCCATATTGTGTACGAGGATACAAGGAGAGTACTCGTGGATCCCCGTCTTCAAAGAAAAGTGTCAAGGGAAGTCAGGCAACAGGGTCAATGGATGATGATGCAAGGGAATGGGTGTGCTCAGTGTTGAAGTGTCCTATCATGGAGGTCCCCAATCGATCGACAAAAGATAGAACATGGTATCCCATTATTATTTTTCCACTTACAAATGTACACTTTTGCACTTTGCATGCCTTCATGCGTATATTTGATCGCTTGTTAAAGCTTCACATAGAGTATGCTTTCACAATGAAACCACTTTCCAGATCCGTGGAAGCCACTGGAATAGTTGAAGCAATTCTAAATTCAATTGGGTGTCATGGTGGCAATGTTTCTATCATTGGTGAGGTGGAAAATATGCATGAACTGCCACAAAAAGTATCTATAAATGGTGTGAAAGTACGTAGGTTTTTCAAGAAACCAGAGATGCGAAAGCAGAGAGGTGAGGAGGATGCTCCATGGGAGCTATGGAAAGCACTTTGCAAGTGTACGACCGATCAAGCTTCAAATCATGTGGAAACCCCAAACCACAAGCGAGCAACAAAATTTGTTCAAAGATCACATTTCTAATTTCATTAAAGCATTTGTGTAAGCGTGGGGAGAGAGCAATATCACACACTACATGGTAAGTTACTTTGTTCAGTTCAAATTTTGATGCTATATAAGCATTTTTTCTTGATGCAACATATTTTGTATGCGCATGGAGCATTCTTTATGTCAAAATATGGTTCATTAGACATGTGGAGCACTCAAGGAATGGAGAAATCACATTATTGAGCCAAAGGTGTTTACTTTAAAAATACACGTCATGGTGGTGGAACTACGAGATCCAACTACATGAAGGAGATGTTTGATTGGTTCTTTCGTTGTTGTTTGGGGAAATGTCATGCCATAGGGCGAGCGCGAAAGTCAAGTCTTGCCAAGGAGGTTAGGAGACAATCTCGACTTAATGCTAAAGAGGAATGGAGAAACTCCACCGGACCCCTTAATCATGCTAGGTGGCGTGAAAATCGCCATAGAGTGGGCAAACGTTGGTTACCCAACATGTAAAACAAATGATGCTATGCAATGTAATGTTTATGTTTGTAGATGTCTTTGTTGAGTTGCATATAATACTTCTCCATTTATCCATTTTTTGTTTTTTATATTTTGATGATATTAAGAGTTTTTTAAGTGGCCTGGTCAAGTGTGAAGAGACCTATTTTTTTATAAATAGGGGGCTTTTAGAGAAGAGGGAGTCTCATTTTCAATATTGCCCCTTCTTACACAATGGCACGCACAAAGCAAATAGCAAGAAAAGATCAACCTTTTTTTGCTCACCCTCTCTCATCCGTCAAAGGTGCTCAAAAACCACCTTGGATACACGAACAAGAGCTCCTAGAAGAGATGGAGAGGGAATGGTCAGGTGAAGGGCAACAAGATGGACAACCTTCACACAAGAAGAAACGTGTAGTGACTTCAGACACTAAAACCGAGATGGACAGCGAAGCACCATGCCCACCATGGACCGGACAGGAGATCCCAAGCAATCATCGAGTCCCGGCTGAGAAGACATTGCCATGTGGCTTCGGAGCTCTGCCATCAGATGAGCCTAGACGTGATCATGGGTTACTTAATGAAGAAGATTTTGAGGATGTAGAAGACGAGCAAGTTGGAGCGCACGATGGAGTTGAAGAGCTAGTCGGAGCACATGGTGGGCTTGAAGATGCGCAAGTTCCTCATAGCAAGCCCTCTCATAGAAAGAAAAAGTTTTTCAAGGTTCGCCCTCGCAAGGCCCATGTCCCAGATCCTACCATCCCTCAACAACGGGCTCCTGCTATGAAGCGACGCATTCCAAAGGCCTTGCAAGAGATTTGTCACTATCAAAAGACTTCAGACCTTCTCATCCGGTTTGTAAAAATGCTTGAAAGCGTTGTAACGCCGTGTCTTCGGGAGGGGTGGAGGAGGATGCCATGATGCTAACTGCTAAGGTAGGAATGCAAAGAGTGCTAGAGCTCAAATGAGAGTGTGAACAGGCTATGTAGGTGAATTGTGAAAATGGTAGGGTTTAGGAGGCTTTATATAGCCCCCCCCCCCCCCCCAAAATTAATAACAATAATCATAATATTAAACAATTTTCACACAGTAACACAAATAACAGGAAGTTATAAAAAACTTTCAAATTAAATTACAATCATTTAACTCTAAAAACACATCACTACGACTTTAAGATAACGTGCATTGCCAAAATTTGATACAACCATCTGTTTGAACTTACAATTGTGATATTATAGGAAATTTAAGTACAAAACATAACTACTCTAATGATAAAATCAGATTCTCTTCCATCATCCACGCCTTTTCAATTTGAATCGTGCTCTCCATGCAGCTACCAATCTAGCAAAAAAATAAGAAATAGCATACCCACCTTAGAGTGAGGAATAATCCAAAGAACATAAAGATAACATAATTAAGAGAGAAAGATCATTCACCTTACGTCATCCAATGCAAAACTTTGTAGCTTCTCCATGCTGTAAACCCATTATCACTAAGTGCTCCCGCACATTGGCCAATGTCCAATGCTTGTTCACTTGGACGGTCTCAACAACACCACTCGACAATTTGATTGCAATTTTAAATACCTCAATTGTAGCATCGGTGGATTGCAATGGAATCCATTCACCAAGCTTGCATATCCATCTTTCATAGAAGTACCGTACGTAAAGGGTGGAGTGCACCTTGATGAAACGGATAGCAATGCCGAAACTTCCAACCTGACACCGAAAGCAATCTAAGTTGTGAAGTCCTTCAAGATACCCCACTTCTCGCCAAGGATGGCTTCCAATGTATCGTAATGTAGATCTTTGCAAACATACATAGTGTTTGTATGATGGAAAGGCAAAGATCCAAATATGCTAGCAAAGACATAAGTAGGACAACACCATCCAAGACCAACGGAACGCGAGGCTTTTCCAAAATTTAATGATGCTCTCACATCAGCTACAATCTTGGATTTCAAAGACATTACAGTGAATGCATCTGGCTTTGGCCACTCCATGTTACACAAGGTTGTTGTGTCCCCACCCCACCGTATCAAACGGCGGATCTGATGGTGAACCTGGTGGCCACTAGATCTATAGCGGAAGCAAACAAAGTGGTTCACGGTTCAACTAGCGGATGATCTCTCATCACAAAGTGAGTCGAGTTCGAGCCTAATAGCAAGGAGATCTAGCTCCACCTAGCAGGGGAAGCGTACTTATCCTATCTAGCGATCCTAAGACCCACCTTCCAAGAGGAGAGAAACCTTGAGTGCCTTTTTCCCCATGTTTCAGAGGCACGTACACTTGAGACTTTGCCGCTCTAGGGGCAATGAGTGTTACTAGTACCAATTTAAAATCTATGGGGACAGAGAGTTCCCGACCAATCGGGACCACCCTTCTCATAGGCATTGGCAACTTGAGCCAAGCCCCCACTTTCCACCCCTACACTCACACTTCCTTGTGTGTCCTAATTACTAACACAATGATTGTTCAACATAAACATTCCTTGATTAGATTCCGAATCACAATGTTCGTTAAGACAGCCCTTCAACAAGTATTGCAAACGGCACCAAGACAATACTCTAGTAAAAATTCTACTCAAACTTATTCATTAAAATTCCAATGTTTTGGAGGTACAACATCCCCCCTCCAGCGAGAGTTTACTCCTCCCGTTGTCACCTAGCTGCTCATACAACTAGGTATGTCCACCGCATAGAAAGCACGACATGGACATTCCCACCGCATAGAAAGCAAGACGTGGATTCCCACCGCATAGAAAGCAAGTCGTGGGTAAAGGCCCTAAGCTAGTAACTCTAGCTACTGCGAAATCGTCGCGAGCCGCCCTCTTGTGATCAGTAGGGGGATCAGGACCGATTCAACATTGGAAATAGAATGAACATGTCGAGTTAAATTTTCCCTAGCAGACATTCTTTCCTATTGCAAATAGTAAATCCACCAATCATTTCTTTCCTACTTTAGATTTTAATGTACAAATTAATTCAAATGCCGAGGTTTCCGTCGGATTTCTCCAACATGTTTTGGGGTATGTTTCTTTCCTAGCTAAGCGTATGCAGTGTTAAATTAAACAACTGAATAAAATTGTGACCTACCTCTTCCATTTCTTCATCAATGGCTCGTGAGATGGCCGGTGCTTGTTCGTCCATGGGAGCTTTTCCTTTCCCATTCACGTTGCTCGTTCCCACCTCACGGTCGTGGGCACCACCGAAGCGAGTTCTCTTAACCGGGGCCATTTTATACTCACTACTTTAAATGATAACTTGAAGAAAAGAGCTAAAGTCCGAGAGCATCATAACAATCCAAATGGCAGATTAGAATCATTGAACAACCCTCCTTATGCAAGAGGTTTAGATTTTTCCTTCGAGACCTAGTAATTTTTATGGGTAATACTTTACTTGTCCTATGGGAACCGGATCTAAAGTTAATCACTTGGCTTAGATGATTAAGAATTTCAGAATTTTACTAATTAATTTACAAGAGAGATGAATTAAGCAAGCTCACTCACTTTCCTAGTGCAATTAGAAAGATGCAGAGTTACCGCATGCATAGGTGTTAGAAAATTCTCTTCTTAGTGGCTTAATGAAGGATTAATTTTTGCCTTAATCACATCTTAATGTGTGAGAAAATTGAATCTAACTTAATTACAACACTATTGAGTGATAAAAGAATGAATTTCATCAAATCTACATTATTACCGGCGGTGGTTGACAATTAATTAACTATGTTGCCTAGAGAGAGAAATCTCTCCTAATCATGTATTAATGATTGATTAAGAGTGATGAATGGCTCTCTTAATCATGTATTAATGATCTAGCTCTCACCCCCACTCTCTAGCATGGAAACTCTCCTACAACTCCCACAAGGCAAGAGGGCGTCCCCTAGCTGCTAAAGCGGACTCAGAGTGGCTTGGAACATGCTCCCACATAGCCTCGAGCCCCGGTGCCTCCCCGCACAACTTTAGGAAAAATTGGTTTTAGGCTAAAACGGCCCATACGAGTCAGAATTTAATGCCGTAAATTGCTATACTAAGCTCTAACTAAGGTGTACTGGTCCGAGTACTTGCCATATTTAGCAGCCCTAGGGGTTCGAAAATGCATTTTTTCAAATTCGGGGTACAGGTTTAGTTTTTCGAGACGGTCAAACTGGACGGGTCGGGTGACCAAAAACTTACTATTTTTGGAATTTTTTTACAAAAATTATTTTATTTCACATTTTGAAGCTTTAAAACATTCTAAACATCATGGCACTGACAGAATTCGGAAAACTGCTAGAAATAGTAACTTTTTTCATTATGTTTATTTCATGGTACAAGGGTGCTCTTTTTGGTTGGGGTCAGAGACCTTACAACCTCCCCAACGTGAAGAATTTGAGATGTCCTTATCTCAAGAATGTGTTTGGGTAATCTTTTATGAGCGTTGGTTCGTCCTCCCAAGTTGCATCTTCTTCAGGGTAATCCTTCCACTTAACTAGATGCTCCGTGATAGTTCTGTTGCGTAACTTCCTGTCCCTTGTTTCAAGTACATAGTCAGGTTGGAGCTCAAGAACTCCTTGTGCTGGCATGACTATCTGATCTGAGTCCAAGACTTGATCAGGATTAGGGATATAGGGTTTGAGTAAGCTGGCGTGGAATACATCATGAACCTTCAAGTTTGTAGGTAACTTTAACTTGTAGGCCTGGTCACTCACAACTGTAACGATCTTGAATGGTCCACAATACCTTGGGCTTAGATTCTTATATCTGCCTAGTGATAAGTTTCTTTTCTTTGGTTGGACTCGCATAAAAATCTTATCCCCTTCTTTGAAAGTTCTTTCCGAACGGTTCTTATCTGCATAATGCTTCTGTTTATCCTGAGCAGCCTGAATGTCTTGGCGAATAGCTCTAGTCTGAGCTTCCATATCTTCTAACATCTTTCTAGAGGCTTCTACCCTAATGGTTGGATTTGAGAAGTTCAATGGTGCTAAACAACCCTGTCTATAAAGAGCTTTGAAGGGTGACATTCCAATGCTTCTGTGTTCGGAAGAATTATAAGCATACTCCACCAAAGGTAGATACTGTAACCACTTCTTTGGTTCTTGCAAACAATAGGCTATGAGAATGTCCTCGATGACTTGATTAACCCTTTCAGTTTTCCCATCTGTCTGTGGATGATACGCTGTACTGAAGGCTAATTGTGACCCAATAGATTGGAAAAGAGAAGTCCAAAATTTTGATGTAAACTTGGCGTCTCTATCATTGACGATACGCTTGGGTAGACCATGTAGCCTAAAAATCTCCTTGATGAATACCCGACTAATATCTAAAGCAGTAAAGGTTGTCTTTACGGGTATTAGATGAGCCACTTTTGTGAGCATATCAACAACCACGAAAGCAGAATCATAACCTCCTGTAGAAGGTAATCCTGTAACAAAATCCATACTGATGCATTCCCATTTCATCTGGGGTATGTCAAGAGGTTGAAGTTGCCCTGGTAACTTGATTCTTTCAGCCTTTATCCGCTGACAAGAAAGAAATTTCCTCGAATAGCGAAGTATGTCTCCTTTCATTCCAGACCAAAAATAACTCCTCCTGACAGCATGAAGAGTTTTAGCATAGCCTGGATGTCCAGATGTAGGGCTATCGTGTGCTTCATACAGAATAGCCTTCTTTAGAGCTGGGTATCTGGGTACATAGAGTCTATGTCTGTAGTAAAGACATCCTCCCATAAGAGAGTAATCTTTATCTTCAGGCATCTTATTCTGCTGGACTAATGATACTATACGACGCTGGTATTCTAGATCTACCAAAGATGCTTCTTTGATTCTATCCCAAATAGGGTTATTTGGAATAGAGATAGCCCCGAGAAAAGATTTTCGGATAAGACCATCTGCAACTGCATTTTCCTTCCCTGGTCTATACTTTTTGTCAAGGTCATATTCCTGTAATAGCTCTATCCATCGCCGTTGTCGCATATTGAGAATAGGTTGAGTAAAAATCCATTTTAAGCTCTTGTGATCTGTAGGATAATTCTTCTCCTGATCCCTCAGCTTTCGCGAAGTATACGCCACCGGTCTTCCTTCTTGAGTAAGAACTCCGCCTAGAGAAAATTTGCTAGCATCGGTCGCTACTTCAAATTCCTTACTAAAATCTGAGAGCTTTAAAATAGGAGCTGAGACCAAGAATTCTTTTAGCTTAGCAAAGCTAGACTCGTGCTCGGTCTTCCATTTGATCCTCATTCCTTTCTTCAGGAGTTCCGTCAAAGGTGTAGCAATACGTGCATAATCCTTGACAAAAATCCTGTACCATCCCGTTATTCCAAGAAATCCTCTTACTTCGTTGACGGTGGATGGTTGAGGCCAATAAACGATATCCTTGACTTTGTTTGGGTCCAGTGAAATCCCTTTGGCCGATATGACAAATCCAAGATAATTGACCTTTGGTGAGCAAAAGGTGCACTTGCTCTCTTTAGCGTAAAAGTGGTGTTCTCGAAGAAGATCAAGTACTTTGCGAACATGTTCTTCGTGATCTACCTCGTTCTTTGAATAGATCAGAATGTCATCAAAGAAAACCAAGACAAAATCATCTAGGTAAGGTATGAAAATATCCTGCATAAGTCGATTGAAGCTTACAGGAGCATTTGTTAGACCAAAAGACATTACTGTGAATTCGTAGTGTCCATACCTCGTGTTGAAAGCCGTCTTTGGAATATCTGATTCTTTGATCCTTATTTGGTAATATCCTGACCTTAGATCAATCTTTGTAAACATTTTGGCGCCGTGGAGTCTGTCCAAGAGTTCGTCAATCCTTGGAATTGGATACTTGTTCTTGACAGTTACCTGGTTCAATCCACGATAATCTATGCAGAGACTTAAGGTTCCATCCTTCTTCTTTTGAAAAAGAACTGGAGCATCCCAAGGAGAAGTACTGGGTCGAATGAATCCTTGCTCAATGAATTGCCTAAGTTGTTCCTTGAGTTCGATGGCCTCTGGAAGTGACATTTTATAAGGTCTTTTTGAGATAGGTTCACATCCAGGAATAGTCTCAATCTCATGATCTACCTCTCTATGTGGCGGAAGATTCGTAAGGTCTTCAGGGAATACATCATCATACTCCGTCAACCAGTTTGGCCAAAGTGAGGTATCTGATTGGTCCACATTATTCAGCTTTACCGCATAAATTTGCTGCCCCTTTCTCAGTCCCTTCAAGAGTCTGCTGGCCTTAACTAGAGTAGCCGTAGGTCTCCCATTTCCCCCCTGAATTAAGGATTCATTACCCAAGTTATCTGTAAAGGTAAAGTTCCCTTGTGCACAATGGATGTGGGCCTTATTTTGCTTAAACCAGTCCATCCCTAGTATCCCATCAAAGAATCCTAAGGGTAGGGTTCGAAATTGGGCAGAAGTTGGGTGTCCCCCTAAATCAAAGTCGATTTTTCCTGCAGAATGTTGAGATACTACTTCCTTGCCGTTTGCTAACTCTACAACTAGCTTGCTTGTTGGATACTTATCTAGCTTAAGTTTCCTCATGCATCTAGGTGAAAGAAATGAAAGAGTACTACCACAATCTATAAGGAAGTTAACTTGTTCACCTCTGAGAGATCCTGGACTATGAATGACTGCATATTTCTCGCAACCATTGGGATTGTCAATTGCAGCATGCAGGGTTGCTCTCTCTACTGCTTCATCACCCACAGTTGGTTGTGCCACTGCGGCATTCACTTTGGCGGTAGCTCCACGCCCTTGCCCTCTATTCATCCTTCCACGTCCTCCTCTTCCATTAGGTTGGCCACGCCCATGGGAATTCAAGGGTATGGCATTGGCGCTGGTAGCATTCTTGGGGCACTTGGACCTGTAATGTCCAAACTCGTCGCAACCATAGCATCGAACATCTGGGAGCTCCATGGTTGTGGTGGTAGCCACAATAGGACGCTGGTCATATGCTTGGTTGGCTGGTCTGTTATTCCAAGCAGTTGTCCTTACCCTCTTTGCCCAATGATTCCTCCTGTTCTGATTAACTTTTTGTACTTCAAGAGCTAGAGGTTTGGCCCTCAACAAGGCATGCTGTAGTGTTGTCGGCCTGAGAGCTTCCAACTGAGTATTCAAAGGGTCGATTAGCCCTTGGCAAAACCTTGCCACCTGTTGTTCCAAGGTCATCTTAGGAGCATATCTCCGAAGAGTGACAAACTTTTCATAATACTCTTCGACAGATGAAGTCAGCTGGGCCGAAGTGAAAAGAATTCATTCATCTTCAAGGTTTTATAGGTAGGTGGTAAATAACGTCCCATTATTGCAGCTTTGATGTCTTCCCAGGATTGGGAAGATCCCTTAATATCCAGGTCCCTGCAATGTTGCTTCCACCATATCTTGGCATCGCTAGACAAGCGGAACATCGCAAGCATAGTCTGGTTCACGGGTTGGGTTCCCACAGCTTCAAAGTAATCGTCCATGGCTTCCATCCACACTTCCGCATCTCTCTCCATATTTGCCCCCTCGCCCTTAAAGAGTGGAGGCTGGGCCTACTTAAGGAGGAGCTTCTTCTCTTGTGCTGCCGAGTATAGAGCAACAGGTGGTGCCTACATGGGTTATACGAGATTCTTGATACCATTACTTGGATTTTCAAAATATACACGAGACTTAAATAAAATTCAAGATCCCACTTTATCAAGAGACAGAGATTCAGAGACAAAAAACACTTTATTGATGAAAATTTATCACAATCGAAACCCCTCAAGGTTTAGGGTAATTCGTGATCACTTTATTACATGGATTTTTGGATTGCGTATAAGATACGCTTAGGAGATTGTGTTCACATGATGCACTACTTTGTTCGTGAAGTAGTTCCTATATTCATCCTTGAGTGGATAATAAACTATGGTGTCAAGCCGAGATTCTTCTTTTGGTACTCCAAAAGTTCTGACTCTGTTTGCTGGGATTACATTGGTGACCTTTTACAAAGAGCCAGTCGTTGAGGGTTTGATTGGTGTCATCTGAGACAGTCAGGTCCAATCGAGTAGGCAGTAAGTAGAATATCTCCACCACCCTCACGTCTTCTCCCCAACGTATCTTCTTCAAATTGGTAGCCAAGCATCCTAGCTTCCGAGCGTTGAATCCCTCCTGCAAGTGTCCAACCAAGTCCCCATCCTCTATCGATGCAAGTGGAGTGTGGCGTATGAGCCTTCATCAGTATCTCCATGACATCTTGCCTGAATTGGTAAACTAGGGATCATCGAGCTTGTTCGTAAATAAGCTCAAACACTTGGAACTTTCGATATTCTAGCATGGGATCCTCCTGCAACACCAATGCAAGGAATTCGGATCAGCTACCTATATACTTTTAGTTCCTTTTTAAATATTCAAAAAATACAACTTTACTTCTCAGTCTAACCTAGGCTCTGATACCGGTGTGAGGTCCCCACCCCACCTTATCAAACGGCGGATCTGATGGTGAACCTCGTGGCCACTAGATCTATAGCGGAAGCAAACAAAGTGGTTCACGGTTCAACTAGCGGACGATCTCTCATCACAAAGTGAGTCGAGTTTGAGCCTACTAGCAAGGAGATCTAGCTCCACCTCACAGGAGAAGCATACTTATCCTATCTAGCAATCCTAAGACCCACCTTCCAAGAGGAGAGAAACCTCGAGTGCCTTTTTTCCCATGTTTCAGAGGCACGTACACTTGAGACTTCGCCGCTATCGTGCTGTGACACGTACATAGTGGGAACGCATGCTACAAGATCTATCTTGTAATTTTTTAGATACATAATTATCTTTCCTATAATGTACATATGCATATTTAAGTATAATAATAAGCCTTCTATCTCATCCTATTATTTTTCTCAAGGGTAACCTATTCTTACTTTACTATCAGAAAATACTATGGGAAAAGCATCAATAGCTCCGCCTCTTTAACTTGGGGCAAAAAGCATTGATTCTTTATTTCTACTATCTCATTATCATCTCACACCCTAGATAGATCCTATATCTAGGGTAAACTCCAATATATATATATTCTATGTATTTTTTATATTTTTCTTTTTAAATAGCTACTAGGAGGGAATCAAATCCTAGTGGGACACTAGGTGGCATGATTTCAAAGATACACTTATTTTAATGCATTATTGCAAGCATGATTACAAAACTTTGTCAAGGAGCAATGTCATGCTTTCATATGGCATGAGGTGTCCTTTGGAATTAAATGAAAGTCTAGGCTAAGGGGACCACGGGAAGACTTTTGCTGCTAGAAATGGACCCTATTTTGATGAATTTTTTACACAAGGTTCCAATCCGAATTGGAAAATTATTTTAAAATGAAAATCGTAGCTAATGAGCTGAAGTTTCTGTCCATATTTTTACTTTTTTATTTGGAGCCACGGTTGAGGAGATATGATCAAAATACTGGACCCCAGTCTGCCCACATCATGCAGGGACAGCTCATTTCAAACTTTTCCAATTCCTATTCACACTGGCTTCTCTCTTCTTGTGTAAACCCTTGGGGGTTCCCTTCACCTATAAAAGGGGACCTCTTCTTCCTTGAAAAAAGAACTCAAGCATTCAAGCCATTGATGAGAGGAATTCTTGAGGGAGTGAGTAGTAATGCCTAATTGTACTTAGCCATTAACATAAGCCCAAACCTACACTTTCTCCTAGAGGGAGACTAGCCATTCTTGCAACAAGCTAACCTTGGAAGATCAACTCTAATCAAAGAAGGTCTTGCACTTGATGTATCAATCAAAGTGAAATTATCCACTATTCTTCTCTCTCCATCAATAATGGTGCCGAAGGGTTTGTCAAGTAAGATGTGTTCTACATTGATGTTTTCTTGATTTCTTGTTATTTTCTTTTTCATCTCTAATCCAGCATATATATATGTATCTAATCTCATCTCCTTAAGCAAACCTATCTCTCTCATTCTTAGTAATTCATCCTCTCTGCAAATTCTAGGTTCTCTTTTCTACAGGTACATCTCTCCCCGCAGTATCCTTATTGCCTACGGGCAAGAATAGGGCTTGGGAGGGAAACTTCTCATCTCTTCACTTCTCTCATATCTACATTTCTCACATACTATCCTAGATGAATAACCCACATGATGATCATTTCTATCGCTTTCACTCTGTACGATCTATTAGAATTAATGTATGGATTAGCCGTAAAATACACTTTCAACAACGTATAGTGTTTCTCTTCGGCCCTGAAAGGCTCAATGAAATACTTCTATCACCGGATCCCATCATACTACCTCTCATAGACTATAATTTTTCTTTTGATGTAAGCGTAGTTATCTTGCTATGAACCAAGAGGATTTGTACACACAATTAATCCCAATCACTAGACAAAATATATATATTATGGTAAGCACAAAACTACAATTCCAAAGAACAATTCGTAGCCTATTTGGTCAGCCAAGATTGAATGCCATTAACTCATCCATTAACCCTTTCATATTACCCATGATACGATATGACCATAGCCTTGATGTTTTCATCTTCATATTGTTTTGACATTCTCTTTTGTGTTCTTTCTTTGTGTGTGTGAGTGCAAGAGAGAAAGAGTGAGTCTTATTTGATTGCACTTCTTTCCAAACCCTAGTCTTCATGGCATCTATGGTTTAACTCCTTCATATAGTTTTTGTTGAGTTCTCTCACAAACTCTCACAACCATAAGCCCGGTGCTTTTCTGGCAAGACCGCAAATTTTTCGACATATTTTTGGTGAACCCGACGCGAATAAGCCGGGGTGAGAGTACATAAAGATGGTTAGCAAAGTGGAGCAGCTATATGCTGAAATGAAAGAGCTTGAAGACAGATGCAAATGGCTTGAAGAAGATTACCGGATTCAAAAAGCGATTGAAAGCGCTATGCAATCCGTATATAATGAGCTTAATATATTCGAAGGCTATGATCTAGAAGGATATCTTGAGTGCTATGTGACAGAGATGAGGCTTCAAGCAATTCCAGAAGCTCGGATGATTGAAACATTTGTTGAACTTGTGAGTGATGATTTCAAGCACCAAGTTCAAGACTATGCAAGTGTATATGCAAGCAACTGGGGTGATTTTTCTACAGCTATAATACAGGTATGCTTGGACCATCAAGACCAAGAGATGGAGCAGAGTGGAAGTGGATGTGACCAGCTAGAGTTGGTGTCTCTTGTAAGCCATGCAAGTGTCAACACATCCATACAGGCCAATTTAGATGCAGTAATAGATGCATATCTTTTGCAAGATGCAAATTTATTGTATGTAGATGAAGCAGACATAGTGCAAGCTATTTATGCACGTTTGGGTCTTGTAACCTTCGTATCTCAAGAGAATGACTCTCATGATGCTATCCAAGCGCCTGAAACGGCTCAAAGCGACTTAGAGGATGATGCAAACTCGTCCGCTATGATAGATGATTTGGACGCTCCTTTTGATTCGTTTGAAGATGCACATGAGTGTATATACAAGGATGAGGATGCTATGGTTTTGACAGAGGATGTGAAGGGAAAACAGGTGGAAGACGGCTATATTAGTGATGTGCTACAATCTACTTTTGAGCAGATCCAGGAACTTTTACCAAGTTTAGAAGAGCCGGATGCCTATACTGAAGACATATACCAGGATGAAGAAGCCATTATCAATGCTTTCCTATGCGAGTTTGATGCATGTGGTACTACCCAAATGGATATGCCTAGCTGCAAAAGTGCTAATTTAGAGGGGGTGACTGAAAATCTCTTCCTTTGTGAGTATAGCTCTTCTAGTAGCATTGCGGATTGTGAAGTACCTCAGTTAGACGAGGTGGAAGAAGAGGAGTGCATTGACAGAGTAATATGTATGTCTTGTATATATGGAGTAGCAGATGTGATGCAGATGACTCATGAAATTGTGCCTTATTTAGAGCTAGATGCAGCAAGCTTTCACAATTCCATGGTAGAGGAAGGAATGACAGATGCAGATTCTCTGCATGAGGATTGGGGTTCTGCAGATGAAGCTATGAATCTTCAAGATTCACAAATCAAAGATAGAAAAGTGTTTGGTTATGCTATACAGGTTGAAGTGACATTAGAGGATAGAGTAGAAGAGCAAGAAACCTCTTCGGATATGGTCTGTGATTGGGGTGATATTTCTTATCTGTGTGAAGATGCAAATAAAGATGCTTGCCATAAAGTGCCTACTATACAGGGTTCTAAGAAATTCGGTTGCCTGCAGGTATGCAAACAATATCTGAGGCATAAAAGGGATTTAGGTCTTGTGTCACAGGATATAAATTGCAAGCAGGTTTGTGAGCATCTATCTGCTATGGATAGGAAGGGTATACATGGTGATTCCTTGAAGCAAGAAGAGGATGCTAGCTCTATGCTGACACCAGAGTCATGTAATGAAGAAGGGTTCTCCCTAGATGAGTGGAGACATGATTCAGTTGAAGATAATTTAGCGATGAGTCAAAAAGGAAGAAGGGGTGAAGATATTGTGTCAGAGACTAAATCCAAGGAGGTTTTTGAGCAGTCGGTTACAAGTGACCGGGAGCATACCTACTAGGATGATTTGGAAAGGAAATTAGACACCATATTTGAGAGGTATGCAAAGTTTTATGCTATAAAGCTGGAGAGGTATTTGGTAAAAGGTGAGAGAATTGATGAGAGGTTTACCATGCACATTTCTGAGGTTTCTCTCGATGTTGAGAAAGGCTATCTAGAGGATTCTTTTGAGAATGAAGATGCAGATTCAGACTTCTATGCGAAAGAGTTACATATGGACTTACAGGTTGGTCAAAAGGTTGAAGTGCAGTTTCAAAAATCTTTCAAGTATATTACAGGAAGCCTGGAAGTGTTTTTTGAAGAGGAGGATGAGGAACTTATGTCTCTACGTCATGAAGATTTTGCGCATAATGGAGATTTGTTACAGATGTTTTGGAGACAGATGTATATAACAATTCCTTCTGATCCGAGAGCAATAAAAAGATGCGGAGAATCTCAATGCTTAGTACAATACAAGTTTTTGAGTTACCCATATGATCCTAGAGGAGGTCATGGGATGACAGGGGATACAATTGCTTTCACAAGTTACCATGAGGTTGGCACATGCCGGAGGATGTGCAGGTTTAGAGGGGGTGAATGTCGTGCTGTGACACGTACATAGTGGGAACACATGCTACAAGATCTATCTTGTAATTTTTTAGATACATAATTATCTTTCCTATAATGTACATATGCATATTTAAGTATAATAATAAGCCTTCTATCTCATCCTATTATTTTTCTCAAGGGTAACCTATTCTTACTTTACCATCAGAAAATACTATGGGAAAAGCATCAATAGCTCCGCCTCTTTAACTTGGGGCAAAAAGCATTGATTCTTTATTTTTACTATCTCATTATCATCTCACACCATTGAATTGCATGAGCAGGATTAGGAGGTGGCGGATTGTTCATGTAGACACAACTAGTTTTTGAAGACTTACCTTGTGTATGCTAACACAACCGCTCGTCCTCAGGGGGGGCACCAAAATTGAGGCGGTCCGGGGCGGGAAACAAGAGAGGCGACCTCTAAACACCCCTCAAGGCTCCCGTGCTGCTCAATTGGGGTTGGGGCAACCACAAGCACAACAAAACAGCAAACCCACAGCCAAACCCAAACAAGATAGGGGCACCAAAATTGAGGCGGTCCGGGGCAGGCAACAAGAGAGGCGACCTCTAAACACCCCTCAAGGCTCCCGTGCTGCTCAATTGGGGTTGGGGAAACTACAAGCACAACAAAACAGCAAACCCACAGCCAAACCCAAACAAGATAGGGGCACCACCTAGTTATGGTATGCGAACTAGGACGCAAGAGAGATTTTGGCACAACCAAGAAGATGCACCACACAACACACACAAGCAACCTCACACCAAGACACACATGAAATGGACCAGAGAGAGCTAGAGCAAAGGGAAGAGAGAGAGGAAAGGATCTTGCGTAATACCTTATTTGTGACTTGTAAATGGAGATGGTTCGTTATGATGCTATCGTAGAACTTGTACAAAACTCACTCAATGCTTAGTGATTGCTAAACATTGCCAAAACGCACACACACAGTCTTAGGGTGTGGGAGACCTCTCACCACAATACCCTCTTACAATGGACAAAAAACTAGCAATGAAAAACACACTAAAACACTTTCTAAAATCAAGATCAACCGATAAAAACTCAAAATACACAAGTCACCTTGAATTCACCAAACCGTATTGCACAAATGGAAGGACAAAGATTTGAACGTCGAATCACACCTTTGATGCACCAAACCTCAATTTATTGATGATGAAGGAGCATATACAATAGTGGTTTTGAGATTTGTGGAACTCACGCTCTCTCACTTGCAATGTGTAGCTTGAAGGCTTCTCTCACACCAAGAGTGAAACTCACAAGTGGTTGCTACACCTAAGTCTCTCCTCACGCATAGAGTGTTGGGGTGCTATGTGAGATATTGGAGGTTGTTTTACAAGAAGGAGAGGGGCCTATTTATAGGTTGGAGACCCCTCATTAAGATTATTGGAAATCCTGATTTACAAGCTAACAAATCAGGATTATGATGTTTTTGAATATCAAAACATTGCGGGCCTTCTTTGTCTGCTTGAGTCATGGGTGTGGGCTCAAAAGAGAGCATTATTGATGGTAGATAAGGTGAAAGTAAGTAAGGAGAGAGAGAGAGAGAGAGAGAGTTACTATACACATGTCTTGAGGTGAGGTGTCTTTTATGGTTAGGTCAATGGCTATTTTGTGTTAGTATGTTAGTGGTTAGTGTTAGTAATCACTAGAAAGTTAATGATATATTTACAATGGGTAGAATGGGGGGAATGGTTGAAATAAGATGGTTGAATGAAGTGAGCAAATCCTTGTGATGGTGAAGCTTGAAGAAGTTTTGGATTTACTTGTGTAGGTTCTCAAAATGACTATCGATCTTCTTCTTCGTCTTCCCTTCTTTACGCCACCGCCGCCAAGGTTGATTATCATGATGAAAATGGTAATTCCGTTGATGAGATCTCTTGATTTGCAGAGGTTAAGCATGGTACACATGCTGAATGTATGTATATATATAAGGAGTAAGATGGAATTGTACTTTGGAGATAATAGAGAGAGGCATAGAGATGGTGTGTGTACATGTGGAGCTCATATGAGAGCTATGGGAGTAAGAGGGGAGGTTAATGGTGAAGAAGGTGAGGGAAACCATTGAAGGTGCAGGTTTGAGTGAGGGATTGAGAGGAATGTGTGTGTGTGTGTGTGTGGAAGTGTGGAAAGAGGTGAGAGAAGACTATGGGCTACTTGTGAGAAAAGTGGGCAGACTGGGGTCCACTCAAAAAATCATAGCTCACAGGTGGTTGCTCTAAAAATCACCAAAATTTTTGAGGTGATTATTCAGCTCTTGGTCCACATTTTCTATATTTACTACCACTCCAAATTCGGAGTGGAGATGGGTGCCAAAATTCTCACCAAAAAGCCTGTTTTTATGCTTGCAAAGTCTTTTAGTGGCCCCCTCCTTTGTTGAATTTGTACAATGCATCCAAGAGTGAGCCCCTCCTTTGTCATATCATAATACAAAGCATCCAAGTTGCCCTTGACCCATGCATGGAGGAGGATTATTGGTGAATAAAGAAATATATACATGGTGGGACTAGTGTATGGACTATTCATGGACTTTAGCTTAATGAGCACATGGTGTTAGAATAATGAGTAAAAATAATAATAAAAATATGGAGGAATTATGGATATGGAAAGATATTGGAATCATATGATATGGTCCCTCTTTGTATTATTTTGGGTGAAAGAGGAAAAGGTATGCAAGTAAATAATATAATAAACGTGACCAATGAGTAGAAATCAAGTTTTTTGTTTTCACGAGGGTGAGGGTGAAAATGTGGAGGTGATTCGTATAAAAGAAAAATATGAGGTTAGAGTATGTACACATTGGAAAAATATACTTATGGTGTAAGAGGATGAAAGAAGGCATACACAGGTTTAATAAAACACACACCTAAGTATAAATATTTAAATAAAATACCAGAATAATTATAAAAATCCCTATATTTAGACCATATATATAATGTAATATTTACACACAAATGGGCCATAATATATTTTATTTATTTTTTTGACTCAACTAGCCCAGTGACTAGCTAGCTGAGGATTTAAAGAAGATATGGGAAAAGCCCCCTAACTCACATACGCCTATTTACAGTGAAATGGTAGGGATAGCCATAGTGTTTGGGTGAATTTTGTAGGGTGAGGTAGCTCACTATGATAATTTTGAATAGCCGAAAAACGTCTATCAGTGCAAATCTACCTTTGAAGCTTAACTTTATGATGCATAGCTACCATTAATACTTTGCCCTAATTCCAAGGTTACCATTAAAGCTTAAACCTAAAATGATGCACATAAACCTCCCTAGTATGAAAACACATGGATTAATTAATCCTACTAGAAATGAAGATTACCTCCTCTAAACAAGAGGGAAGTGTGACTGAAGTCCTTCTTGAAGAGATGTGAGGCTCAAGGAAGAAGTAAAGGGATTTATGATGAAGAGGAAGCAGAGAGGAGTTTCTTCACAAAACCCTCAACGGTTTGGCCTTCAAGAGAGGGAGAGAGCAAGAGCAAGGTTTAATGGAAACCTTGATTTACTTAAGCATAATCTTGAGCATGGCAAGTATGCAAGTAGCTTAGAAATATGCATGTAAAATTACAAAGGAGAGGGGGTGCTTATATTGAAAATGGTGGGTATTCTTTTCTCAATTGCTATTGGACCCCATTTCTCTTCTCAAATGCTATTGGATCCCAATTCTCTTCTTAATTCCTATTGGATCCCAATTCTCTTCTCAAATGCTATTGGACCCCAATTCTCTTCTTAATTCCTATTGGACCCCAATTTTCTTCTTAATTCTTAGCTCTTAACTTTATCTTTCAATCAAGTTAGTCCCTTTTTCTCCCAGTTCCCGATCTAGATCAGTTCCCATGCGGATTTTGACAAAGAAGTATAAAAATAATCTTAATATTTTTGGAAAAATATAGGGATGACATGATTTCTTCTCCAAAATATCCTTGTCTTTTCATTCTGGAGTAAAGTCTCGTTGTCCGTAGACTTCTTTGTCGGTCTTGCTTTTTCCAAATTATGTTCTAGGTTGAAAAAGTTTTGAATGGCTCTAGGGTTTAGGGAGGGACCTTACAAGAAGGAACAATTGGATTAACCTAAGAGTAAAAGGGAAAGATAAAAGTGATAAGTGTGTTCACCTTAGAGAAGGCACCAAACCTAGAGGATACATTAGTGATGCATATTGGGAAGAGGACCACATATGTTAAGGAAGGAAGAAATGCCCCAGGTCCTAGTAAGAAGAAGGGAAAGAGCCATGAAGACGACGATGTCAAGGCCAAGAGGAAAAGAAGGACTCTTTGCAAATTTCATGTTTCAGATTTTCCACTTCGGGATGGGCAATTAAGCTATGACTTGAAGGAGGATCTGACAAGCAGGAAAGGAGATGTTACTTTTGGACAGCTTATAGAGATGGTGCTGTTAACTGAGTCAACGTCAGTTAACAGAAGCTGTTAAAGACCGAGGATCGAAGACGTACAAATGCACATCGAGGATGAATACAAAGAAGCACGGAAGGTTGGAGCTACACACTTTTCACATTTTTCCAAAATGGCCATGTATTGTAATTTCTCGAATTATTTAGCCATTGTGATAATTGTAACGTGTTACGGGCTCAATAAGAGTTCCAAGATGTAAAGCATAGGTTAGTTAGTGTACCTAGGTTGCATATACAATAAGTGTGGAGTCTCAAAGGTCTTGGGCACCGGACATTACAATTTTAGACCTTGGTTAAGGTATAAAAGCTAACTTTGTTAATATTTTGTCATGTTTTGGATAAGAAATACATGCGTAAGCTAACGGTGCTCACTTCTCTCTTTTTCGCGCTTCCTACTCATTCTCCGGTTGTCACATTGCGATTGCGTTTGTTGCATTGCAATTCACAATATTTTGTAGCTTTTGGCGTCGCTGACCCGTGGCTTAATTTGATCATAACTAGGAATTTACATGTTCAAATAAAAAACTAAGCATAGGCGGGGTATTGGGGCAGCATTGCTACACATTTAGATGCATTCTAGGTCGAAAACAACTAGGTCAAAATTCCACTACTGTTAATAATTGAGATTTCCGAACTTGACCTAAAGTGGGGTTTGAGACCAAAAGCATGTGTGCTTAGGTCTTATAAACTTTTCCTAGAAGTTTCGTTACGTTTGGATGTCATTTGATGCTGTAACTGATGTGATTTGTTTGCCGATGAGCGATTGGCTTTTGGTGATTTCAGTCACTTGAGTGTAGCTTGATTTAGATGCGAGTTGTTAGTTGTTTTTCGAGAGATTGACAACCTCTTATAGCCTCCATGCACTAGTCGAGTCAGCTTCGTCCCATGGTTTGATAAATTAATCGTGGTTCTCGCTAATACTGCAATAAGATGGGATGGTGAGGTTAGACATGCGTCCCACATTTGGCGCCGTTGCCGGGGTGGATAGACCTAAACTAGAAAAAACACGAGCGTCTTGTGTAGTTGTCCATTAACTTTCTCTAGGTTCACCTAGAGTAAAACTTTCTTTTTAGAAACCACATAACTTAAGATTGTCGTCTTTTGCTGTCTAGAGGTAGCTTGGAGGTAAGTTGTACTTGCCGAGTGCCTTAAGGATTGTAGAATTGTAAAGATAGAGTAGGATTTTGAGAATGATTGGTAGACGAGACTGTTGGAATTAGGGTTGCAGAGAAACGCACAGCTTGGAGAAGACGAAGGAAGCTCAAGGCACACAATAGAGAGTGTGTTTCTTAGTATGCAATGGAAAGATAGATAGCCCTAGAGTGATGGGCGTATATACAATGATCGGGGGAAAAAACCTCCTAAAGAGGGAAAAAATGCCCCGGCGGTCCTAGTGTGTTCACACACATCACTACCACATGTATATGGTAACAAATCCCCCCTGGAGTGATGCGGTGAACGAGAGCTGGCACATGAGTAAAGGGAAGTGCCATGCCCTAAGGACACAATCAGTCCACAAAGGGGAGTAACCCCAAAGCTTTACGCAAAGCTTCAAGCTTCTCACGAGTCAATGCCTTTGTGAAAAGATCTGCAAGGTTGTCCTGTGTTGGCACATAAGCCAAGCGATCTCTCCTGCTGAGAGCCTCTCCCTGACATAGTGGTAATGCACCTCAATGTGCTTTGTGCGAGCATGAAAAACTGGGTTCCTCGCAATTGCCAATGCGCTCTGACTGTCAGTGTAGATAGTGTTGGCAGTTTCTTGTCCAACACCCAAATCAGCCATAAGGCATCTGAGCCATACACACTCAACCGTAGATGTGAAGACTGCCCTGTACTCAGCCTCACAACTTGAAGTGGCCACAGTAGGTTGCTTCTTTCTCAACCATATTATACATGAACTGCCAAGCATGAAACAAAAAACACTTGTGGACACTCGCATGTCAAAACAACCAGCCCAATCTGAGTCCGAAAAAGCATGTAAGTCTGGCGGCAATGATCCCCCCTTGGGATAAAACAAGCCAAGATGTAAAGTGCCACTCAGGTAGCGAAAAATCCTCTCGACAGCCTGCCAATGCTTAGACCCTGGGCTATGCATAAATTTGCTGACCTGTGAGATTGCAAACTGAATATCTGGCCTCGTGTTGCATACATAAATGAGGCAGCCAACAACAGTTTGGTAAAGAGTGACATCAGCAGGATCGCCAGCATCATGTAGACTCAACTTCAAACCTGTTTCCATGGGAGTGGCAATAGGTTTGCAATCCCCAAGTCCAAACTTACATAGCAATGTCTCTATGTAACTTTTCTGACACAAGGCAATACCACCATCACACTGCTTAAACTGTATACCCAAATAATGATGCAGCAGCCCCAAATATTTCATCTTGAAAGTAGCATTCAAATCAGCCTTAAATTCAGCAATATGTCTCTCATTTGGTCCAGTGATCAGCAAATCATCAACATAAAGAACCACGATGAGAAATACATCACCCTCACGCTTTACATACAATGTGCTTTCTGTTGGACTGTTACGAAAGCCTTGTTTGACAAAATGAGTGTCAGATTTCTCATACCAAGCATGAGGAGATTGCTTCAACCAATACAAAGCCTTGTTATATTTGCACACTTTGTCCTCTTGTCCTTTTATGACAAAACCGCGAGGCTGCGTTACATAAACTTCCTCAAATATGTCACCATTCAAGAAAGCAGTAACAATGTCTGATTGATGTACATCCCAACCAAAATGAGCTGCCAATGCACATCGAAAACGCACAATAGTCATACGACAAGTGGGAGCAAAAGTCTCTTGATAATCTATGCCTTTTTGCTGTGCATAACCCTTTGCAACAAGTCGAGCCTTATGGCGATCAATCTCACCATCCGGCTTGCGTTTCAACTTGTAAACCCACTTCGTACCAATGGCCTTTTTGCCAGGAGGAAAATCCATAAAGTCCATGTGTCATTTTCTATAAGTGCATCATATTCTGATTGCATGGCAGCCATCCAAGTTTCTGAATTCTGTGCTTCATCAAAAGTCAGAGGCTCCTCAACATCATGTAAGCTAGACACAGCCAAAGCATAACAATCTGATGCATAAGATGCATGGCGAGAGCCTGAACGAGTACGAGTAGACAAAAGTGCATCCAATTTACTGTCACGCAAAGTGTGCACCAGCCATTTTGGCATACCTCTAGCCTGCTCATTTTCAGCCCTTTCCTCATCAAGTACATCATGTACATCTGTATCAGTAATAGGCTGATCTATAACATTTTCAGAAACCCCCATAGGTTGTATATTTGCCTCAGTGGAACTAACATTCGTATTTCCACCACTGAAAAGAGGCAACAAAGTGTCATAAATGTCCTGTGAGCTTACATTACTGTCTCTAGTACATGACAGCAAGGGCTGAATAGAATCTTCCACAAACACTACATCCCGAGAAACCAGAATACGTTTTGTTTGTGGATGATACAACCTGTAACCTTTGCTTTCAGCACTATAACCAACAAAAATACATTTGACAGCCTTATCATCCAATTTTTTGCGCTGCACTTGTGGCACCAAAGCATATGCCAAACATCCAAAAACACGCATGTGCTCAATAGAAGTCTTTCTATCATGCCATGCTTCATATGGAGTAATAGACTGCAAAGCTTTCGTAGGACATCTGTTTAGTACATAAGTGGTCAAGTGGACTCTTTATCAGTGCATGACTATCTTGCAAAATGCTATAACCCTGAAGCAATTGTGGAAGAGAAGCATAGACGTGAGAATGGAGATGCACGTCCTTCTACTTCAAAGAGGGTTACAAGAGCCGGAGGAAGAAAGGATCCAAGACCTTCTTATGAGGCTCCACTACATGTGCCTCCTCCTCCTGAGATTCTTATGGAGGAGACATCTACGAGGAAGAAGAACAAGCAAGGAAAAGCCAAAGCAAAAGGCCCTGCATATAAACTACAATCTGACATTCAAGTTGCCACAAACTTAAAGCAGGTATTGGAGGAAAGGATTTTGAATAGAAAATTTGAGTATACCTTGGGTGAAGTTCTTGGCATTCCTAAACACGAGTTTCATGAAGAAATTATAGATATCATAAAAAGAAAGAGGCAAACTCTCACTGAGTTTATTCCTCCACTGAAGGGGAGTCACTTAAGGCACATGGGGTACATTTCCAAGAGAGTGACTACGATGAAAGTGTGGTAGGATGCTATCAGTCTTCTCAAAGAGATGCACATGCTAGATTTGCAGATGATGATGATGAAGATGAAGCCTCCTATAAAAGCCACCACTCCAAAAGTCATTGGGCAAGAGCTACAACAAAAACTTTAGTTAGGGTGGGTGATCTTGAGGAGCCATATGTTACATTGATATATCATGGCTCTGAAATCAATCTTATGTCCAAGAGTCTTACATGAAGGGTAAGTGGACACAGACCATGGGTGGATGATTAGAGTTGTATATGGGGATTGTCCAAATGTGAAAGTGACGATTGGTAATGTGAAGGATGAGCAAAACTTCTTTGTGCAGGAGATGTCTACCTATCCTCTTATACTTGGGCAGCCATACATCATAGCCGTTCACATGGAAACAAAGTTCTTGGATGATAGTTCTTCTTATGCTAGCCTTAAAGAGTAGAGATGGGAAGCGAGCTATGCAATTTTTGATTGTGTGTGTGAATCATGAGAGGAACCGCAATAGTCTTCGTGAGTATCCTCTACCAAAAGCGAACAAAGAGTTCAAAGAGTACAGGGAGACAAGTGGTTTTGGCCATGTACCATTGTAAAATGGGATTGCAATGGTACAAGAAGAAAAAGATTCTCACCTAACCCAAAGCGAGAAGAAGATTTTTCTACAAGTTTCCAAGGATTCACAGAGTATGGATCAATATGTTTTAAGAAGATTGAGGATATGAAAAGAAGTGCACAACAATATGTATACAGTGTACAAAAATACATGAAATAAAATGGTTTCATAGAGGATAGTGAATGCGTTTCAGGTTTCTTTAAAAAAGTTTCTCATGTAGATAATATGATTGAGCTTGAGGCTATAATGGACTCTAGCATGCAAGATGGAACCCACGTTGTGGAAGTATCCTCTATGGAAATGTATGATGTGATTGAGGCTTTTGAAGATTAGAAAGATTTCATTGCTAATGAAGGACCAGAAGTGAATGTGGAGACCAAGTGCAAAACAGTGGGAAAGAAAGTGAGACATGTGGCCTTACCTTTACATTCAAATTGCAGGACAAAGCTAGAGCAAGCTTCTTTGCAGCCGAGTCTTAGGGATCCAAAAAGAACTCGACACAAGTTCACAATGGAATCCCTAAAAGAGATAAAAGTTGGTTGTTGTGAGGATTTTTTTAACAGAAGAAGAGTTTCAAAGAAATGCTTTCAAGACATGGCAAGGGTTTTGCTTTCTAGTCACATGAGATAGGGTGTGTTGATCCTAATGTTGGTGCACCTATGGTGATCTTTACTATCCCTCATGTATCTTGGAATCTATGCCCAATTTTGTTTTCAAAAGCACATTTTCCAAAGTCAGTAGAACTACTCAATGAAAAGATTAGAATGGGTATATTGGACCCTTCTTGTGCGCCATATTCAAACAGGTGGTTCATTGTGCCTAAGAAGAATGGAGCTTTGCGGTTCATACAAGATATGAAACCTATAAACAAGGTTACCATCAGGAATGTGGGTACAGGACCTATAGTTGTAGAGTGGATAATGTATCATGCTCTCTACAGTGGGTGCTCCTGAGTGCAATGTGCGTGACAATCTCACTCAAAATTGAAAACAAAGGAAATAATAGATAACAATTGATCCCATAGAGGCACAACAATAGACTAGAACATATGACTCGACTATCTAAAAGAACCGATACAGACTCTGGCGTGGAAGCACACTCAGATCTAGCCCAGAACTCACTGGCGCAATGGGGTTGTCGAGGCTCACATGTACAGGGATGGTGCAGATGTGTTGTGTGTATAGACTCGCTACTCTAGATGACGATGTGAAGAAGATAAGTCATGATCCAATCGCTACTACTCATATGTACAACCATAAAGAGCCACCAACGGCTCATAAATGCCAGCATCTAAGTCTATCTCCACCGAGTGGAAGTGATGACCTGGCCACGATGTCCACTAGACCACCGTATCCCTTCCACGTGACACTGCCCAGCGAGTTCGTCCAATGTGAACCAAACCAGACCAAAGAACAACTTTGATAATTGTGTGTCCTATGAAAGTGACACTATAGCCCACTATAGGTTGCTCGTCACAAGACCGCTCCCTGTCTTAAAGAGTGGAAAATTGAAAGCTCTGCAACCGGGTCTACTACTGGTGAAGACTCCAAGAGGTGATATGTACTGGTGGTCAGATGATGGAGGGGGAGGGGGAGGCTGGTAGAAAGGTGGGTAAGGAGATGGAGGCCACATGTATGGTGGAGGTTAGTGGCCATTAGGAGGGTACATTGGATATGGATTAGCAACCCCACGAGCAGTAGACTCAATAGGGTGAGAAGGTGGAATAGGTGGAAACCCAAGAAAAGACTAAGTAGGCTAAGAATGTGGGACACTTGGTAGGAACCCGGGGAAGCTGTTGTAGAAGGAAGGCGGGAAATACGTGGATTGGGAGGGGGAGGCCATAGAGGGTCCATGAAACTGTGAGGAAGCCAATCCTACTAGCTTAGACTCCATAGTAGAATGTGTTTTCTCAACAGCTTGAGAATCCCCCGAATGAGCTTTGGAAATGTTTGGTTGTAGTGCCATAGCAGGAACTTGCGTAGCATTTGGAGCTGTAGTTGTAGCTGTTTGTGGAATGGTTATAGACTGATGTTGGGCACATGAGGGACACACTGAATTTACCACAGGAGAAAGTTCCTGAACTGCGGCCATATCATTTGCCTCTTTTAACTGTATTTGTAACGTGTGGACTATATGTTTGAGGTCCTGTAACTATTGAGTGAGAATCATTATACAATCTTGAGCCTGAGAAATTAACATATCCCTATCCATCAATCGTTGAAGATGGTTGCACACTTCCCTTTGCATACTGCCATAGACAGTGTGATGCAGACCGTTAGTACCTTGCAATGAGATGGATGCATCTACAATCGTTGAAATTTCTCTTTTGTCTGTATCTAGAAGTGTATCATCCTGAGGTGCAAAGTTGGCAAACATGTCAGGTTGCCTAGAGCTAGGTGTCCCTAAGCTAGTTGCCCCTACAATACTCCTATGTACCCCTGCACTAGGATTAGTAGTAGATGGTATTGCTGACACAACTTGAGAGTGTGTTTGGGTGCCTGCAACACTACTAACAAGAGGTGGTGTAAAAGTAGAGGTGGCCGCAGAAGTAGTCATGCTCACTCTTGGGTTTGCGATATTGATGTCATAGATTTTAACTGTGATTCAAAGAAGGGTAGTGTTGCTAGGTCTTCCATCAAATCCTATTGTGCTTTAGCCCTTTTGCGTAAAGTGCGTTTCCCTTTGGCCATTTTGGAATGGACTTGTTCTTTGGCATCATCTTTAGAATCATCTTGCAGAGTGAGAACAACAGTTGCATCTGCTTTTTCCTGCATAGTCTGCACTGCCCAATGCATAATAGGGGCTGCATAGCAATTGAACCTCTCCGCTTTTCCTTTCCATTGAGTTCAAAATCGCTTTGCCCTGTTTTGCAGCGCCTTAAAGAGTAGACAGTGAAACGGATATGGCAGATAGTGGTAGAGACAAAAAAATGCATTACATATTTTTAGAGAGGAAGGAACCACTTCTCTTTTCGGTGTGTGTAGTAAAAAATAGTATTGTAAAATACAATATAACTGCTCATGTGAGTGCAGCAATAGCTCTTGGCACGCATTTGCAGTGTCTCCGGGGGAGAGATTGGAAAAGGTTCTAGTGGTGGGCAAAGGTGCAAGCACATTCAGTATCCCCATGGAATGTCCAATATCCTCCACTGTAAGAGTAACTCCATTTAGTTTTGGAAAAGTAAGTAAGAGGGCACTCAGCTTGGCACTGGAAAAAGTGCAGGACACATCAGCCTGAGCGAGATTTTGGAGACCGAGGTGTAGTATCTACTACTAAGAGAATCAGAGTGAATGGCCTAGACTTAAAAAGCAGTGATCTTTTCTGCAGTGGAGACATGTTCTCTGGGTACAAGCTAGTAGATTAAAAATGCAAAACATCACCGTACCATTCCAGAGTGGTATCCACCTTAAAGAGACTGCTATCTAGAAATTCGTCTACAACCCCTGTTTCTTCTTCACCTATGTGAATGCAAGAGAGGTGGTCGGCAAGGACTTGATGTTTGCCGGGCCTGAGTATCACTTCAAAATCAAACTGTTGAAATAAGAGTAGCCATCACCATACTCGACCTGCAACTTGCGGCTTATTAAGCAGATAGCGGAGGGCATGGTGATCAGTAATAACTGTGAAATGGACTCTTAAGAAATAATGGAAATTTTCTTGTAAAGCATACACAAGGGCCAAACCTACCCTCTCTGTGCTGCTATAGTTGTGCTCTCCCTTGGTGAGCAGGCGACTTGCATAGTGAACAGGGCGATCTAGATTGTACTCCTTACTAGTGATAGCCGTTTTTCGGCTCTCCATAATTTCCATAGTAAGTTACTCCACCCTACCAAATTCACCCAAACGCTATGGCTATCCCTACCATTTCACTGTACATAGGCGTGTGTGAGTTAGGGGGATTTTCCCATATCTTCTTAAAACCCCTCAGCTAGCTAGTCACTGGGCTAGTTGAGCCAAAAAAATAAAAAAAATAAAAAATAAAAGTATATTATGGCCTCTTTGTGTGTAAATATTTCTTTGTATATAGGGCCTAAATAAAAGATTTTTTTCATAATTATTTTGGTATTTATTTAAATATTTCTACCTAGGTGTGTGTTATTTATGCTCTGTACATTGCCTCACCATTACCACAATTTTTCTTACCATTTTTCATACTCTTTATTCCATGTAGAAATATTTTCATGTAAGATTCTCTTATATTTGGTGTAACTCCACCCCAACAAAAATCCAAAAAAACTAGTTTTATTTATGTGTATATTTTTTCTCTATTGTGATTTTTCCCTTCTTACATATATTTTGTTTTTTTCTAAAAAATTAGAACACCAAAAATATTTATCTTTTTATGGTAGCCTCATAATGAGAGAGATTTCTTTTGACCCCTTTATATTTTTTCCACTTATATTATTTATATTTGACATGTACATATTTTTTAGACCCCTCAATATTTGATTTTCTTAGTTGTACTATTCACTTATATCATGATCTCAACAATATCTTCAATTATAGACCTACCAAATAAGGTCAAGGGTAGGTGGCATGCATACATACACTATGGAGGGCTCACTCTTGGAGGTATTCAAAAGAATCATCCAAAGAAGGACCCCACAAGGACCTTGTGCAGTGGAAAAAAACGATCGGTTTTGCTGAATTTTTAAAGTTCACTTGCTCTGCGAATTTGAAAAGGTGATACAAACAAAAGTTGTAGCTCGTGGGCTGAACTTTTGCCTCAAATTTTTTCATATTTTCTTAAGCTACGAGCTGTGAGCTATGATTTTATTAGTGGACCCCAGTTTTCCCATGCTATGCAGCCACACTCTCTCTTCCACTTTATCATTTTCCTCTTTCACACACACTTCTCCACTCATCATCCCCACCTCTCTCACCACTCCTCTCTGCACCCTACTCACCTTCTCCTCAACCTTGAAGAATAAGAGAAACCATGGTGAACTCATACCTCCCACACACAATTCCATTCCAAAATTGACCACCTAGTCTCATTTTTCCTCCTCCAAATTACCCATATCTATAAAAAAACCACAAAATTCAGCCTCTTCTCTTAAAAGACAGCATCATGGTGGTTGATTACTCAGCTTCAATTACCTTGTCTCTCAAGGAAGGTCAAGAGTGGAGAAAAAATGTACCGTCAAAGCTAGTGGACCGTCAACAAGCGTCAAAATTGGCCCTACTCAAGACACTTGGAGCATCAACCTTGTAAGAAATCCACCTTTTCTTACCTCTTAAGAGTTTTGCTTCCTTATTTGTATCCTACATGGATACTCCCATTGTAAATATCCAATTCCATTTGTAAATTAATACTAACTCTACTAACACTAACCCACTATGAAAAGTCCTATCACCTCCATTTCTCTCCTCTCTCTTTCCCCACCAACTTCTTGATAATTCCAAGCAAAAGAAATTAGATAAATTGCTGAAAATCTAACCCAACCATGGTTAGAGGAGTAACCCTAGCCTTCAAAATTGCTATAAAAGGAGGGTGTAGCTAGCACAAAAGGGGGAGCCATAAGCAAGAGCACTATGCTATAGCTTGAGAAGCCAAGCTCAACCTCTCTAGAAGGAGCTCTTGAGTGGAAGCTCATTGTCTTATGCATGTGCATGTGTTGTAATAGGGGATTAGCAAGGGAACTCTATGCCATTGTAAGAGAGAGAGTGATCATTCAATTGAGAGTAGGAAATCTATCATTTCTCCTACTAGTGTAAGCCCAACATTTGCTGAATCAAGGAGGGTGGATTTGGACTAAGCTTGGATACTTTGTCTCTCTTCCCACGTGAAGTAATGGACAACAATGATGTGTAAGTGTCTTGGTGTTTTTTTGTTAAGTTCTTGATAGCTTGTCTCTAGTGTTGTCATCAATTTAGCCATAAATCCCACATACTGTAAGAGGGCGACAGGGTGGAGAGGACTCCCCTGACCTTAAGACAGTGAGTGGGGTGGCTTTTCCTTGTGATGTGTTGTGGTGTAATTTACTCAAGCTATGATGAACAAATACTAATATCACTTTGATTGGTCATGACAGATTTGTAAGAAGGTATTAGTGCAACAAACACCCCCTCCCTCTTCTCTCTCTTTCTTACATATATAATTGTGTTTGCTTGATCATTGCCGATACGTTTCAAAGCAGCCCGAGCACTATCTCTCTCTCTCTCTCTCTCTCTCTCTCTCTCTCTCTCTCCATCTCTCTCTCTCTCTCTCTCTCTCTCTCTCTCTCTCTCTCTCTCTCTCTCTTTACGCGTCCTAGTTCGCATCCAAAACTAGGTGGTGCCCCAAATTTGTGTAGGGTTAGGTTGCGGGTTTGTGTGTGTGTTTGTTATTTTTTTCCAACCCCAACCCATTGAGCAGCACGGGAGGCTTGAAGGGTGTCTATAGGTTGCTCTTCTTGTTGCGCACCCCGGACCGCCTCAAATTGGTGCCCCCATGGAGGAACAGGCTTGTGTATGTTTTGTGAAGGCTCAACCTTTAGCATAATCAAGTAGCTTGCATGAATCACGAGAATTTGTATGATCCCTTCATTCCCATTGCAAGGCAAAAGGTACACATAATTGTTAGTACTAAGTTGCAATTTCAGCGAGTAATTCGTAGAATTTTAGGTCCTCTTAGGTTAGCCGAGATAAACACTTCGGTAGATCCTTTTATTTTGCCTCTCATTAGGTACGATATTAGCTTGGACGTCTATATTTTTGTGTTATTTTAAGCATTAGGACATGCATAGGCCATGGATAATGGCCCAGGAATAGAGGTTTTTCCCTTTCATTTTACTCCACACATTAGAATAAACATTGCAATTAGTAGAAAGATCCATTTTCAACAACGAATGGTGTTCATGTTTGGTGCCCAAAGAGCAGGAGAAATTCTTGCATCACCAAACCCTGTCATTCTACCTCTCATCAACTACCACACTTCTTTTGATGTACATGTGTTCATTTTATTTTAAAATGAAGTGCAGCCCGGCAAAATAGTGTGTATGTTTGTTTTTTCTTTGTCCAAGTTGTTACAAGAAACAAAAAAATGATCATTTGTTCTAACTGGGAATGTGTGTGCAGTGAAAGTTCAATCCTTAGAGATCTAGCTCTATTACCAATTGAGTTGCAGGAGCAAGTAGTAAGGTGTCTCCCTCATAACAAGAGGGTGGGGAAGTTAAGACGGAAGGTCCTACGCGTGGATTCCATTTTCCTCTTGTTGTTGGGCACTAAGGAAGACCGCGCATTCATCCAACTAGTGTGTGCCCTAAGATTGGTAAATAGAGTGAAATTTGGCGTTTGGCGAGTGCATTTCACCATTGAGGAAGACTCTTCAGGAAACTTGCGGCCAGAGTTCATGCTTCATAGACTCACATTTGGTGAATTTTTCCCTCATTTGCGTCTTATTAATAGTCTTCCTTTCGCTTTCAACAAAGGAGATAGGGAGCTATTCAGAGCTTGTCTTAATAAAGAGAGCATAGAGAAGATTGCAAATTTGTATAAATTCTCATCCTTCTCTACTTTCTATGACACTTTGTTCATAGAGACATTGTAAATCTCTTGATGCTTTTGAATGATTTAACCATAATCCTAAGGAGTTTTTGTCCAGGAATTTTGTAGCACAAGTGGAGTCTTTAAATCTTGCAAACTTGATTGGACTTGATGAGGATGTTCTTTATGAAATTGTGAGAAGGTTGCCTCACTCCGACTGTGTGGAACTCGAAGGAAAGGAGCTCCTAGTCAATTGCTACTTTCTCACGGCCTTCGACGAGCATGAAGATCTAGTTTTTATACAAACCGCTTGTGCGTTGGGAATTGTAGAGCAAGTGCAATTTATCACTTGGGACGTGGTTGCTCTTTTGGATCGAGAAAATGAAGTTCTAGAGATTTCTGTTTATCGCCTTAGCTTTGAAGAATTTCAACCCTTCTTAGAGCTCATCAATAGTCTACCTTTTTGTTTTGATCAAACAAATCGAGACCTTATTGAAGCTTGGATAGCTGAAGAAGAAAACCTAGAGTGGTATTTTCTCACTTCTTCATTTGCAGGCGAGTGGTTCTAAATCTCTATTGTATCCCTTATTGTAACTCGTGTTGTAATCTTTCATAATATTGGAGAGCCAACGCCAAATGTCTGGATATCCTCTTTTCTTTGGAGAGCCTGGAGAGGATGCAGAATTATTTTTAGCAAATTTCAAGATGTCTTGCCGTATCAAGAGGATAGTAACCGATCAAGAACGTGTAGAAATGTTTGAGGTGGTCCTTAGGAAAGATGCTAGTACTTGGTTTGACTCTTTGCCTGAGGAAGTTAAGGGGAATTACACAGAAGTTTTGAATCGTTTTAAGAGATACTTCTTTGATCCCCAAAACACTCAAAAACTATGGCAAGACATTGTTTCTCATAAGCAAAAAGACTTAGATGACTACTACTTGTACAAGCAAGAGTTTCTACGTCTTTGGGCTCTATGGATACGAAATGTTGCTAACCCTGGTGATGGTGCAGAATTTTTAAAGAAGGAGAGGTTCATAGCCGGACTCTTTCCTGACCTTAAGGTAAAAGTTGAGGCGGGTGCACCTGCTACTTTTGATGCAGCGGAAACTAGGGCTGCTGAGAAGTATAGGAAACTCAAGTGCTTAAGGGGAGAGGTTCCAATAGAAGTTCTTAGACCCAAAGGTAAGTCACAAGCATCAACATCTAGGGAGCTTCCTGAGGTAACGGCTGAAGTGATTGAGAAGTTAAATGAATCTTTAAGCAGCCTGTCAATTCACCTTGCACAAGCTGTAGGTCCAAAGGGACAAGCAAAGAAGTCAGAAGAGAGAGAGCCACGAACTAGGAGAGTCTTGCAATGTTGGAATTGCGGAGAGTCTGGACATGGGATGTATAATTGTCCTTGGCCCCGTGGAGAGCCAGGGAGACCTAACTTGAATTACCCAGTGATGAATGCAGGAGAAGGAGCTGGTCAACAACCAAGGCTTCTACAAAGGCCAAATGGACCAAGACCACCTCCACAAGGGGTAGAAGGAGTTCCACCTTTGCCAGATCCAAATGTGCATGTGGTAGAGGTGACAAATTCAAATGAGGTTGACATGGAAGCCAATGGCATTAAGCGTGGCCGAGGGAAAGGTAAAGGGAAAGAAGGAGTCACATCACAGAGCGACCATGGACAAGGCAAAAAGGCAAAGGAGACCAAGGAAACCAAGAGGACTCGACGTCGTATCAACCTCCAAGAATTCCCTCTTGGACATGGTATGGCTCCGTACAACTTGTTGGAAGACATGAGAGGTAAGGGTCCTGATATTTCATGGCCTCAATTTCTTGCATTATGTCCACAAGTTAGGAGGGATTTAACAAGGGCAGTTAGCACTAGGAGAAAGGTAAAAGAGAGTGTGCCTATTGTAAAAATTGCACAAGCTGAAAGGAATGAGGACATTACACCGGTGCTAGACTGTTACATCAAAGGAAGATTGGTTAGGAAAGGTCTAGTGGATGGGGGTGCACAAATTTGCATCATGACAGAGGGACTCATGCAAAGACTAGGCATGCACATCCATGAGACACCTGAAATCAAAGTCAAGATGGCAAACAATAGCAAGGCTAGGTGTGTAGGCATTTGTAAAAATGTCTTTGTAGAGGCCTTTGGCATTAAGAAAGCGGTGGATTTTTATGTTATGTCGACCAAAGGAAGTGGTTATCCATTTATCCTAGGAAGACCATGGCTAATGAAAATGCGAGCTTTGCAGGATTGGGAGAGTGGGAAATTAATTTGCAGGAATGACAATCATAAGAAGGTTGTCTTTGACATGAAGGAGCAACGCCAAGAGGAGCTCCATGAAGAATCATCTCAAAGTGAGACGGAAGAAGGTTGGACCGATAGCACTTCAGAAGAAGAAAGTAGCGGCAGCATTACTGAAGAGGAGTCTTCCATCGAAGTCATGGGGGTAAGGTTTAAGCCAAGCAACCAAGAGACCTCTTGTCAAGGCTTGGAGGAGGTAGGTCCTCAAGAGAACGAAGGTGTTCAAGATGAAGGGATGCTGGAAGGTATGCTATCAACAACACTTACAAAGGATGAAAGAGAGGAGTTCAAATGTGTGCTAAGGAAGTTTCCTAGGATTTTTGCTAAAGACTACACCGATGTGCGTGGAGTAGATGCTGTTCAACACAAAATTGAGTTGAAGCCAGAGGCCACACCTAAGGCTCAGAAGCTACGAAGGCTAGGAGTCATCAAGGAGCAGGCTTTACTCAAGGAGGTAAGAAAGATTCTAGCAGCAGGTTTCATTTATCCAGTGGAGAATTCAGAGTGGGTCTCTCCCGTTGTTGTCACTCCTAAGAAAAACGGAAAGTGGAGGGTGTGTGTGGATTACCGTCCACTCAATGAGGCAACAAAAAGAGATCACTTTCCCCTCCCATTTCAGAATGAGATACTAAATGAGGTAGCTGGTCATGAGAAGTACACTGTGTATGATGGCTACTCAGGTTAATTTCAAATAGGGATTGCATTGGAGGATCAATTGAAAACAACCTTTATCACTCCTTGGGGTTGTTATGCTTTTAGAGTCATGCCATTTGGTCTGACAAATGCTCCTGCAACATTCCAACGTTTCATGAACATGGTGTTTCAAGCATTCTATGGAAAGTCAATTAGGGTGTTCATTGATGATTTTTGTATTTATAGCTCAAAATCATTGCATCTACAAAGGGTAGAAGAAGGTTTAAAGAAGCTCTATGACATGGGAGGTCAACTCAACCCCGACAAGTGCCACATAGGTGAGGATGAAGTGATCTTGCTCGGTCACAAGGTTTCCTATAAAGGCATTGAGGTGGATCCTTCAAAGGCAAAGGCTCTTATTGAGCTCCCATCACCGAAGAGTCTTAAGGAGGTCATCTCTTTCATTCAGAAGGTGAAGTATATGTCACGCTTCATTCACTTAGCCTCGGAGTTGCTTCATCCTTTGCAAAAGTTGACACAAAAAGTAGAATTTGCATGGTCTGATGAGCTTGAAGAGTATTTTTGTAACATTAAAGTCATTTTGTCAGAGCTACCAACACTCATGCCTCCTTGTTGGGAGTACACATTCTTTGTTAGCTCTAGTGTTGGAAGGGAAACAATTGGTGCCGTGTTGCTACAACAAGATCCCCACAGTACAAGGATGCGACCCATCTACTTTGCTAGTAGGGTCATGAATGCTTTGGAGAGAGACTACACAGAAGCAGAACTCATGATGCTTTCTCTCATGTTTGCGGTGAGAAAGTTTAGATCCTACTTGCTCCCAAAACCTTTTCCCTTGGGTGTCATCTCAAATGAATCTTAGTACTAGGATCTCAAAGTGGATTATGGAGCTGCAAGAGTTTCAATACTCTTTCAAGGTAGAAGATAGTGTGCGTGCACAATTGGCAGGGATTCTCACTTATAGGGTACATGAGAAGGAAATTAAGGTGCCTCAAGTAAAGACCCTACCATTGCCACCACCAAAAAGTATTCCCAATGCTTTTACCTTGTTCTTTGATGGAGCTTTTCGACGAGCCACAGGGAAAGCAGGGGGAGGGCTAGTGTTGCTCAACCCAAGTGGAGAGGTGGTCATAAAAGAGAAGGTCAATCTACAAGGTTTAACTAGCAACAATGAAGAAGAATACGACACACTACTTCATGGTTTGAAGATGTGCATTGGCCAAGGGATAAAACGTCTCATGGTAAAGGGAGATGCACTTCTCATTGTTAAACAGATTTTAGGCATTTGGGCATGCAAGAATGAAAGCTTAAGGACAAAAGTTCATGCCATTCGTAGGATGTTTAATCAGTTTGAAGAAGTGCAACTATATCATATTCCGAGGAAACAAAATGAAGATGCTGATTTACTTGCACAACAAGCAGTTACATGTGTTGAGAGAGAAGTGCAGGTCATCATGGTGGCAGCAGTTGTCAAGAAACCGAGATACCAGGGATTGGAGTCATTGGCTCCCATTATTGGCTACATTTTGGAGGGTGAGTTTCCACAAGACTTCACGAAGGCTCAGAAGAGGAGACTCATGAAGAAGACAAGCGCATATCTCTTCCTAGAAGGCTCCCTCTATCAAAGAGGGAAGGATCAAGTGTGCAGAAGAGTACCAACTATTGAGGAAATTCCAGCCATTCTAAAAGGTTTGCATGAAGAGGAATGTGGTGGTCATTTTTCCCAAGAATTAACTGTGAAGAAGATTTTGCTTGCGGGGTATGTTTGGCCAAGCTTGCATGTGGATGTTCAACATTGGTGTAAAAGCTGTCACAATTGTCAGATAAATGGAAATAGAAGGTTGGTGCATGGCCCGAGGCAAATAGTGCTTGCAAATGGACCCTTTGAAAAGTGGGGCATTGATGCTATGGGTCCTCTGCCTAGGACAAAAAATGGTAAACTCTACATTCTAGTGGCTGTAGACTATATGACTAGGTGGGTGGAAGCTCAAAGTGTGGCAAGAGTGAATGAGAGGACAGTTAGCAAGTTTGTGTATAATCACATTTGTTGCAGATTTGGCACATCTTTGGAGATTGTTTCTGATAATGGTCCAGGGTTTAGGAAGGGATTGCTCACAGAAGTTTGTGAAGAACTTCGCATTCTACATCGTCACAGTACACCCTACTATCCCCAATCAAATGGTTTGGTAGAAAAAGCTAATGGTGTCATTGTAGGCATCATTAGAAAGATGGTGAAAAACAAGACAAAGTTGTGGGATGACTTCTTGGATGGTGCCTTGTGGGCGTATCGAACCACATATAGGGAAGCCACGGAGTTCACACCATTTCACTTGGTCTATGGTCAAGAGGCTTTACAGCCAATTGAACTAAACATTCCAACAATGTGACTTCATGGAAAATCAGCACAAGATGATCAAGAAGCATGGATGGATCGACTTCTTACCTTAGCTGAGCTTGAGTGGAAAAGAGAAGCAGCATACGAGTGCTATAAGAGGAAAGCCACACAGACAAAGGAGAAGCTTGACAAGAAACTGAAGGACAAAGGCATCAATGAAGGAGATCTTGAGCTAAGGTATGACAATCGACTCGATAATCGTTTTGATGCCAAATTTGAAACAAGATGGCAGGGGCCATACATAGTCAAGAAGGCTTTCAATTCAAGTTACTATCAACTTATGGACTTGAATGGGAAAGAGCACTCCAGGAAGGTAAACGGCTATCGCTTGAAGCCTTACTTGAGTCGCCTTCTACCAAAGGATCTACCAGAGCAAAAGGCAACTATCCCATGTAAGTATTGTTCCATGAAACATGAGTGTAACACAAACCAAAATTCCGAGGGGCCAAACAATGAAGATCTTGTCAAGGACTCTGAAGCACTCTCTTTGGAAAAGATGCTCTATGATGGTACATGAATATACCATCATCCTGGGGGAGGGCTAATGATAGCCGTTTTTCGGCTCTCCATAATTTCCATAGTAAGTTACTCCACCCTACCAAATTCACCCAAACGCTATGGCTATCCCTACCATTTCACTGTACATAGGCGTGTGTGAGTTAGGGGGCTTTTCCCATATCTTCTTAAAACCCCTCAGCTAGCTAGTCACTGGGCTAGTTGAGCCAAAAAAATAAAAAAAATAAAAAATAAAAGTATATTATGGCCTCTTTGTGTGTAAATATTTCTTTGTATATAGGGCCTAAATAAAAGATTTTTTTCATAATTATTTTGGTATTTATTTAAATATTTCTACCTAGGTGTGTGTTATTTATGCTCTGTACATTGCCTCACCATTACCACAATTTTTCTTACCATTTTTCATACTCTTTATTCCATGTAGAAATATTTTCATGTAAGATTCTCTTATATTTGGTGTAACTCCACCCCAACAAAAATCCAAAAAAACTAGTTTTATTTATGTGTATATTTTTTCTCTATTGTGATTTTTCCCTTCTTACATCTATTTTGTTTTTTTCTAAAAAATTAGAACACCAAAAATATTTATCTTTTTATGGTAGCCTCATAATGAGAGAGATTTCTTTTGACCCCTTTATATTTTTTCCACTTATATTATTTATATTTGACATGTACATATTTTTTAGACCCCTCAATATTTGATTTTCTTAGTTGTACTATTCACTTATATCATGATCTCAACAATATCTTCAATTATAGACCTACCAAATAAGGTCAAGGGTAGGTGGCATGCATACATGCACTATGGAGGGCTCACTCTTGGAGGTATTCAAAAGAATCATCGAAAGAAGGACCCCACAAGGACCTTGTGCAGTGGAAAACAACGGTCGGTTTTGCTGAATTTTTAAAGTTCACTTGCTCTCCGAATTTGAAAAGGTGATACAAACAAAAGTTGTAGCTCGTGGGCTGAACTTTTGCCTCAAATTTTTTCATATTTTCTTGAGCTACGAGTTGTGAGCTATGATTTTATTAGTGGACCCCAGTTTTCCCATGCTATGCAGCCACACTCTCTCTTCCACTTTATCATTTTCCTCTTTCACACACACTTCTCCACTCATCATCCCCACCTCTCTCACCACTCCTCTCTGCACCCTACTCACCTTCTCCTCAACCTTGAAGAATAAGAGAAACCATGGTGAACTCATACCTCCCACACACAATTCCATTCCAAAATTGACCACCTAGTCTCATTTTTCCTCCTCCAAATTACCCATATCTATAAAAAAACCACAAAATTCAGCCTCTTCTCTTAAAAGACATCATCATGGTGGTTGATTACTCAGCTTCAATTACCTTGTCTCTCAAGGAAGGTCAAGAGTGGAGAAAAAATGTACCGTCAAAGCTAGTGGACCGTCAACAAGCGTCAAAATTGGCCCTACTCAAGACACTTGGAGCATCAACCTTGTAAGAAATCCACCTTTTCTTACCTCTTAAGAGTTTTGCTTCCTTATTTGTATCCTACATGGATACTCCCATTGTAAATATCCAATTCCATTTGTAAATTAATACTAACTCTACTAACACTAACCCACTATGAAAAGTCCTATCACCTCCATTTCTCTCCTCTCTCTTTCCCCACCAACTTCTTGATAATTCCAAGCAAAAGAAATTAGATAAATTGCCGAAAATCTAACCCAAACATGGTTAGAGGAGTAACCCTAGCCTTCAAAATTGCTATAAAAGGAGGGTGTAGCTAGCACAAAAGGGGGAGCCATAAGCAAGAGCACTATGCTATAGCTTGAGAAGCCAAGCTCAACCTCTCTAGAAGGAGCTCTTGAGTCGAAGCTCATTGTCTTATGCATGTGCATGTGTTGTAATAGGGGATTAGCAAGGGAACTCTATGCCATTGTAAGAGAGAGAGTGATCATTCAATTGAGAGTAGGAAATCTATCATTTCTCCTACTAGTGTAAGCCCAACATTTGCTGAATCAAGGAGGGTGGATTTGGACTAAGCTTGGATACTTTGTCTCTCTTCCCACGTGAAGTAATGGACAACAATGATGTGTAAGTGTCTTGGTGTTTTTTTGTTAAGTTCTTGATAGCTTGTCTCTAGTGTTGTCATCAATTTAGCCATAAATCCCACATACTGTAAGAGGGCGACAGGGTGGAGAGGACTCCCCTGACCTTAAGACAGTGAGTGGGGTGGCTTTTCCTTGTGATGTGTTGTGGTGTAATTTACTCAAGCTATGATGAACAAATACTAATATCACTTTGATTGGTCATGACAGATTTGTAAGAAGGTATTAGTGCAACAAACACCCCCTCCCTCTTCTCTCTCTTTCTTACATATATAATTGTGTTTGCTTGATCATTGCCGATACGTTTCAAAGCAGCCCGAGCACTATCTCTCTCTCTCTCTCTCTCTCTCCATCTCTCTCTCTCTCTCTCTCTCTCTCTCTCTCTCTCTCTCTCTCTCTCTCTCTCTCTCTCTCTCTCTCTCTCTCTCTCTCTCTCTCTCTCTCTCTTTACGCGTCCTAGTTCGCATCCAAAACTAGGTGGTGCCCCAAATTTGTGTAGGGTTAGGTTGCGGGTTTGTGTGTGTGTTTGTTATTTTTTTCCAACCCCAACCCATTGAGCAGCACGGGAGCCTTGAAGGGTGTCTAGAGGTTGCTCTTCTTGTTGCCCGCCCCGGACCGCCTCACTAGGATGAGTCACCATGGCGCCCACAGCCGATTGAGTGGCATCAGTATGCACATGAAATGGAAGAGACCAGTCGGGAGCCACTAGAATAGGCACTTCAGTGAGGCATTTTTTGAGGTATGTAAAAGCTTCAGCCGCCACTGTGTTGGACCATTGAAAGGGGATAGTATCACTGGTGAGTCGGGTCAGTAGTTGAACCACCTGTGCATACATGCGTATAAACTTGCGATGATAGACTGTGTGGACTACAAAGCTCTGCACACCTTTGGGGTTGATGGGAGGCGGTAACTTCAAGCTTGCCACGATCTTCTCTAGTTCATGCACTAAACCTTTACGAGACACCACATGGCCTAGAAGTGCGCCGTTAGTGACCAAACAATGAAATTTTTTAGGATTGATCTTTAGGTGTGCCTCTCTACACTTGAGAAAGATAACACAGAGCTAAGTGAGGTGCTCCTCTAGATTTTCCACTGGGTTTGAACATTGAGCACCTGAGAAGGTCAAAAAATCATCCATGAAGATGCGAAGTTGATCCGTAAGTAAAGGACAAAAGATGAGATATACTGCTCAATTGAAGGAAGGTGGAGCGTTTTTCAACCCAAAAGACATTCTAGTGTACATAAAAATACCCTAGGGAGTCACGAAAGCCATTTTAATCTGATCACCTAGATGGATGCCCAATTGATTGTATCCATTGAACCTATCCATGAAACTGTACAATGCATGCCCTGCTATGTCGTCTAGCACACGCTCAGTGAAAGGTATGGGAAAACCATCTAAGATAGCTACCTTGTTCAGAGCGCAATAATCTACGCACACGTGGATTTTATTGGACTACTTTTTAGTCACTTTTAGCATGGGTGATAACCACTCAGAGTGCTCCACAAGTATAATGATCCCTACCTCTTGCATTTTTTCTAGCTTTGACTTGACAGCCTATGCATACTTTGGGTTGAGCTTGTAAGCTCTGACAGGCTTAGGCCCTTCAACCAAAGGGATAGTGTGGACAACCAATTTTGGTGGGATCCCTTCCAAATCCTTGCAGGACCAAGCAAAAACATCTTTAAAAGAGTGTATAGAAGAGACTACCTGATTGAGTAACGTGGGATGCTCCCATAACCAAGTTTCTAAGAGTACATGTTGAGGGTTGTCAGGAACTCCGAAGTTGACTTCTTTGACCGGGTTAGGAGGTGTCGCTGGAGAGGGTGCTTCGGAAGATGAAAAGTGAGCGTCCTCTTGGAGCTTTAAGACATCCTGGGCTGGTGTTTGATCGATCAGAAACTCTGCATATTCCTATTGTAACCATCTTGGTGGAAGCTCCTCGAAGGGTAAGTCTTCAGACACAGACATAGCAAAGTGCTTTTGAGTGGGCGGGGCGTCAGACCTGAGAGATGTTAGAGGAAGAGGTGGAACATTGACGAGCTCATGCAGAGGAGATTTCTTCCCCCTTCAGTGATGTGTTATAGGTTCACCAAGGCCTACGGCTTCCATCAGAAGCACACTTGAATCATGGTCATCAAGGACTAACACACTTGTTGCTTTGACTGGCACACTTTCTGTTGTAGGGATTGGGACACTGGTGTCGGCCTGAGGAGCTGGGAGAGAGAGTGTTACAGGCGTAGGTGAGGCTTGAATAGAGACCACATAGCACGGAATCAATGTGGTAGCTTCCAACCACTATAGCAGGTCTTTGTCAAACCCGTCAGGTGGGATCGGCTGCTCGGGGTCAAGGTTGGATTGTACTGACAATGAGCAGTGATGAACCACTCGATCCATACCTCCTTGGAGTCAAATTGGTTGCATGTGGGATCTAGGAGTATGTATGCACATGGCATCGTTTCCCCAATCTTGAAGTGCCTTAGCATGCCGCAACCATGGTCTACCAATAAGCAAAGGAAATCCTCCCTCCACCTGGGGAAGACTGAACACCACAAAATCCAAGCTAAATGTGAAGTCTTGTACCTTCAGATGCACCTATATACTATGCCCACTGGATAGATTTTCCTGTGGTCCACCAATGTAACAGTGAATGGAGCAGGGTGGGTAGGCTGCAGACCTAAAGCCAACATAGTAAACTCTACCATCGGATTGATCCGAGATCCACCATCCACTATGACGCCTGATATTTGATGCCCAACAATAGACAAAGTGAGATGAGGACTTTTGTAGTTAGTGAGGGGAGCAGCTGGATAAGAAATCATGTAAGACTCTGAATACTGTGCAGGGAGATGTCCTCCACTAGGCCCCGCACCCGGGTACAAAGACTGAATGACTGATAGGGTGTCACTTCCGAGGGTGGCATCTAGCCGAAGCATCTCATGAAGAGACACTTGTTGAAAGGTGTTCTTCAAGATTGCTTCCGCTATGGGCTTAGCTCTTCATTGGGCTTCCTCTGGAACTTTGACCTGTTGCAAGTCAGCCCACTGCTTCCAGGAAGGCTCCATCAATGTACAAAAGCATAGAGATTGTCTTACTCCTAGCACCAATTAAGGTTTCGTCAGTTTGTTTAGGTTGCGGAAGTGATGGACAAGATAGACAGGTTGGCAAGTCGAGACAAGATAGACAGGTTGGCAAGTTGAGACCCAGAGCTGCTCTTTGTGCCCCAGTGAGTACGCCAGCAATCTCGACCACTTGTTGTGGCCGAACTGTATGAGTAGCAGGTGATGGATGAGGGATGGTGTTCCCTGTGCTCAGATTGATCTTCAAGAATGTGAATTATTTTTGGTTCTGAGTTGGTCGTGAAGATGAGGATGCCCTTTGCTTGGGACAATTCTTATTGTAGTGGTCCTTAGACTCCAAACAATGTCTGCAAGGAGGAGACCCTTCAGGTAAAGGACACTTACTTTGGTATTTCCCATATTCTCCACATCTCTAGCATAAGATGGGTCGATTAGACGGACAAAATGGGGGACGAGGTGATCGCTGCTCTTATCGCTGCATGGAGTTGGAGATTGAGGTGTAGAAGCTCTGAGGAGCTGAAGGAGTATGGGTATGAAAATTTTGAGGTGGAAACGTACTTGACATACCTTGGACAATAGGGGTATTGAGCAAAGGTGGCATGTAATTTTGATGTGCATAGGGGGAGACCATATTAGATGCTGGTGCTAGCCCTTTTTGGAGAGAAGGACCTAGACTTTGTTGTATTTGCCGCAATCCCTTGATATAGTAGCAATCCTTGTCTTCATGCCCCAACTTTTTGCAAAAGTGGCAATAAGCCCGAAGGGGATAATCCTATGGAGGGTGTCCTAGAGAGAAAAACGAGCTGCACCATACCATATCTTTCGTCTCCTGCTGAGACCAAAGCTCTTCTAGCTCTCTCTTGATTTGATCCAAGGCCTCATGATGTGGGGGCTTCTCTTGTCTAAGAAATATTGATTTCTCCTCTTGAAGAGCGCGTTGTAGTTTTAGGGCTTCAAGTTCCCTACATAAAGAAGTCAACAGATCAGAAGGAATTTCCAAAAACACTGTTGGGTCCTCTAACTGTGGGGAGTAGGTGAATAGCTTCCTCGCTCCCTCTATCCTAGTAGCAGCCGCGACAAACTCCTCCAGAGTGGCGTCAGGTCGGAGACTCTCTCGAAGTTTTTTCTGAGAAGTTTTGGGAAGAGCCTTCTCCATCCACTTCTTAACCATAGATTCACTCGGTTACTAAGGAATCTTTGCAACAAGAGACTTGGTTTTAGTCATGAGTTCTGCAAAGGTCTCCTCTGGTTGGAGCAACATGTTGGCCAACTCATCCAAAACCTTTTCCTGGTAGCAGCATGGCCTAAATGCTACACAGAACTATTGTCTTAAAGTTGCCCAAGTTGCAAAATGGTTCTCTGCAAACGGACTGTACCACTTGTCTGCTAATCCATCCAAGGTATATGGACAGAGTACCAAATAAGCATCTTCTCTATTAAGACCACGAACTCTATAGAGAGATACAAACCTCCTTGCATGGTCGTCTGTATATTCTGAGGAGAGTCCCTTGAAGGTAGGAAACTTGATGTTTACCTTGGCCAAAACACTGGTCAACGCCTCCATGGCCTCTTACTCAGGATCCCGTTGCTCAATAGCTTGCTATAACAAAATGGGGGAGAGACTTACTGAGGAAGGTGACCTGGAAGATGTAGAACCGAATGCAGGAAGTGGAGGTATGGGTGATAAGGTTGGTGGACTTCTACTAGGTACCAAGGGTTGACGTCTTCTGTTGTAGTACTTCAGAGGATTCAGTAGTGTGTTTTGACGCTCAAATGACTGCCTTATATGTGTGATGCAGTGACCACAAACCCAACCAAAATTTGGGCAAGAAGACCTCTAACTGGCTGAATGGACAGAGGTTTGGACTCTCTAGACCAGGGCAAGTGACTAGACCACCTGATCCAAGACCAACGCAGTGACTAGACCACCTAGGAAGACCAGGGACGAGGAAGGGCTATACCAGGAACAAGGACTTTGTTGGACGAGGGCAAGAGAATACCAGACCAGAAGGGCGAGAGACTAGGTCAGCTAGAGTAAGATGTCTAAGGTGAAAACTGGACCAAACCAGCAGACTGCACTAGGTAAGGCAAAGTAGGCGAGGCTAGGTAAAACCCAGCTAGGTCCTTGATTTCTCAATTTGCACCTCAACAGAGAGTGAGACTACACTTGAGGTCCCACCTGGCTCTCTACAATGGGTGCTCCTCAGTGCAATGTGTGTGATAATCTCACTGAAAACAAAGGAAATAATAGATAACCACTGATCCCACAGAGGCACAACAGCACCAGAACATATAACTTGACTATTTCAAAGAACCGATACAAACCCTGGTGTGACAGCACACTCAGCTCCAACCCAAAATTCACGAGTACAATGGGGGTGTCAAGGCTCAAATGTGCAGGGGTGGTGCAGACGTGATGTGTGTATAGACTCGCTACTCTAGACGACAACGTGAAGAAGGTAAGTCATGACCCAACCGCTACTACTCATATGTACAACCATAATGAGCCACCATAAAGAGCCACCAACGGCTCATAAATGACATCATCTAAGTCTATCTCCACTGAGTGGCGGTGTTGACCTAGCCACGATGTCCACTAGACCATCGTATCCCTGCCACATGTCATTGCCCAGCGAGTCCGTACAATGTAAACCAGACCAGACCAAAGACCAACTGTGCTAGCTGTGTGTCCTATGAAAGTGATAATATATCCTGCTATAATAGTGGATAAATTTACAGAGGTGTTTGCAGGAAGGTCAATTTACTCAATGTGGGATCTCTATTTAGGGTACGATCAATTTCAGCTAGATGTTGAGAGTAGAGATCCGACATCTATAAAAACACCTTTGGGACTGGTAAGGATGTGTACCTTACCTCATGGAGCAACAAATTCAGTTGCACATATGATGAATGGGATGAACAACGCTCTACATGACTTCATACCTCAAATCAAAATGCCATTTCTTGATGATGTGCCCATCAAAGGATGTGAAGAAGATGAAGCTATGGATTCAAGGAGGTGTTGTAAGTTTGTTGCAAACCATATCAAAGATTGTGAGAAGATATTGTCAAGGCTAGAACAATTTAACCTAAACCTATCATGACAAAAATCTGTATTTGGAGTTAATGAAGTGTTGATTGTGGGGCATATGTGTGGTCCTTATAGTAGAAGGCCTTGTCCAAAAAAGATGGATGCAATCAAAAACATGAAAGAAACATGTACAAGTATAACTGGATTTTGAATATTTCTTGGTGCTTGCGTATTCTATCTTATTTGGATACCACATTATGCACATGTAGTAGATCCCCTTTATAGGTTGTTGAGAAAGAATCAGAAGTTTCGATGGGACGAAGAGCACACAAAAGCCATGAGAAAGCTAAAGAAGCTACTTCTTTCATCGCCAACCTTGAGATAGGTAGACTATGCATGTGAGAGACTTGTCATTGTGACAGTGGACACGAGTCCTACAGGGAGGTAGTAGGGCAAGATGATGAGATGAAGGAAAAAGGTATGTGGTGAGATTTGGAGCCAAGATTCTAAGTTCTCGCCAACGAGATTATGCACAAATAAATAGGCAACTATAGGGGGTGGTTACAACATTGAGGTGTGACAAGGAGTACTTGATAGGGACATCTATGGTTGTGGAAACTGATTGTTTTCCTCTTCTTGGAATGATCACAAACTTTTCGTCTCTTGATATTTCAATGTTGCGATGGATAGCCTACATAAATTCCTTGAATCCTGAGTTCAAGCATATTGCAGGGAAAGACAATCCAATGATAGATATGCTATCTAGGGCAAGGTTGAAGATGAACAGGACATGATTATTGAGGGAGATGATGTAGGTACAAAGTTTTACACTATTGATCATGCAAATTGTAGTCATGAATGTTTTGTGTCTTCACTTGAGTCATTTTGAGAGGAACTATATGAGGATGAATGGCTCTTGATAGGTCGCTACTTAAGTACTATGCAGAAGCAGGATGATTGGACTGAGCAGGAATTTAAGAGGATAAGAAGAAAAGCATATGGATACTTCTTGAGGGATGGCTACTTATGGAAGCATCCTAAATGAAGAGATGGAACATCATCATTGCACATATTATGCGATAAGGTTACTCAACAACAAATCATCAAGGAGTTCCATGAAAGTTAATGGGCAGGACGTCGAGGTGTATGGGAAATATTTACCAAAGTAAAACAAAGGTATTGGTTCAAAGGGATGTACAAGGATGTGGCTGGGTTTGTGGAGTCTTGTGTGACATGCCAAATGTATTCAAGTGTAAGGCATCATGATGGACTACATCCTACTTATACATTAGCCATGCATTACAAATGGGTTGTGGACTTGGTCACAATGCCTTTGGGACTTTGGCAAATGAGGTATTTGGTGCTTGCAAGAGAAGATTTTTCTAATCAAGTTGAAGGGCGTGCATCGAGGACAAAGAGTACACAAGCTGTATGTAAATTCCTTCTTGAAGATGTGATCAGTCGCTATGGATGTGTGGGAAAGATAATTGCAGATAGAGGAGAATTGGATGCTGATGAAGCAAGGAAATTCTTCTCTAGAATGGGCATCAAACTAGCTTTAACTTGTTCTTATAACCCTGAGGGAAATGGCAAAAGTGAAAGAGGGCATCCTCCAATAATCAAAGCTTTAGCTAAGTCTTGTGAAGGTAAGCTTGAAGAGTGGCAACGGTTACTTCCATTTGCATTGTGGGCTGACCGTACAACAAATAGTTTGGTCACTCGCGATATGCCTGTTGAATTGATGTATGGTCAAAAACCTGTGATGAAAATTGAAGATGTAGTTCTAACATGGAATGTATTTCCATGGGAAGATGGAACGAGTAGAGAAGACCTTCTTGCATTTCTCATACGGATATTGGAAAGAAGGCCTGAAGACATTGAGCTTGCAAAATCTTGACTAAAGAATGCAAGGTTGAAGAACAAAGATAGATTTGACAAGAGGCATAGGCTCAGACAAAAGACATTGAAGAAGGTGATTGGGTGTTGGTGCATAACAGTAGCCTTGAAAACCAACACTCTACAATAAGGAAGCTTGCAAAGAGATGGTTTGGTCCTTATGTTGTCAAACATGTGCATGGAAATGCAACTTACACCTTGCGTGAACTGGATGGGACAGAAATGAGAATTCCCATTGCAAGAAAAATAATTAAATTATTAAAAAGAAGAGGGGGTGCTGATCCATATGACGCACAACCAAGTGAAGAGGATGATGAATCCAACTTTATGCAAACTGAGGATGAAAGTGAAAATATGGCATTTGACACAATGAGTTTTAATGCTTTACTAATGTTGTTGTGGCACATACCAGAGAATGTGTAGTTCAGAGGGGGCGGATGTTGTGCCGTGGCACGTACATACTGTGAAATAAAAAAATTCACCTCACTCTTGACACTTCTTGATGTATGAAAATAAAAGCAATCATATACATATTACAATATATGTTAAGGCGGCTTCTACGGTCACTATCATGTACATACCTATCCGAGGATTCGTGGCCCTGGATGTGGCGCATTTGCGTGCTTTTCCACTTGATAAGATGCTTAAGGTTTAACAATATACATAGTCCAAGTGTTTCATGGTAGCACACTCATCTCGCCTATAAAGAGTGATACGGGCAAAAACTACCAAAAATAGCAGCTAATAGGCGTCGTTGCAGAATTGCATGGAAAGTGACTCAAAATGGTATATTGATGAAAAATTATGCTTATCTATGCTTTTTATGCTTATGCGAGTGATCCCACAAATTTAGGGATTTTTTTGACTCCATTCGGGGATTTTTTGCTTTAAAAGTGGCATTTTTGGGTCAAAAATGAGCTGAAAATGACCTAGTTTTGGTGCAAAGTGGCAAAATGACCCAAAAATTGACTCATCAGCTCATATTTCTGTGGCTAAGAGAGAGAGGGCTTCTTTTTACAGAAAAAACCTGCAATTTTTCTCTATTGTGCAATAGATTCCATGGTTGGCCGATATATGTGTGTTGTAGTCCCGCCTCTTTGTGATCTTGCATCTGAGCTTGTGAGGGAGTGAATTACGGTTTCCCCTTATAAAAATGGTGTGTGTGCTTCACTTTAGAAGCTCTTAAATCTCTGCAAAATGGTCTCCATGAACGTGGAATCTTGAGTATTCCTTTCAATTGTTTGATGTTACGACTATGTAATTGGGGGCGAGGCTACATGATACCATAAAAGAGGTTTGGGTTTTGATTGAGATTTGTGATTGTATAAGAATTGAGGGTTCATGGCTGAAACTTTAGTGTATTTAAAATGGTCTTTTAAGTGAAATTGAATGTGATTCGGTGATCCTGTCATCATAATCTTAACTACGAAAACAAGCAATTTCCAAGCATGATCAGAAAGAGGGCTTGTGACTTTGCTAACTCTCTTAGATTTTCAGTCACCCTCCCATCACAAACTCTCACAGCCAGAGGTTTTGCACCTTCCTAGCTAGATCGCACACATTTTGACAACGGATGATCAATGGATCTTAGGCATCTATGAGAAAGAGCTTCTAGCTATTCTACATGCCCTAGACACATGGAAGCACTATTTATTCGGGACTCCATTCATTTTACGAACAAACCACCAAAGCCTCAAGTACATCATGATGAAAACCAAGCTTTCCGAAAAACAAGTGAGGTGGGAAAAATTTATTTTGCAATTCTATTTTCATATTGTTCACATTGCTGGTAAGCACAATCAAGTGGCCGATGCACTTTCACAATGACCAAAAGATAATGTGGTGCCTATAGCAACTCACAATGATCTATCTTCTATGGTAGATGAGTATGCTACTAACCTTCACTTTAGATACATAATGTTAGCCCTTGCTTTGGGGAAGAAAGAGGAACCATTCACCTTGCAGGATGGTTATCTTCTCCATGGAAATAGGCTATGTATTACCCACTCCCTTCATGAGAAATTCATGTATGAGTCCCATGCTCCTCCCTATGCAGGGCATAGAGGCATTCAACCTACTCTTCCAGGAGTAAAAACATACTTCTATTAGCCTACCATGAAAGTGGACATATAAGAGTATGTCTCAAAATTTGTAGTATGCCAAAAGACCAAGTATGATAGAGGGAAGCAACCTGGATTACTCCAGCCATTGCCTATCCCAAATTCACCATGGGAGAGTATATCCGTGGATTTCATCTTTGGATTACCCAACTCTATCCATGGGAATATGGGAATATGGAAAATACAGGTTTAGCAAGCAACCCCACTTTATTCCTGTCAAAAAGACTATTTAGGCACACCAAATGGCAACTCTCTTCATATCTCATATTTTTTAACACCCTAGATTGCCAACATCTATCATGTCAGATAGAGATCCTAGAATGACCAGTAATTTTTGGAAAGGTCTCTTTGAAAATCTAGGTACAAGATTAAATTTCTCTTTAGCCTATCACCCACAAACGGATGGCCAAAGTGAGATAGCCAATCTTATGACACTCGATCTACTAATTAAAAGAAGACTTATGTTACAAAAGTAGACCAACGCTCCCAATGGGAAAAGTATTTACCTCTTGTGGAGTATGCGTACAATAACACTATCCATATTCCATGAAAAAAGAACCTTTTGAAATCATTGAAGAAAGACCTAAAAGTCCCTTTCTACTTAAAGTACATGGGAGGATCTTCGTTGTTGACAAGTATAGCCGTTACCTACAAGAATCTTTTCAAAATATTGAAGAGACTATATCCATCTCTGAACAAAGGCAAAAAGTTGTTACTAACAAGCACAAAAGGGCCTTAACCTTCAAAGAAAATGATTGGGTCTTGCTTAAGTTTCCCAAGGATTGATTTTCTACCATATACATGTGGCAGTGATGTGTGTGAACACACTAGGACCGTCGGGGCATTTTTTCCCTCTTTAGAAGGTTTTTTCCCCCGAGCATTGTATATACGCCCATCACTCTAGGGCTATCTATCTTTCCATTGCACACTAAGTAACACACTCTCTATTGTGTGGCTTGAGCTTCCTTCGTCTTCTCCAATCTGTGTGCAATTCTCTGCAACCCTAATTCCAACGATTGGTATCAGAGCAGGTTGCATCCTCTTGGGCTTAGTTGCCAGCATCTCCAGCACATGTCTGCTCGCTTTCTCGTATTTCAATGAGCTTTGTCAAGCATTCGCAGGTCGCAGGTCTACTTAGATTTCTAATTCGGGCTCGTTTCGGCCTTCGTTTCCACTATAGGCAGTACTACACAGGCTATTTCGTCATTTTGCGCAGAATTTTTGTCAGTGACGTTTTTTGCAGAACATGTGCGTTACAGCCTTCTACGGTTTGTTCTATATAGCCCGCGTTGTTACCACTTTGTTTCTCCTCTTTTCGGGCAGTTTTCACATCAGGTGCATCATTTACCATGGATGACAACAACACAGATGTGTTCAAGATGTTTGTTGTTGATGACAGGTTGGATGGGGATAATTACCCTATCTGGGGTTACATGATGCAACATGTTCTTGTGTCAAAGGGCATTTGGAATATTATGTAGGGCATTGATGTACGTCTTGGTTCTGAGGATGTAGGCGATGTTGAGGATGTTGTAGGTCTTGCTGCAAGGATTGCTGCTATTAGAGTTGTTTTGCCTACGGTAGAACAAGCTCGTTGGGATATAAAGGATGTGCGGGCTCATGCATTGATTGCGTTGTCTGTGAAGTGCACCATTGTTCCTCATATTCATTCAGCAATTTATCTACAAAACATGCTTGGGATATTCTAGCAGGTCTTTATGCAAGCCGCAATGAGGCTAAGATTTCTTTGCTGCATAAAGAGCTAGAATCGAAGATTATGCATGAGGAAGATGATATGGACACTTTCCTTGCTGGAGTCAAGGATATCAATGAGCAACTTATTTCTATAGGTGGTCATTTCAAATAGTTCCCTTGTGCAGACTGTTCTTGATGCCTTACCAGATTCATACCAGACTTTTGCTAGTACTTGGAGACTAAGACCCAATGAAATCCTGAAGTTGTCAAGTTTCATGCATTATGCACATTGCTATTGCAAGAGTCACTTTCCAAAAAACACAAGACTAGGCAGCATGCAATTGAACAGGCTTTTATTGCTTTTCAAAGAAAGGATGGTAACATCAATGCAGCTACTTCTTATGATTTTGCTGCGAGTGGCGAAACTTTTGTTCCTAATGCTTCTGCTGGCAGCACATCATCTGGCAATTTTGGTGATAAGGGAAAAAAGAAGATGCATTGCCATTATTGTAGAGCTAATGATCATTTAATCAAGCAGTGTCCTAAGTTGAAGGCCAAAGAGTCTTAGAAGAAAGAGGGTGGTTCCACTGCAAATGCTGGTTCCACTACAAATGCAGCCATTGTTGAGTCTTCTGTAAAAGGAAACTGTAATGCTGATGTTGATGCAGAATGGGCTTTTAGTGCAGAGTGCACTTACAATCTTGTTGTCCATGATGCATGATTGTCAGTTACTGCAGATTCACATGTGTGGTATTTCGACAGCGGTGCTATAAAGCACATTACCTCACATCGTGAATTGTTCACCTCTCTTGTCCCTCATCAGAATTCAGTCACTTGTGTCAACAATGCCTCTTATCCGGTTCAGGGGGTTGGAAAGATTGTGCTTATTGCTACAAATGGTAGTTCTTCACACCTGTTGATGCACTTTATGTACCTAGGATCAAGAAGAATCTTTTGTCTGTATCCGCACTTGCTAGACTTGGACTTGTAGTCAAATTTGTGGATGATAGATGCTCGGGGAGGTCACCTAATAAAAATGTAACCTATCACGTGAGTTCAACAGAAGGGTATTTAAAGTTCTTGAAACTTACAGCAATATATATACATAAGGGAATTATTTTTTCAAAATTGAAAAAAAATTATAGATTTTAAAAAAAAAGCGTACATTATATTCTTAACAAAATTCACAGATAAGGGGTTTTACAAACATGTCTTGAACGCGCGTGATATGGTAGTTTTACACATAGTGAACCCCCCGACGACAGATGTACAGTTCATGATCTCAGTTTTGGTGATGAAATTGTTGCATCTGGCCTTTTGTGCCATGGGATGTATAAGCTCACTTTGTATGACAAGTGTGGACAAATTTTTCAAATGTAGTTGCAGATTCAAGGGCTATTTTAGATGCAAAACTTTGGCATGCACTTTTTGGGCATCTGAATTTTTCCAGTTTGCTGTGTTTGCAAAAATCTGATATGGTTTCTTCTTTGCCGCCTCCTTAAGCACCTATCAAGCATGTTTATGAAGGCTGTATTTTGGGTAAAATTCAGTGTTCTAAGTTTCCAAAGGATGGTTCAGTTAGGGCCATATGCAAGTTGTAGCTTGTGGATAGTGATGTTTGTGGGCCATGCAAACTCTGTCCTTGGGCAATTACCTGTACTTCATGACTTTCATTGATGATTACTCCAGGCATGCATGGGTATTTCCTCTTAAAGCAAAGTTCGAAGTTGTTATGTGCTTAAAACAATTTTTGGCTATGGCTGAAAATGTATCAAAATGTACTATGGCCAATGGGCACCCTCCATTCCGATTGGGGGGGAGTATATGTCTCATGAATTTAATGTATTTCTAGCTATTTGTGGGATAAAACACCAATGTACAATGCCGTATACGCCTCATAGGAATGGTGTTGCTGAGAGGAAAAATAGGTCTCTTACAAAAATGGCAAGATGTATGGTCAAGAGTCAAGCTTTACCACATTTTGTTTTGGCTCGAGGCTCTCATGTTTTCCACTTATGTACTCAACAGGTGTCCTACGAAAGCATTGCAGTCGATGACTCCATATGAAGCATGGCATGATAGAAAGCCATCTATTGAGCACATACGCATTTTTGGATGTTTGGCTTATGGTTTAGTGCCACAAGTGCAGCACAAAAAATTGGATGATAAGGCTGTCAAATGTGCTTTTGTTGGTTATAGTGCTGAAAGCAAAGGTTACAAGTTGTATCATCCACAAACAAAGTGTATTTTGGTTTCACAGGAGGTAGTGTTTGTGGAAGATTCTGTTCAGCCCTTGCGGTCCTAGAGACAGTAATGTAAGCTCACAGGACATTTATGACACTTTGTTGCCTCTTTTCAGCGGTGGAAGTTCGAATGTAAATTCCAATGAGGCAAATGTACAGCCTATGGGGGTTTCCAAAAATTTTATAGATCGGCCTATTACTAATGCAGATGTACATGATGTACTTGATGAGGAAAGGGCTGAAAATGAGGGCTAGAGGTATGCTAAAATGGCTGGTGCACCCTTTGTGTGACAGTAAATTGGATGCACCTTTGTCTAGTCGTACTCGTTCAGGCTCTTGCCATGCATCTTATGCATCAGATTGTTATGCTTTGGTTGTGTCTAGCTTACATGATGTTGAGGAACCTTTGTCTTTTGATGAAGCAAAAAATTCAAAAAATTGGATGGCTGTCATGCAATCAACATATGATGCACTTATAGAAAATGACACATGGACTTTATGTGATTTGCCTCCTGGAAAAAAGGCCATTGGTCTGAAGTGGGTTTACAAGTTGAAATGCAAGCGGGATGGTGAGATCGATCGCCATAAGTTTCGACTTGTTGCAAAGGGTTATGCACAACAAAAAGGCATATATTATGAAGAGACTTTTGCTCCCACTTGTCATAGACTACTGTGCGTTTTCTATGTGCATTGATAGCTCCTTTTGGTTGGGATGTACATCAATCAAATATTGTTACTACTTTCTTGAATGGTGACATATTTAAGGAAGTTTATGTAACGCAGCTTCACGGTTTTGTCAAGAAAGGACAAGAGGACAAAGTGTGTAAATGTAACAAGGCTTTGCATGGGTTGAAGCAATCTCCTCGTGCTTGGTATGAGAAAGCTGACACTAATTTGGTCAACAAGGCTTTCATAATAGTCCAACAGAAAGCACACTGTATGCGTGAGGGTGATGTACTTCTCATTGTGGTTCTTTATGTAGATGATTTGCTGATCACAGGACCAAATGAGAGACATATTGCTGAAATTAAGGCTGATTTGAATGCTACTGTCAAGATGAAAGATTTGGGGCTGTTGCATCATTACTTGGGCATACAGTTTAAGCAGTGTGATGGTGGTATTTCCTTGTGTCAGAAAAGCTACATAGAGACATTGCTATGTAAGTTTGGACTTGAGGATTGCAAACCTATTGCCACTCCCATGGAAACAAGTTTGAAATGGAGTTTACATTATGCTGGTGATCCTGCAGATGTCACTCTTTACCAAACTATTGTTGGATGCCTCATTTATGTATGCAACATGAGGCCAAATATTTAGTTTGCAGTCTCATAGGTCAGCAGATTTATGCATAGCCCAAGGTCTAAGCATTGGTAGGCTGTCAAGATGATTTTTTTCTACCTTAGTGGCACTTTACATCTTGGATTGTTTTATCCCAAGGGGGGATCATTGCCACCAGACTTACATGCTTTTTCGGACTCAGATTGTGCTGGTTGTTTTGACACGCGAGTGTCCACAACTAGTTTTTGTTTCATGCTTGGCAGTTCATGTATATCATGGTTGAGCAAGAAGAAACCTACTCTGGCCACTTTGAGTTGTGAGGCTGAGTACGGGGTAGTCTTCATAGCTACGGTTGAGTGTGTGGCTCAGACACCTTATGGGCTGGTTTGGGTGTTGGATAGGAAACTGCCAACACTATCTACACTGATAGTCAGAGCACATTGACAGTTGTGAGGAACCCAATTTTTCATGCTCGCACAAATCACATTGAGGTGCATTACCACTATGCGAGGAAGAGGCTCTCAGCAAGAGAGATCAGCTTTTAGATCTTTTCACAAAGGCATTGTCTCATGAGAAGCTTGAAGCTTTCCGCAAAGCTTTGGGCTTACTCCCCTTTGTGGACTCATCATGTCCTCAAGGCATGGCAGTTCCCTTTACTCATGTGCTAGCTCTTGTTCATTGCATCACTCAAGGGGGGATTTGTTATCATATACATGTGGTAGTGATGTGTGTGAACACACTAGGACCGTTGGGGCATTTTTTCCCTCTTTAGGAGGTTTCTTCCCCCGAGCATTGTATATACGGCCATCACTCTAGGCTATCTATCTTTCCACAGCACACTAAGTAACACACTCTCTATTGTGTGCCTTGAGCTTCCTTCATCTTCTCCAAACTGAGTGCGTTTCATTGAAACCCTAATTCCAACATGATTCAGGCAAATGACCGGCAAAAATCCTACGGGCCATAAAAAATAATATGCTAAACTAGCAAAAAGATACTATGGTCCTTTTCAAATCTTGAATCCAATCAATGAGATGTCTTATCAACTCCAGTTTCCCAACCATTGACTCATACACCATGCTTTTCATGTGAGCCTACTTAATCCGTACAAAGGAGAGCCACCAAGTGATCCAATTATTGAAGACCCTCCCGAAATTGAAGACCAAGAAGAGGTGCTACAACCCGAAGCTATCCTTTGGCATGAAGACAAGGTACTACGACATGGTAAGATTATCTAATGGTATCTTATTAAGTTGAAAAATTATCCTTTTAAAGATGCTAGATGGATTCCAGGAATACAACTTAAAGATAGTATGAACCTTGTCAATTCTTACAATGCTACATTAGAGTAAGCAAATGTAAAAATTTCTTTTGAATGACCAAGATTTTTGTCTTATAAGACTAGTTCTCTTTTTATTGTGCACAAATTTAAATAGTATGCATGCTTAGAATCATGTTTGGGATGATGATGTCTTTCAATCACCAAGTAGAACTTGTCACTCTACTTGGGAGGATGAAATAGACTAAAGAGTAGACATGCTTGCGCCAGCTATGTCTCACAAGCACCAAATGGATTAGTTATCCATCTTGTAATGATGTCGTAGGGTAAAAAGGGATCCACTACCCGCTAATAAAGATTGACTAATGACTAAGTCTTTATCTCTTCTACCTCATAGTCAAGGACAATTATGATTTCAAGAGAGAGGTATCTAATATCTAACCAAACCAAATGATTTTCTCATATTAAGCTGATCATTTAATGTGGGAGAATAAATGCGAAAAAGAGTTAGAATATAGACATGTGCCTACAGATCTATCTCGACATGGGGCCAATGGTAAAGGGTCCCAAATGAGAGATGGTCTCTCAAAGAGCAAGGCTAGCCAATGGAGCTTAAAAGATCTTAGGGTTAGCTTCATTGAAGACCTCCAAAGGTTAGTGTTAAAAATTCCTTTGGCCTTAGATAATCTAGGGCTTAGCTTGAGGTTGGAACCCGGCCCAAGCTTGAGGTGCTTGTCATGGTTAATGACTAAGGTGCTTGAGGTGCTTGTCGTGCTTGTTTATTAAGATTCTTGAGGTGCTTGTCGTGCTTGCCGACTAGGGAGCTTGAGGTGCTTGTGGGAACACTACCCAAGCTTGAGGTGCTTTGTCATGCTTGCTGACTAAGGTGCTTGAGGGTAAGGTGTTCAACAATTCAAATCCAGACCCTTCTCGAGAGGGGGCAAGCCCTAAAGCTAAGGGGATGAGAGAGACACACACACACACACACACACACACACACACACACACACACACACACACACACACACACACACACACACACACACACACACACACACACACACACACACACACACACACACACACACACACACACACACAAAGAAAGCCCAAGCTTCAAGAGGTAGCAAGGACACAAGTCAAGCCCCTACCCATGTTGCCTTCATGGTGTGCCTAAAGCCTATTGGTTGGCCTTCCAAGGGGTCCAATGATAAATTAGTTAATTTAATTAATTGTTTTTGTATTTATCAAGTCCTCTCTCTCAAAGGGGAAAGGGGGACACTTGTCCCAAGGCTACCCTTGTTGCTTGATATGCTTCTTGAATGTGATTGGCTAGGATTGGGAAGGTCTAATGAGCCTCAAGCATGAGCTACAAGGGGGTGTCGACCAAATCAAGAAGGGGGGATGCTTGGGGGCTCCCACACACACTCTCATTGTGTGAAGTGAAAAGCGAAAGAGTTCCATTTCCTTCTCTAAGCTAGTAGAGAAGTTGAGAGCCTACACCAACACTCTTCGCTATGGAATGCAAATCCAACCAAGAGCCATTCTTCAATGCTTAAGCTTGCCATCTTCTCCATCTTCATTACTATGCTATTATATATGCTAGCAAAAAGAGTGATGATAAGTGAGGAAGTACTTCTTTACCCTATGGAATGTTTCTTCTTCCTCTTCCCTACGATCATTCCCCACTAGCTCTCTCCACCTTTGAAGATGTTTGAGGGCTTGGGACTAAGGCTTGAAGTTAATGCTTTTGGCAAAGTTTATGTTATGCTCGTGATTCATGAAGCTTTCCATATTCATTGCATCACCTACGTCACAAGGAACACAAATATTTTATTGTACCAAGTCTCTCTTGATGGGAGAAACTATAATACAAATGCTATTGGAGGGGGGACCAGATCCACATAAATCCGATCCTCAACCGTTGTCATATTCTCAAAACTCTCTCTCTTGCAAAAGTATTTTTCATGGCAAGTTAACTCAGCACTATGTTTATGTTGCTACCATCAATGAAGTTCACCCTCTATGCTCTCAAAGTAATCTCATAAAAATGCTTTCTCTAATTTTCGTAATTCCACTACTCTCAAAGTTCATAGGCCATTTGCATTACAAGTACTCACTCGAGTGTGAGATCAATTGATTATCTAAAAAGCTTGATCCATTTTATAAAAATCAGCTTATATATTATATTCAAAATGCTAAAATAAGGTTTCTAGTGCTAATTTCAACACATACAATTTCTTAAGTGGTGATATGAGAATCATAGTCTTTCCACTACAGTGACCAAAAATTACCATAAGCTTTTGGAACCTTGATTGGTGAGAGAGAGAGAGAGAGAGAGAGAGAGAGAGAGAGAGAGAGAGAGAGAGAGAGAGAGAGAGAGAGAGAGAGAGAGAAGAATAATAATAATCCCTACAAGCCTGAAATCTATCTCATAAGTCTTCAAGATCTATTTGAAAAGCCATGTTATTCATTTTTTGTGTCTATGGATCTTATTGATTATTTTTATGAATGTACTTTAGAGCCTTTCTTACTAGATTGGGGTCAATGGCTTGTAGATTACAACAAAATACATCGCATGTGCACACACGCAAAACATGCTAGCAATGCTATTGAGGTGTGCGAAAGAGAAGAAACATCCATGTGAAAGCAAGCTATAAATATGGCAATTAAGAAATGAGTTCACTGAGAGAGAGAGAGAGAGAGAGAGAGAGAGAGAGAGAGAGAGAGAGAGAGAGAGAGAGAGAGAGAGAGAGAGAGAGAGAGAGAGAGAGAGAGAGAGATGGAGAGAGAGGACAGATAGAGTCTATGAAGCAAGTTCTAAGTACAACGGAAGTACAACTTCTACTAACTGTATTCTTTGCTCTTATGGTTTGATCATGTGGGTGCATCTTCAAAAAACTATTCATATAATATGCGTTCAAAGGGTATTAAAAAAAAACCTTTACTATATGCTAAAGGTAATAAAATAATCCCTTTTTATTACAATTTTTCTCTAAAATCAATTAAAAAATCCCTTTTATTAATATGGTCGTGTTCAAATTTTAAAAGTTTGGCAATTAAAAAATCCTTTCATCTAAACTCGCGTGGTAACTTTCATGTCTAAAAGGTAAACCCTCGACGACGGTTTAATGGTAGTAGTGAAAACTCAAGCCCTCTCTCTCTCTCTCCCTCCCTCCCTCCTTCTCTCTCTCTCTCTCTCTCTCTCTCTCTCTCTCTCTCCCCCTCCCTCCCTCCTTCTCTCTCTCTCTCTCTCTCTCACACACACACACACACATTGTGGACTGTAGAGTCAATCAATGAATTTTATATGCGGACACGTTCATGTCTTGTAGATCTACCAACCTAGTGTTAAGTACATGTGCTCTACCCCAATTGATTCGAGTTTGCCTCCACTTAGAGAATGCATCCAATAAAGAGTCCACATTCATCGATCATGAAAATCAAAGCACTACCATATTAAAGATGTAAAGAAGAGTACTCTCAATGATAAAATATTTAGAGAAATTTCCTCATATTATCTTTTTAAGAAAGAGCTACATAATAGGGAACCCATGTTTTTCTCTTTTAGAGTACTCAATGATAAAAGGCTTATTTAAATAAGGTTTCTAGTGGTTATTTCAACAGACTGTTGTTTAAGTGGTGATACGAGAATCATAGTCTTTTCGCCACATGAGCAACAGCCACCATAAACTTTCGGAACCTTGATTGGTGAGAGAGTGAGAGACAGAGAAGAAGAAGAAGCATAATCTCTACAAACATGAAAGATCTATTTCACAAGTCTTGAAAGGAAAGCTCGAGCTTGAAGAGGGAACTGGGGTGATAGAGAGGTTATTCAAGTTTATTGTTCACACACTTGGTCCACACGTGTGTGTGTGTGTGTGTGTGTGTGTGTGTGTGTGTGTGTGTGAGAGAGAGAGAGAGAGAGAGAGAGAGAGAGAGAGAGAGAGAGAGAGAGAGAGAGAGAGAGAGAGAGAGAGAGAGAGAGAGAGAGAGAGAGAGAGAGAGAGAGAGAGAGAGAGAGATTTCATCGACATTTTGCGTTTTGACCACAGTCAAACCATGAGACTATAGAGACTCAAAAATAGCCCTAAAATTTAAGAAAACGGCTCAAACTGCCACGTCAACGATCGTGTAGTCGTTTCACAAGCTGAGGGAGAAGTTTTAGATTAAATAATGAGCTCATTTGGGCATATAAGCGAGGAGATATAGCTGAGGGAGAAGTTTTAGATTAAATAATGAGCTCATTTGGGCATATGTTTCCACTACATGGTTGAGGCTGTGTGGCCTCCAATTAGGTTTCCCCTCCTCAAATAACTACTTGGGCTTCTCCAATAAAGTTTTGAAGCTTCTATGAAATGTTCACAATGAAGAATGAAAGCATCAATTTAGGATTTTTAACAGGCCAAATGAGCACTGCATCTGTGAAATTGGGAGTGAGGCTACACCCAATCATGAGCTAATTTCCTTGACCACCTGCACTCATTTGGGATGAAAGGCATACGTCCCTATCTACTTTCTCTTTGTGGGAACCGTAGTTGAACTCAAGACTTTCTGGAGAGAGAGTGTCAAGATCGTGATCGAGATCCCATTACAAGGCAAGTGTTTTACAGTAGCACGACAAAAAAGCCCTATCATGCCAATGGGGGGGGGGAGACCGTAGGGGGGTTAAAAAATTGACTTGTAGTAAGCATTCTCTAGTACCTTAGTGTGTGTGTGTGTGTGTGTGTACCCGCCCTAACCCAGGGGACAAACACAATGGGTCTTGGTAGTAGGCCCATTGTGTATGGGCCTACTGCCACACCAGAAAGATGAGATTTTCAATTTCTTAAGCATAGAAAAATAGGAGTGACCCTCAAAAGGGAAGATTTATCTGTAGATAAAGTCCTCAAGGAAGACATTACTCCTGTAGGAGTTTTAAGGCTTTGTCAGTCAATTTGAAATAAGTATTGTTGTCATTGAGTAGCTGTTGGAAGAAAAACATAAGGCAAGTCATCTTGTTCAACATATGAGTAGCATGTACCTGTAAATAACAGTCAAGAAACCAAATTGCCCAAACATAGGTAAGTAGAATTGGATTAACCTGCTACTTAGAAATGACTGAGCCATAAAGACTATAATAGTCATGAGAAGGAATCCAGTCTACAGTCAAGGAGAGACCACCTAACACCCGTCGACCAGTTAAGGAATTACAGACAGTGGGTCTCCTAATTTGGCTTTCCTTGTAAGGAAAGATTTAGTTCTAGCTGCAACGTGAGCAGTCCTGAAATAGAGTTGACATGAAAATTAGTAAAGTGTCAAAATTGTAATGTTTATTTGGGCCTTCAAACCTTCAACCGGCAAAGTCAGAGACTATGTAGCCGTGAGCAGGAAACCAAAAAAAGAGTCTAAAAGGGGCCACCTAACACCAGTCCACCAATTAAGGATTTACAAACTGTGGGCCCAATTCAGAGCTCAATTTCGAGGAGAATTTCCCAAGCTAGCATCCCGGTTTCCCTTAGATAAGGAAAAACCTTATGTATAGGATGTGTGTGTAGCTGTTTAAATCTTAACTAATAAGACATAATTGAATTTTTACATTCAAAAGACAGCTGGTCAGGGAACAATGAATAGATAAGTACAAAAAAAACTCAGTATTAGAATTATTTAGGTACAATGATTGTAGGAAAGAGATCCTCTTTCAGTAAGCAAGTAGTAAAAGAACCTCCCCAGTCCTCAGTGAGTGCTTCATTAAAGTAGGGTAGCTTGCCAAAGAAAAGAAAATCCTCCAAGACAAGATAGAGTCCTTACCTGCATCCATCCAAACAAGACAACAATGCAGCTAGCCTTGTGTTTGTGGGTCGCCGCGACGGACGTCCACAGCATAGCTCTCAAGCATCAACATAAAATTATCGATACAGAGGAAGCGACTCGGATGAGGCATGGAAACTCACTAGGGTGTCAATCCTAATGAAGTGAACTCGAAGAGATGCAACTACTAACTCTACAAGCAAATCAATCGCACGAAAGCCAAGTAATCTGCCTATGTCCTTCTACACAACTCTACAGTCATCACGCCCGTTCACCGTGCAAATCATATCGGAATCGCACGAAACTTGAAGGGAAGCTACAGGGGACTATTAGGAACATATCCTATCATTGTCACAGCATTCTGGAGAGGTACAATGATTGCGATCGTTCGTCCCACAGTACGCAAAAACAGTAAATAAATGATCCTAAAGGGTCGTTTTTAGGTCCCTAAAGCCTCTCCTAGGGTCAAAACAACATAAAATACGCATATAAACACTCAAAATAGCGATTTAAGGCCTAAACGGACGCGTTTGAAACCTTCACCGAATCTTGAATGCTTACACTTGAATGAAAGAGCAGAGTAAGAGGAACACAATGCAAGAAACAAAACTGAATTTGGATTACCGTAGTCGCAATGGCAAAGATTACAAGTTTGAACAAGAAGGAGCTCTCATTCGTACACTGTCTTCTCAGTTTTTTCCTCCAAAAAGATTATCCAAAACTTACAGAAAATGACCTTTATAGATTAGGTCTTTGCAAAAATGGCTTGTCCGGCCGTAAGCCCCTAATCTTAAAACTGCCTCTCTAATATACAATTGCTCCCAAAAGAATAATCATACATCCTTGACAATTTCCAGGCTTAGAGATGCTTCTTTACAAAAGAATTTTACAATGGTTTCTCACGAAATTATGGTCCTTCTGGCCACGGCCGCCTGTTGCCTCTTCCGCCAAACACTCCCCCCTTCCTTATCCTTGCACGCCCTCGTGCATGTTTAGTGCTTTGGCCGTTGATGTGGCTCTAATGAAGCGAGTGTCGCTGAAAAGATTCTTGTTCGCAGTACGGCTTCGAGGGCTTCTTGGTGTTGTCTGAATGGATTTTCTGATAATGTGTGTTGGTATGCCACGTACCTTGCCTTGAGGTCCTTCGCCATGGGATGGAAAATCCTTGAATCCATTTCGAAGAATCATGTGACAAAGGCCTCTTCAAACGTTTGCAAGTAGTGTGATGGCAGGTACATTAGCCTGGAGTACATGGCCATCAAGATATGCCGTGGCGGTGAATCCTATAGATTCTAGCAGATGCCTCTATGTCCTTCCAAGAATAGATTCCATGGATGATCGTCGCCTTCAGTGTCTTTAAACACCTGGATGCAGGTGACGATCATCCGGGCTATCTTTACTATCATCTGGCAAGCCAAATCGGGGACATCCCATAGCAAAGTCACTGTTGAGTTTAGTGTGCTGACCATGTATGCCACTATAGGGGGTTGCTGCACTGTCAGAACCGGGTAATTTAGCTTGTGCTACCTTGACCCCTTCCATGATGTGAAATCTTTCCAAGTGCATGGTCGAGGGACAGGGCAGAATGTAGGATCTATTTTTATATGTTGAGGCATGTTGTGGTAATTTGTTAGATCCTGTGGTCTTTTGTCCAACCACTTCTACCTCCACTTGGGGTGGTCATCGACAAGCACCTGAGCTTCTTCCACTGTGAGTGCAATGCCCTCGTAACCCCCTTCTTTGTTTCGTGGCAAGGTTGGCCGCATCTTTTCTTTCCACAAATTCGCTTCATGGCACAGCAGAGGAAACGGGAGGTATTCGTGGCCAAACCCTTCCACCTGCTCTTCTGGTTGTAAATATGCTAGGGCTGCTGACTCCAGTATCTTCTTTTCATGGAGCATATATTCCTTGGCTGGCCCCTCTGGCATGTCCTGAATGCTTTCACTGAGTTCCTCTCGTATGTCCAGATCGGGTCCTTCAAATTCCTGCTCCTCTTGCCCTTGGTGTGAGGTTCCAAGCAAGTCTGTCGCATGGTGTCCAGGCAGCAGTTGCGATTGAGTCTGTGCCTTGTCTGCTTTGATCTGCTGTTGGACAAGCAGATCTTCTTTTTCCTTTAGCAATGTGTCACCGATATGTCTCTGAATCTGGAGTTCAGCGCTTGCTTGAGCGAGTTGTTGTTCCACTTCTTTTAATTTTAACTCGTTTGCCGCTGTCTGGGCCACCATTCCTTATACGACCAGCTGTCTTTGAAGCCTTTCTTGCTCTAGCTCTACTTTTAGCGCTGTTATAGTGTTTGCTGCTGTGGCATTGTCAGATGTGGAGACCAATGCTCCAACAGGTTCCTGATTAGCCATCAAAGCCGTCAGAGTGCCCTTGACAGTGCTATAGGAGTTGCTAAGCCTTTGAAATCTTGCACTTTCGTAGGCAAGCTGCTCTATCGCTTTCTGCACTCTAGCCGTCAGCTCTTGGCACTCTTTCTCTTTGGCAGTCAGGTTTGTCCTGACGTCCACCAAATCTTTGATCAGAGACTGAGCCTGCTGTCGCTCAAGGTCTCTTTCCTCCGTTGTGCGTTCTAGTTGTGTTCTTAGGCTGTCTAACTCTTCTTGCCCTGATTCTTGCTTTTGTTGGGCTTCCTGTACCTGCCTTTCTTTTTCAGTCAGCACCACATATTGACACTGGAATTGCCGTTCTAACTCTCGCAGTGTTTGCTTGTAATCAAATCCAGTCACTGCTTGGCATGCTTCTTGGTATCCGATGGATTCTGTAGGTAGTAAAGCTTCCTTATGCGAGGTTGAAGGGGGGGGAGTTGGCTGTTTTTTGTTCGATGGAGAAGGGGGAGGAAGTGGAGATTTGGGTGATGGCGGAGGTGATTTTCTAGGCGAGGGAGGAGGTGATTTTGGCGAGGGAGGAGGCGGACTCGATTTTTCTCGCACATGTCTCCTTTTGGAAGTTTCCTCGCCTTGTTGCGAAGCAGATGCTTCCGCTTTCCTTTTCTTTAGAATCCTGATTATTCTTTGGCGGGTGGGATCTGCCGCGCGTCGCGGTTCAAGATTCCTATCTCTCTGGATCTGCTTAAGCTGCTCAGCCTGATTCTGCTCTTCAGCCGCGTCTTTTTCCTTCGTTTGTTCCGTGGACTGTGAGGATATGTCCACTTCAGCAACCTTTTGTTCTGCTTCCAGTCTTTGCTTCTCAGCCCGTAGGCAAGTTGCATTTTCTATCCTTTCTTGCCTTTCCCTTTCTAATCTTCGTTTTTGTGCCTGTTGCGTTTCCACTGCTCGAGCCTGTCTGTCAGCCCGCAATTTGGTGCGTCTTTCTTCGACTCTTTTCTGGGCTTCCGCATATGCTTTTTGCATGTCCGACTGCGGTATTGAACTTCTCTCTCCTCGTTTTCTCTCAAGCGGCTTTGTTGAATCTTCCTCATCACTTTCCTCAAACCTTGAAGGCACTTTATCTGTAGACTCTTGCAACTTCCCTTCGTCATCTGTCTCCGTTTTCTCTTCATCACTAGAACTTTTATTGGTGGCCTTTGCTGAGCGCGATGATGTAGCGCCAGGTGTCGTCCTTACAGAGTGTGCAACCAGCTTAGCTTTCTGGATCAAGGCCGTTTGTGAGCTGGCTGCTAGCAAATCCTCGATCATTCCCAAAGCCTGGTATGCTATTCTGGTTAGCATCAGCCCTGCACTCATGTAGGTTTTGTTTTTTTCCGAGCTTTTCAAATTTGCTTCGACCAAGCTTTCCAAGATGTAAGAACCATAATGGCATCGGATGGTTCTGTTTTCCGCTTTTGCTAGAGCCATGACCACTGCAATGTGCAGGATCGGCTCGGTGTAGCGAGGAGTCTTTTGAACTCTGAAATGTTGAGATATCAATCTCATCGGCAATTCCAGCTCTCCGTAGATCATGTCAATGTATTTGTATTTGTTCCCCTTCGCTTTGACGAATGCCTTCTCATTGTCTAGTGACTTTGTCTTTGCTAACAAATCGTGTTGTCCTGGGAGGAAATGCAAGGCTTCATTGATGATCTCCTTAGTGATCTTTACTTTAACCTTTGACCCATCTTTGTCTGTGAGCATTGCCTGTCCATCATATTTTATTGAGCTCATGAGTTCGTGTGCCCTCATGTAATCTGTTCCCCATGGCTGTAATCTGAAAAATTGTTCTAAGTGTATCGCCCGCACAGCCTCTATTACTTTCGGCTTTTGGTGGAGAGTCCATATCTCCCGTGGCATGATAGTTGTCTTTACCAAGTCGCCATCAACATCCTTAAACTTCGAGATGAAGATGTGGGCAGGGATTTGAGCCATTATTTCATAAGAGATGTGAGCCTTCTCATTTGTGGCAAGCTCCTCCACTTCATATGGTGCTGCTGTCCACTGCCTGTCTTTCTTTGGGCCAGGCATTCTGTGTCAGGAGAAGCATAAGTTGTCAGGATTTTCTTTTCGCAATCAATCGCATTTGGACTTTTTAGTAAAAATAGTTCAAAAGTTAAAATTGATCATAACTTGAACAAATTTCATCCATTCTTGTCCATATTTCACCAGTGGGACTAGGAAGGCTAGAGCTATGACTGATAAAAATTTGAGCCAGTTCTGGATCTGAGGTACACCGATCGCGATCGTAGTACAGAGGACAAATTTGGATTTGATCATATGAGTGGGTTGCTGATAGTTGGAGGGTCATTTTGGTTCACTCTGTGTGTCTTTTGGACCACTTTTGAGTTTACAGGATCCATTTATGGGTTACAAGGGAGTTTTGGACTAGACTCTGATTTTTTATGAGTTATTATGTCCAATTGGCTTGAAACTTGGATGGTGACTTGAACAAGATGTGTACAAGGGATCTGATAGGTTTTCGTCAAATTTTGGATTTGAGGTACACCGATCGCGATCGTAGTACAGAGGCCAAATTTGGGGGAAACTAGATGGTCAGGATCTCCTATGCTTGCCTAGCCCACTGATGATTTATTTTCAAGTTTGGACTTAAAATGAACAATTTAGAGCAATTTTTCACTATTTGACCATATTTTACTAAGTCTAACCATATTTGGTTTTCTTGATGAATTTTGGTTGGATCCTAGAGTTAGAGGAAGTTAGTTTTGGAGCTCCCACTGCTCCCATGATGTTCTGCTACTATCAGCCTACTCCATTGTCTGATTTTGACCTTATCAGGCACTTTATACCCTGTCTTAGGAGGTTTTCCAGATTTGTGCATTTTTCAGGCATTTCTTGGATATCCATGTGATGTTTCAGCATCCTTAAGTGATCCTCGGCTCCAATTCTAGCTTTGTGTGATCAGACGAGACTGAAATTACCATATCTGTACTTGTAGGAGATATTGAGATCCATCCGAGGTTTTCTGCAAACTGTCCTGACCCTTAGTCGGACAAGTGTTCCTTCCAAACCACCCATCATCATTTTTAACCAGATTTGGATAGTTGTAGGTCAAAATTTTCCCTTTTGGGTTGTGTTTGACAAATTGGGCCCATTCTATGAGTAAAATTTGTGCATTTTCCTTGAAAATTCAAGAGGGTGTACTTTTAACTGAGTTCCAAACATGGGCCAACTCAAAAGTTGAAAAACCTGCAAGTGGGGGCATCGATCGCGATCGTACCATGGAGGCCAAATTTGGTTTTGACACCAGCAGGTTGTAGGTGAGGTTGAGGGGAGGTGTTTTGCAAAATCTGTCCCAGTTTTTGTCAATGAGTTACACCGATCGGTGTACCATCACCAAATTTTGTTTTGACCACATGGCTTTGTTCCTGACCTTGTGGGGAGCACATTGATGTGTTCTGTGGCTGAAAAAAGTTATGCATGGAAGACTCTAAGGGCCCTCGACCTCTTTGACCCAATCCGACTTTGATTCGATCCTTTCGCCCGTTTGTGCAAAGATTCGCGCTTGCATGCATAATAGACTTGATCTTTACTTAATAGGGAACATACCTGTGAAATCTGGTGTGAAATGCTAGCTCCAATCGTCCGTACGGGGCAGAAACGTAGCAGCTCTCTCTAGGTCAAAAAAGCTCTCTCCTTCTCTCTCAAAAGGTGATAATGAACAATGAGCTAGGCTTTGGCCTACCTGATCTATATCTTCCCGAGATTTTCATAACACAGGGTTGATTTTTCTCACCATTGATCATGATTTAATTTGCATACCACTTGTGGGTCGAACCGTTCATCATTCCGGCGTCGTATGACCGTTTGATGCGATTTTGACAAAATGTAGTCATGATCATTGAGGCCGAAATTTGACATCTTCAGATTAGCTTCATATCTTCCATGCTTGATAATTTTATCATGATACTTCGGTGTTTGCTTCCAGAACTTGATTCCGACACTTGTGATCAAGATTTGTTTTGAATTTTAGATGTTTTATAAACGAAAATCAAACACAATAAAATGAAAATACTTATTAACTGGCGAAAATTTAGCCAAAATTATTATACTCACCCCTAAGCATATGTTTTCTCTAGAAGCATCCCAATGCTCCAGATTTGTCATTACAGCTCATTATTATGCTAGTCGGATGATACAAAAAGGAAACTGCTAAAAATGCCAGGTTTTGATCGAATTTGTTCAAAACTGAACTCTAAATAATGAAAAAAACACACATTATGTAAATATATACACATTGGACCTCTTAATGGCCCTGACTGTGGCCCTGACTGTTACTCCTCCCTTCCTTGTCCGAGTCGTCCCGGACGAAGGGTGGTGCATGTGCATGGGTTTTGAATTCTGTGTCGATGAATGGCCGTGTCATGTGGCCCTATTCTGATGTTTGAGACAATGCGTTGGGTAACAATATGCTCTGCATGATGTGGGAACTGAATGTAGTGTTCAGTGGCTTTTGATGGCGAGGGTAGCTGTTTATGAAACATGAGAGCTTGCAGTTGAAATGCTCTTTCCTTGATTGTGGGTGTTGTGTCGGCAATTATTTTTGGAACCCATTTATATGTGGTTTGCTGCATCGTTACAGATTCTGCTCTAGTTTTCACTGGTTTCCAGTGCCATTTGGAAGATTCATGCTTCGTGTTTTGAGTTTTGGTGTTCCTTTCGAGCTCTGGCATTTTAGCGTTATCTATTTTTGGTTGCCATTTCCACTCGGAAGTAGCTTCGGAAGGTTTTGGAGATGATGCTGCTTCCGTCATGAGTTTGCCCTTAGGTAGCCATATCTTGCTCGGTTTGTTGGTCAGCAATGATTTCCTGATCCAGACCTTCTGAATAACCTTTGGGGTTGTTTTTGGCTGAATAGCAGGTTGCTTATTGTCGATGGGGATACTTGGCCACGAGTGATCTGTTTTTGCAAATGGAGTCATGTACACGTTAGAGTCGTGTGTGTACCTTAACGCATGTTCTGACCATTCAGTGACTGCATTGTACGTTCTCATCCATGGAACTCCTAAAAATATTGATTCTCTGAGTTCTCCATTACGAAAAATTAATGAGGACAACTATTTCCATCAAGATTGATTGGTAAGTTTACTATTCCCACCGTTGGCATTGTTGCACCGTTTGCTGCTCGTAGATCACGTGTGGATTGCACGAGTGGTTCATCTGTAAGCATCCTGTAAGTGGAGAAGTTGACCACATTCACTCTTGCACCTGTGTCAATTAATGCTCGCTAATACCTGCCATGCGGGAGTTTGACATTGATTCAAACATCAATTCCTGTTTCCCATTGCTCATCAGTTTGAATGATAGATAAAGGAATTTGAGCCGTGTCCGCTGGTGTAGGAATTAGTTGTTGTTGTAATGCTTGTTTTCTTTTTTAAATCCTGACTTTGGCCTCCTCCTGTGCTTGAGCTTTTGTTTCTTTTGCTTTGTTCTTGCGCTGCTTCGCAGCGTGTATTTTGGCAAGAATTTCTGTGGTTAGTGGCAAGTTGTATTTCTTTAGTCTGCAACCACTACTCCAGTTAGGAATTTCCTCTCCCTCTAATGTCTCAAGTTTGATGGCACCACTAGATGATATGTCATGAATCATGTAGGGTCCATTCCCTCGCTTTTTGAGTTTTCAGGAATGTTGTTTTAGGGTATACATTAAAACGTAATCCCCAGTAGAAAATTCCTTACTGATTACGTGTTGATCAAAGAATGATTTCATGTTTCGTTTTTACGTGTAGATTGACGCAACTGCTCTCAATCTGGTTTCATCCAGTTTTTCTAGGACATCTACCTGATTGGATAATTCATGGCCCGTCCATTCTAATTGTTTAGCGACTTGAAGTGTAGGAATAAGGAATTCAAGTGGCAAAATCGCTTGCATTCCATAAACCATGTTGAATGGAGTCGTTCCGATGGATGTTTTGTAAGCTACTCGATATGCCCATAAAGCTGAATGCAGCTTTTGATCCCAGTCAGCTCTCGATTCGCCGACAATTTTGGTAAGAATTGTCACCAAAATTTTATTCGTACTTTCTGCTTGGCCGTTCGCTTGTGGGTGATAGGGGGCGGACTTCCTGTGAATTACCATGAATTCGTCCAATAAGAATTCGATCACTTCATTGATGAAGTGAGTGCCTCTATCGCTCACGAGCTCAATTGGTAAGCCATATCTGGTGAAAATGTTCTCGTACAAAAACTGTGTTGTCGTTTTTGCATCATTTCTGGCTGTTGCTTTAGCTTCCACCCATTTTGTTAGATAATCTGTTGCCACTATAATGTATTGAGCGTGCGTTTTATACCCCGGAGGCGTTATTGGTCCTACAAAATCTATTCCCCATTTCGCAAACGCTCTTGCCCCCATCATTGGCCTTAAGGGCATATCGTCTCGCACTCTCGGAATTTTCATTTTCTGGCACTCATCACATCGTTTCACAAACTCTTCAGCATCCATGAATAGTGTAGGCCACCATATGCCCTCAATAAGAATTGCTTTGGCCGTTTTGTCAGCTGAGAAATGTCCACCAGCTTGTCCGTTGTGTGCTTTCTCTAAGATAGGAATGTATTCCTCTTCACTCGCGCACATTCTCAATTGATGGTCCTTTCCCCTCTTGTAAAGAGCGTCCTCAATCAATACATAGTTTTCTGCCTCTTTCATGATTGTTTTGATTCGTGATCTACTCATCCCCTCAGGCAGGATCCTGGTGGTGAGGTATTCAACGATGTAGTTACTCCATCGGGGTGCCACAGACAATCTGAATAGAGTTGCGTGTTCTATTGGCTTTTGAAGCGTGCATTTGACACAAGATTTGACATGCATATGAACACTATGTTGCATTTTTGGCCAATAACACTCGCTCTCATCAATCTCTGGTACATCTGTGCATGCCCATTGTGAATTCTAGTTGTTTGTACATGAGCTTGGTTTAGGTACGATTCCCGTTCGTCAGATTCAATACAAAGCCTAAGGATTCGATCCGTTCCCTGTTTATATAGCCTGCCCGCCAACATTACCAATGATTTGGATGCTGCAATGGTAGATGGTTGTCTTGTCATATTCAAAGACCCGATAGTCAGCAAAGGAATTAAGTCCTCGCTCCATCTTGGAACCATTTCTATGTTGAAAAGATATGCATCTGGCAAATCATCGTCAACTCCTACAGGGTTTTCTCCATGCATCATCCTAGATAAATGGTCCGCTCTTTGGTGTGTTGTACCTTTCTTGACCACTACTGTAAAATCAAACTCAAGCAGTATGATGAACCATCGAAAAATCCTTCCCGTACTGCAAGGTTTGTTTACTAAGTACAGCAGTGCTTGGTGATCAACGAAGAATACAAATTTATTGGAAAGTAAGTAGTGTCTAAACTTTTTCATCGCATAGACCATACCTAATCCCTCCCTCTCGATTGTCGTGTAATTCTTCTTTGCATTGTTCAATTGTCTACTGGAGTAACTTATCGGAAAATCCATGTTGTTCTCTCCAGGTTGTGCAAGTATGCATCTTATTGCATACGCTGATGCATCCACGTGAATGTGAAAGATCTTTTCCCAATCCGGAGCTTTCAATATTGGAGCGGAAATTAATCTCTGCTTCAACGTTTGAAAAGCTTGCTCGCACTCTTCTGTCCACTCAAATTTAGTTATCAACGCGTAAAGTGGTTTTGCACTTATAGCGTATGAGTAGATAAATCTGCGATAATACCCACAATGACCAATAAATTCATGTACCTCTTTCACCCTTACTAGTCATGGTAGATCAACAATGACATTGTGAGCGGGATGAAAACACACAGAACGCCTCTATAACGACCCGACACACACTCTTGGAATGATACACACACACACTATGGGGCACCACTCGGCTTACACAACCCGCTTGGCCGAGACAGGAAACACACACAAGGAGTGAGAGGAGACAGACTATCCACTTGCCCACTCCACACAGATACACACACACACACACACACACACCCAAAAAACTCAGCTCAAAAGAGGAGAACTTCTGATAATTAGATACAAATGAGCTTGGGCCAACACCAAGGGGCAAATAGCTCACACAAAATGGGTAAAATATACTAGATACAATCACAAATTGGAGAAGAAGCTTCGCTCATAGGAGAAACTTACACAGTCAAAACAACAAAAAAAGAGTGAGGAATTTGGCAAAATGGACAGTGCCATCGCGTCCGGAATGGCCCAAAACCCCAATCTACAATGTCAAAGTGCTCAAATTCGACCTCGGCTAAGCAGTTAATGGCCAAAACAGGCTCCAAAATGAGCAAAAACACAGTTGCGGCTGTTCCTCCTCTCTTCTCCACGTTTTTTCTAGTCTTCTCTCTGTTTTTTCAGTTCCCACACATAGATTTATCACTTGGGCACCCTTGGCCTTTTAGATGACCTCAAACGGACCCTAGACAGGCCAAAAACTGACCTCGTAGTGCATAGTTGTCACCTTTTTGCATCATCCGCACACCTGGCACTCAGCTTTTTCCAATAATGCATCCCGCTACCACATGAAGTGGCCCCAAAGTATGGTCCTCATGATGAACTTTCTGCATAATTATCACAAGAAAACATCCACGTTGTGTCTGTACTCATCCACGTGCAAGTATTGACCCAGTTCGGCCTCCTGACGCCACTAGATGCCATCTGACGCACCTGCTTACCTCATGTCGTCAGCCCGCGGATAGCTTCCTCGAGAATTTTTACGCGCTACCAACTCCCCATTATTGTAGAAAAACACACTAGTACTGGTAACGATGAAAATCGATGCACTATGTATATCCTGTCCTACTTGTACACATGTGGGCCCCACATAACCACCTGTCTATGGAAAATGGGCAATCCTTTATTCGATTCACCATGCATGGGTATGTACATATGCACAATCCCTTGCTCCAAAAAACTCCTGACATAATTTGCCCACCCCCTAGCCTGCTAGAGCATTCATGCTCAGCAGCAGCACTAGTAGATGCTGATTCCACCTAGATCAAAAGGCCAAAGACATATCGCCTGATTCACAAGAAGCATCATAACACCACACATATATTTGTCACCAATCAACCAAAATACACCTAAGACATATCCAACTAACACATCCGCCCTGTCTCGAGTGCCAAAAGCATAAAATTGCAGGCCACATTCAACCCAACCGATAGAGACAACTGAAGTGACTCATCACCTGGCATCTTGGCTTCACCAGCCATAGCAACAACCTGCAAATCATGCACCCAAGTAGCTAAAATCATTGTGTGAAGGTAAAGTTGTTGATATGCAAAGCACAAAAGTATCCCCGCAGCACACATATCCCTAGCATAGGCATCCACATAGCTGAGATTGGACTCATATATGCCAAACCCCTTCTCATCATCATAAGCATACTCATCATCACACATAAATTCATCCACATCATAATCATGGCTATCACCACTATCTGTAGCTTCTAGCATGGGTTCATCAGTCTCCAAGAATACAGATCCCTGATCTAAACCACAATCATGCTCACAAATCGATTCAATCACTGCACATCCATCAACATATGGCTTCAAAACAGGCTCCACATCCAACAAATCCACAAAATGGCTCTCAACCTTGCCCTCTTCCCTAATTTCTAAGGAGCTAGTATCCAAAGATACGTGCTCATCATCAATAACCTCAAACTCACATTCACACCCAGAATCACAAGGTACACAAGTAGCCAATGCATCCTCTTCAAGACTTTTCAATCCTGTATCCAAAGCATTACTCACCTCTTTAGGCTCTTTCCTAACCTTGTCAACCTGCAAGACCTCTTTACGCTTCACAATAGACCTTGGGAAGAAACGAGAAACATCATAGGATAGGCTACTTTTCACCTGCTTAGGCTTAACTTCATCTTCTATGCCAAATCCATTTTGCACATGCATACCTGTACTGATACCATGTTCCTCAAGACGCTTAAACTTCCATTCCTTGTGCTTTGCAATGCATACCGCATCTTCAAAAGACTCGGGCCTCTTCAACTCAACCTCGAACTGCAACCAAGGTGACAAACCATCAACAAGAGAACTTTTCTTCAATGAACAAGGGGGGGTCTCATCCTTAAGAGCAACACACCAACGAGTCCATAAATCTGTAAAACCTTGTACATAGGCATCAACACCTTGACAAGAACCTTGCTTAAGAGCATTGAGCTCATTCCATACTGCATTTGCATCTTCCACAACCTGGAAATGCTCTAAAAAAGCTTTTGTAAACTTGTCAAGACTCAAACCATAAGAAGAAGCCACTGCTTCTTTAGCTTCCAAATCCATAAACCAAACACGGTCCTCATCTTTCAAAAGCAATCCAAATAGACTCAAAATATTGTCCTCATCACACATATTGTTGCTTATGCATGCCACCTCGACTTGCTCCAGAAAGTCTTCCGCATCTTCACCACTTCTTCCATGAAATTCTGGATAAGAGAAAGCCATGGCTACCCAAGTTACAATGCTTTGAGAACCCCTTTGAACACACGTGCAAGAACCCAAAACTTTTACTGACTCAATTCCCAAAAACTTCAATGGAGCTCAACTTTAGATAAGGACAGACACATGCACATCAAATGAGTTTTCATAGTTGATCATCGGAATTACAAGAGGCAAAGGGCATTCCAGGATCTCTCTTAATCTTCTTGGCCCGAACATAAAGACTATGCGCTGCTGGAAAAAAATCTTCCTGGACACATGAACATTTATCTGGATTCTCTGTGTTAAATGAAAAGGAGTGAACTGAGGTCCATTTTGATCATCCATTAAAGCCAACCATGCAGCTCCCAAGAAAGCACACCTGTCTTATCCTCTGATTTTGCAAGAATTTTAGCAGCATAACAACATAAATGGCTCAAAATACCAAAAGACCAGCCATCATAACTTGGAAAATTTTTGGCAGAGTTTCCCCAGAAGTAGAGCAGTAGGAACCCAAAATATAGACTGTATATGTATGCATAAACTGCCAACAATAGAACCCGAGCATCAAGTAGGAACCACTAGTACATAACCACAAGTAGGAACCACTAGTACATAACCTAAAGCATGACCCATTAGCCTCTGAAATGTAGCTGGTCCATTGGTTAGGCCAAAAGCCATTACTCGGAATGCAAAAATACCCCATTCAGTTGCGAAAGCTGTTTTGTGCTGATCCTCTGGCTTTATTGCGAGTTGGTTGTAACCCGAAAAGCCATCTACGAAGCTGGAAGCCTCCTTGCCTTCTACCCTTTCTATTACATGATCAGTAATGGGTAGGGGATAGTTGTCTCGAATTGTAGCAGCGTTTACTTTCTTGAGATTGACACACACTCTCAACTTTCCATTTTTCTTCGGGACCACCACAATTGGTGAAACCCAATCGGTGTGCTCAATTTCGTAAATAAACTCTGCCTCCTTAAGTTTATCTATCTCCTCCTTGATCTTTTTAGCAAATGTTTCATTGTAAGTATAGGGACGTTGTTTGCTGGGTTTCGCGTCATTCTTAAAGGGTATCGTGTGTTGACAGATACTAGGATCCACCCCCTTAAGATCTTTGTACGACCACACAAACACATCTCTATATTGTTTAAGAGTAGCTACCAAAAGCTTTTCCTCTTCATCAGTAAGATCCGTGGCAATATATGCAGGTTTTGGATCTTCTCATGGCTCCGCTAGATCTATTCGTTTGGTTTTTTCCGGACCGTCGTACGATGTACCCGGTTCTTTCAATTCCCTCATAGGTTGTTGCATTATGATTTGCCTATCTTGTATGGTATATTTCTTATAATGGGATGGTGCATCTATCTTGTCAGAACTCGTGTCCTCATTTGTTTCAAAGTCGATCGTCCATATGTCTCTAAGGGTTTGCTTGAGCTTGTTGTACTCTGTTTTCCTCTCTGTTTTGGTCATTCCGGACCCTGTTTTTCTTTCCTTTTGTGACTTAGTCATCCGCTTTTCGTGTCTGTTCTTCTTGTTGTTTTCCCATGGTTTAGTTTTGGTAAACCGGCCAGTGACCTCGTCTTTGACACAATCCTCATCTTTGACAAGCTTTAGATATCCCGTTCTGTCATTGACAAGAGGCATCGGATTATGCTTATTCGCCCTTGATTTTCTAGCTCTCTTGGATTTATACCGCTCCTGTCGAATAGGTTTTTGGTTATGAAACTCGTAAAACTTGTCCTCTCTCATCCTGTATTTTTCGTTCATCTCTGATGTGCTTGATCTTTTATCATCAGCCTCTATCAGTTGGTTTTCGTCGTCCATTGATGGAAGGTCACATCATAGTGAATCTGTGAATTCCTCTTCTATTTGAATCCTATCGTTCACTACAGATACCTCATCAGTTATTTGTTTACACCCAGTCTCACGTGGAGATTCCTCCTGTTCCTCGTTCTCTGATCCCGACTCAAGGAAAACGCTAGCCATTTGCAACGTCACTAGGTCGTATCCTTCTTTGTCACAAAATTTTGTAGGTGTGCATTCGTTAACACATACGTCTAAGGTTGACAATATTTGAGTCCACCCGAATGGCTCAAATAAATGTTCCGAGAAAGGTTTTGGGAAATATGCCTCGTCTTCGACGGATCTTTCCAGAACAAATTCCTCTCGGATTATCTCACCACAATCGGATGCTCCACACATCCATACATGCGCTTTTGTTTGCATCCACGCATGTATTTCTTTTTCATTTACAGTGGTAGAATTAAATTCTTGCGCTGGTGTTTTCGCAACGTCTCTATAGATGTGATCCTTCATGTTGATTTTCGTTATTAGTTCTTCGTGCCTTAGGTAGATTTGATCGTAACCCCAATCCTGTATCATTTTGAGTTGATGCATGAATGGTCGTCCCACAATAATGTCAAAGTTGTTCGTTTTTCCGAAATCCACCACGGCAAAGGTGTGCTCATAGTTAATTCCACATGAAGTTACAATTATTTGGTCCAAGATTCCCAACGGCCTCTCTACATACCCATCTGCGAGTTGCAGTTTCATTTTAGTTTTCCTGAGAGGTGGACGGCCCCACTTCTCCCAGATTTGCTTTGTAGCAATCGCCACTCCAGCTTCACTGTCTAGGATAGCTATTGTTGTTATATCCTGATACTCAACAGGTAATGTTGTGTTACCCTCCTCTCCTTCGTAGTAATCTCTGACCTTGTTTATGGGCACTGGTTGGGCTTTGGGTTGACTTCCCCGTTTGTTTTCTTCTCCCGGAGGGTTTTTCGGAAGAGGAATCTTTACTCCCTTGTGCTCCATATGTTTTGCCATGTCTTCCCACAAATGTGGTTTGACTCTCAAGAGTTCAGACAACGTGATGGTGCATGTTATAGGTGTCGATAGCATCTCTTGAAGACTCTTTGAGTCAACCATATTTGGGATAGTTCTCATCTGGGATGGAACTAACCTTATCTCCGATTGTGCCTCATGTTCACCTATAAATGAAGGCAGGGTTTTCAAGGATTGGGCTTTGCTTTGCACCAAAATTTCCGTTCCCGCATCCCCATACAACGATTGTATATCGGCTGGAAAAAATCCGTTATCCATGTTAATTTCAGGAATTGGAGCAGATTGTAACGTCGCGCTTCCATTCTTTCTGTTTCTAATGGTTTCCCATAAGTGTTGTGGCCATTGTTCTTCAACCTCTGGAATTGGCATCATCGTCATTGATTTAGTGTCATCAATCGTGTTTGGCACAACTCGATGATCCAGTAGCAATACTGTTTCAGGCTTGGGTTCATTTAATCGTTTTGGTTCATCGATTTTTAGTTTTTCTCGCTCTTTGTGAATCAATACTTCTTGTTCTGGGGTTCTAGCTATCTCAGGTTCCATCATCGCCTGAGCTGTCTCAATGAGGTGTTTACACATTTCCAAACACTTCGTTTCCACTTCTGGTTGAGGGTAAGTCAACCATCTATGCTCTAAGGTTTGGTTTGTTTTTAGCCTTGCTTCGTATGCTTGTAATAGAGAATCTAATGGCTCTAGCACTTCGTCAACCAAGACTGATCCTCCTGAGGACGATTTCCTCGGTTTGTTGATGGCCTCAGTTGTCTTACTCTCTCTCTCTCTCTCTCTCTTGTTTGAGTTTTTCCCTTGTTTCATGCAACTCATTTTGCATGGAAATTTGCGTTTTCAACCTTCTCGTTTTCATCCTGTCTCGTTTTGCCTTCCAGGATTTTCGCTGCGTTCTAACGGATAAACTCTCATTTTCTGTTGGTATGGGCAACTCGACCTTTTCCTCCAAAGTTTCGTTTTTTTCTAAGTCCTTGGTTTGGGCTCTGGTTATCGCGTTGATTCGGATCATGGGATCGGTTTCTGATCTGCTGCTAGCGCTTGGTATCACCCCCACGATATTCATAGTCACTTTTACCTTGTTTTTTGGATTCTTCGGGCTGGGATTTACTGACCGAATCCAAACCTCTTACCTGGAGATGGAAAAATCTTTCAATTCCGGCGACTGCATGGGCTGTTACTTGACCGGTCTCTGCAAATGAATACACTGGATAGCTATGAGATCTTTGTATCATTCCAACTGTTAGCAGATTCAACACTTCAAAATGATCTTAACACAATTTTTCTTGAAGATTATCGACAATATGACCAATTTAAGTTTTGAAAACTCCTGGTATCTTGTGTAACCTAGGTTTATGATTAGGTAAAAAATGAGCTAGATTTGGGCCAGAGGTACATCGATCGCGATCGTACTTCTGGGTCCAAATCAGATGAAACTTTACCAGCTTGTTCACTAGGCTATTTTAAGACTACCTGCCAGAAACTTTTGTATTTGGACTCAAAACAGTCAAGTTTTTATCATTTCTCGGTTGGAAGTGCCTGTTTCTCCCATATTTATTAGTTTGACTGGATTTTGATGTTTGATTTGGGATTTAAAGGATACGAGGGGTTGTTCTGTGTACAGGCTATTCCTCTGTATGGTTCCTTCCCAGTTTTGATGTGTTTTGGTCAACTGAAAGTCAATTTCTAAACCAGTTTAGCAATTTTTTACTCGGATCTGTATTCAGGTGGTTTGATAGGTATCTTGAGGTTTCTGGCTCTAGGTCCTCTAGACTTTTATGTTTGTAGACACCCGAGGATTCCACAGATGAAATCTGGTCAAAATCTGGCACTTAGGTACACCGATCGCGATCGTACTTCTGAGTCCAAATCAGAACAAATTTGGCATGCTTGTAGACACTGATGTTTCAAGGCTATGCCCCAAGTATTTTTGCATTTGGATCACCAAAAGTCAAGATTTTGCAGTTTCTGGGTCTGTCAGGCTAGTTTTACCCAAGTGGCCTGATTCCCTTGATTTTTGATGTTTTTGGGTGTGGTTGCTTTAGACAAACTTGTTTAGAATCTTATCAGAAAGGCACATGTCAAATCTTGTTCACTTCTGAGACTGAGATACACCGATCGCGATCGTAGTACCAGAGCCAAATCTGATGAAATTTTGTCTGCTCCCTCTAACAAGTGTTTCCTAGTGTTTTGTGCTACCACTCTGTTGTTTGAATCAATGTTAGCCCTGTTTGGTCAGATTTTCAGAATTTCAGAGTCTTATGCCTTTTTTGGCCAAGGTTATGGTTTTCTGGTTCTTCGACTCTAACTTTTGTTCCAATCTGATTGGAATGTGAATTGCTTATCCTACTCCTAAGTACAGAACTGAAAAAAACATAAGAATTTGAATCAAACACAACAAACACGAAGGATTTCGGGTGAGATTTCAGTACTCAATCGAATTAGAGAAATTGAAGAGCAAAAAAGCTTAAACACGTTCACTCACAGCTTCCTAAATCTCCTAAGAGAGGATCTGGCTGGTCCACTGGCTCTAGATTCCCCTAGGCCCTAAATTCTTGTCTAGCAGCCTAACTGAGGTGTAAAATGGATTTGTGGATTGATCTTTTTAAGGAGTCTAATATAACTGCGTACTCGGTCACTCATCACCTAAGGTGCATCCCCCGACAACGGCGCCAATGTTTGCGGATCCCCGCGACGGAGGTCCATAGCATAGCTCTCAAGCATCAACATAAAATTATCGATACAGGGGAAGCGACTCGGATGCGGCATGGAAACTCACTAGGGTGTCAATCCTAATGAAGTGAACTCGAAGAGATGCAACTACTAACTCTACAAGCAAATCAATCTCACGAAAGCCAAGTAATCTGCCTATGTCCTTCTACACAGCTCTACAGTCCTCACGCCCGTTCAGCGTGCAAATCATATCGGAATCGCACGAAACTTGAAGGGAAGCTACAGGGGACTATTAGGAACATATCCTATCATTGTCACAGCATTCTGGAGAGGTACAATGATCGCGATCGTTCGTCCCACAGTACGCAAAAACAGTAAACGAATGATCCTAAAGGGTCGTTTTTAGGTCCCTAAAGGCTCTCCTAGGGTCAAAACAACATAAAATATGCATATAAACACTCAAAATAGCGATTTAAGGCCTAAACTGACGCGTTTGAGACCTTCACCGAATCTTGAATGCTTACACTTGAATGAAAGAGCAGAGTAAGAGGAACACAATGCAAGAAACAAAACTGAATTTGGATTACCATAGCCGCAATGGCGAAGATTACAAGTTTGAACAAGAAGGAGCTCTCATTCGTATGCTGTCTTCTCAGTTTTTTCCTCCAAAAATATTATCCAAAACTTACAGAAAATGACCTTTATAGATTAGGTCTTTGCAAAAATGGCTTGTCCGGCCGTAAGCCCCTAATCTTAAAACTGGCTCTCTAATATACAATTGCTCCCAAAAGAATAATCATACATCCTTGACAATTTCCCGGCTTAGAGATGCTTCTTTACAAAAGAATTTTACAATGGTACGTTTCTCAGGAAATTATGGTCCTTCTGGCCACGGCCGCCTGTTGCCTCTTCCACCAAACACCTTGGATGTGTTTTACAGGTATCAATGGACCATATCAGTTGTTATCCATGTCCATCTTATAGGATTTAATTACTTTAGTCAAGCTAGGTTATTTATTAGAGCTTGTATGCTAGCAGTCTTTTCTTATTACTTCGAAAATGAGTGGTACAATCTACTTTCTAATCTAAGTGGTGAAGTCCACCAAGAATTCAAACATTTCAAGAGGCATAGCTCGGTAGCTATGCTTAAGCCCAAAATAGCAACCATATACTTACCTTCAAAATTAGCAATCCCATGGTATCATTGGTATCCCTTTAGACAAAGAGAGGTTATGTCCAACCTTTTCTATATAAGATGCCTAATCATTTAATTTATATATTTTGACAACCAACGATACCAGATCAAGGTAATGAATACCTCCTTTTTATAGCCAATAAAACACTAGTATAGCCAGTTAGCAGAGTAGCAAGACTCCCTCTTTTTAATATGGAACCTCGTTTTACGAGCCATAGCTTGGAAGCTATGCCAAAGCCAAAAATACCAGCCATATACTTACCTTCATAATCCCAAGATATCCACAAGTCATTAGCAACCCTTAAAGAACGGTAGTGTCCGGCCCTGACTGAGTAAGATACCTTACTTGTCCAACAACCAAAGGTTCAAGATGAAATAAATAACACCCCAACCAGTTGCTTCATATGAAATTTCAAGTGCCAAACTCGCCAGCAGTTTATCAAGCCAAGCTAACAAAGACTGTTTTAAAAAAATAACTTCCAACCCTGCAAATCATGCAACATGTCATACTGCTTAATAAAGAGAGTAAATTAACGTCCTGCAACGGCTAAGAATAGAGCCCATATAACAACTAGTGTGCGCACAAGCGCCAATATTACAACCAGTATGCACAACCTGTAGCGGCTGGAAACAGATCCATAACAACCACTAGCTACAAACCTGCAACAACGGCTTGAAATAGAGCCAGTACAACAACCAGTAGAAAAAAACAATCCGCGCACGTGTTCTACAGCAACTCAGCCCCATTTTATGCATAAGAGGTCTTAAGGCACAAGCTAAACTTGCCCCGGCACAGTAGTTTAACTCAAGACCAATTAACAGTGTATATACCAGCCGGCTCCCAATCGAAGCCAACCATGCATAGTACCACAACCAAAAAACTAAAACTAGTAAAACAAGGCACCTGAGATGTTTGAGCACCAAGCTCCATAGCTCAGAAAGTTCTGACCGTAACGACACAAAGCAGAAAAAAACTTAATCCAAGGCTAAGTGAGGGCAAAGGTGTGCCCTCACCTTTGTTTATATAGGTTGGTTTGCACGCATCCAGAGCAGATGAGATGAAAGGGCCAAGCCGCCCACTACTGTGTGAGTCTCTCAAGCGCCCAGCGGATACCATCGCCTAGGGAAGTTCATAGTCCGAGAGTGGAAGGGGCTGCCTTCATCGTATAATGATAGCAAGAGATTTTCACGCTTTTGACAGGCATGTATATTACTTATGCAAGGGCCTTGTCCCATTACAAGGCAAGTTTTTTATAGTAGCACGACAAAAAAGCCCTATCATGCCAATAGGGGGGTGGGGGGAAACCGTAGGGGGGTTAAAAAATTGACTTGTAGTAAGCATTCTCTAGTACCTTAGTGTGTGTGTGTGTGTGTGTGTGTGTGTGAGAGAGAGAGAGAGAGAGAGAGAGAGAGAGAGAGAGATTTCATCGACACTTTGCGTTTTACCATGAGACTAGAGAGACTCAAAAATAGCCCTAAAATTTCAAAAAATGTCTCAAAAATGTCTCAACAATGGTGTAGTAGTTTCTCAAGCTGAGGGAGAAGTTTTAGATCGAATAATGACCTCATTTGGGCATATAAGCAAGGAGATATAGCCATTCCAAGAGAGGGTGCTAGTGCAGCCCCGTGTTGTTTCCACTACATGGTTGAGGCTGTGAGGCCTCCAATTAGGTTTCCCCTCCTCAAATAACTACTTGGTCTTCTCCAATAAAGTTTTGAAGATTCTATGAAATGTTCACAATTAAGAATGAAAGCGTCAATTTAGGATTTTTAACAGGCCGAATGAGCACTGCATCTGTGCAACTAGGAATGAGGCTACACCTAATCATGAGGCTAATTTCCTTGACCACCTGCACTCGTTTGGGGTGAAATGCATACGTCCCTATCTACTTTCTCTCTGTGGGAACCGTAGTTGGACTCAAGACTTTCTAGAGAGAGAGTGTGGAGATCGTGAGCAAAAGGAAAGCCTTACTCGCTTTGGTTCCCTTCCCTTGCCCTTCTCATCCATCTTCACAAGCACAAACTTCACCATCAATTTCTTTTGTCTTCAATCTCTAACTCTCTACACACTCTTCCCACACCAACACTTACGATCTCCCATACTCATTACTCATTGCCACTAATCATACGTTTATAGAGTCTTTATAGTCCACTTCACCTTGCAAGGTATCAAGGGTTATTTCTCTATTCATAAAGCCTTCTACACTTTTACATTATAGGACTTGTAGTCAAGCTCTAATAGTATCAAGCTATCTTTGACACTTTCAATGATTCCCATCCCTCTTTCATTATGATGCATGCATGCTTTCAACTCCTCTAGGTTGTGTGCTAATTCACCGTGTTCAAGCATTGACTCTCAATGCTTCTCTACAACCTAGAGGAGTGCATGCATCATCTAATGCATGCAACAATGGATCCTAAGCTATCTCCTTTTGGCAACTGTAGACATTCCAAAGGCCTTGTTAGCATCATCCTTATCAACCAAATCCAGTGCAAGAGATCATCAAATGTGACAATCCACTGTAGTAGGAAAATGGAAACTTGCCCACCTATATTTTCATATTTGAATCTTTGAATATTCCATATGCTTGACAATACTTTCCGTAAAGGCAAACCAATTCATTCGACTCTTTAGATTTTTGTAAAGAAAACCACGTGTGAAGGCCTTTGTGGCCTCCATGCTATATTACTTGAAGTCTCTTGGTAAAAAGAGGTCAATAGGGTGTAATACTTCCTCCAATACTACGTCTTAACCTTCTTACACTTGATCTAGCTTTCCCTTCAGTCACCTCAATAAACACCCACAACCAAGTTGCATCTACAAAATTATCCTCCAAAAGTGTTGAGCTTATATGTTAAGCTACTCAATATATGGCTTCCTTATATATGGCGCCCAAGTCCCCTCTATATATACATCATCTCATGTGTGTATTCTACACACTTTGGGGTTCTATTTCTGTGCTCTCTCCTTCTCTCTCAACATGATATCAGAGCAGTACGTTTTTGTTTTTAATTTTTCTTCTGATTAAAAACGGTTTTGCAGAAACCCTTCTTGGAAGACAACGAAATCGATGTGGTCTACAACTTTGCAGAAGGAAGTTTTTTCAAATCCTTCACCGATTTTGAGTTATTGTTCGCGGACTGCGTACACGTCTGAAAAGTAACTTTTTCTTTTTCTTTTTGACTTTTCTGCTAATTGAAAACGATTTTGTAGAAACTACCCGCCTAAGACAACTAAGTTGATGTGGTCTACAACTTTGCAGAAAGAAGTTTTTTCAAATTCTGCACCGATTTTGAGTTATAGTTCACGGACTGCGTACATACCTGAAAAGAAACTTCGCTTTTTGTTTTTTATTTTTCTCCTGATTCAAAATGATTTTGCAAAAACTACTTGCGGGAAGCACCGAAATCAATGTGGTCTACAACTTTGCAGAAGAATTTTTTTTCAAATTCTGCACTGATTTTGAGTTATCGTTCGCGGACTACGTACATGCCTGAAAAGCAACTTCGCTTTTTGTTATTGATTTTTTTCCTGATTCAAGATGATTTTGCAAAAACAATTCATGGAAGGAACCGGAATCGATGTGGTCTATAAATTTGCTAAAGAAAGTTTTTTCAAATTCTCCACCGATTATGAGTTATCGTTAGCGGACTGTGTATATGTTTGAAAAGCAACTTTCGTTCTTTGTTTCTTGACTTTTCTCATTGAAAATGATTTTGCAGAAACTATTCATTTAAGCCATCAGAATCGATATGATTTACAACTTTGCACAAGAAATTTTCTTTAAATTCTGCAGCGATTTTGGGTTATCGTTCTCCGACTACGAATATGTTTGAAAAGCAAAATTTTACTTTTTGATTTTGATTTTTCTCAGAATTGAAAACTTCTCAATTATATATTTTTTTCTTCATGAATCATATATTTGTTACTGATGTAACTTTTCTGCAGAAGCCAGTTACATATCGTTCCGATTTAGTCGAGCCGTTGATGATCGTCCAAATTTTATCGAGCTACTATTGGTACATGATATTTTGTTATATGATATACTCGTTCATTGATTCTCGTATAATTATTATTCTGGAGATATAATTTACGTCATTTTATTGATAATTTGTTGTTGATACCATAGTGATTTTGATGGTACCATGATGATGTTTTGTTAGTACTTTGATCATGGTGATTTTCATTGATACCATGGTTATTCTCGGTGATGCTATGATGATATTTCGTTGATACCATGGTTATTTTCGGTGATTCCATGATGATATTTTGTTGATTCCATGGTGATTTTTGTTAATTCCATGATGATGTTTCGTTGATACCATCGTTATTCTCGGTGATACCATGATGTTGTTTCATTGATACCATGGTTATTCTCGGTGATACCATGATGTTTTTTCGTTGATACCATGGTTATTCTCGGTGATATCATGATGTTGTTTCGTTGATACCATGGTTATTCTCAGTGATACCATGATGTTCTTTTGTTGATACAATGATGATGCTTTTCGTTGATACCATGATGATTTATTCATTTGATACAATGATGATATTTTGTTAATACTTTGATGATACTCATTGATATCACTACGTTGATAAATGACGTTTTATGTAGTATATACACACGTCATTTGCATCACGTATTATGTATCTTGTACTTTTTATGTTCATACTTAATATCCACATATGTTGTTGTGTGTATATATATCGTCAAAAGAGTGGTGTCGCGAAACATCTCTTATGGCATTGTGAACATAATTATTTCACTAACAATGCTAATAATTTTCATGACTATGTTTTTTTGAGTCTATGATCTATGTAGGATTGATCAAAGAATTGATTTCATGAAGACAAACTTGGTGACAATAAAAGATTTATGAAGACATGTTTGGTGATGCCATATTGATGACAACATGAAGATATGTTTGGTGATGCGATAGTGATGACAAGCTACATAGCAGATTCATGGAGACACTTCTGATTACGAGCTAATCGATAGCCTTTACACCTCTTTATTGAACCTTTGTATTCATTATTATATTTGATAGGATAGGAGTAATGTAACTCATAAAACATTCATTGTAAAAGGAGTGATGTAGCTCCTCATAAAATATTCATTGTAAAAGGAGTGATGTAGCTCCTCATGAACATTTGTATATTCAATGATTTTTATAAGATAACGGTGCGTGTATATAGAGATGTGGGTTTTTCCATTGATCTCCCAAGGGTTTTTTCATCCATAGTTAGGGACCCTTATTTGAGCGCGGGTGTTGAGCTTATCTGTGAAGCTACTCAATATATGGATTCTCTATATATGGCACCCAGGTCCCCTCTATATATACATCATCTCATGTGTGTATTCTACACACTTTGGGGTTCTATTTCTGTGCTCTCTCCTTCTCTCTCAACAAAAAGCGCTAAGGTTGTAAACTTCAGTAGTATGTGCCCTACTCATGCAAAATTTGGACTTTCTTTAGAAGTCAACATGTGGTGGGTTGCCAATGAGACATTACAAGAGGGATACTTGTAGGTACCTTGTAGGTTAATCCAAATTTACTCACCCATGCTTAGTTATTTTAATTCTTGTGTTTTCAATAACATGCTAGTTTTAAATGGATTTCATGTATGAGGTTTATCCATGACCCTCAGAAACATGAAAAAATCATGGAAAACATCCAACCAGTAGAGACAATGAATGACATCCACACTTATTTCTACTAGCTGACAAAGTCTTATAACTCCTACTATTGTACAATCTTCTCTAAAGACATTATCGGATATTGTGTTGCTAAGAACATCTTTAATTTCTTCAAGGGTACTATGATGTGGTACATATTTGCTAAGCTTCAGACTTGACTGCTTTTATCTCATTGTCTTGATGAGGCAACATTTAATGTGGGAGAATAAACAAGAAAAAAGGTTAGAATATAGACATGTGCGTATAGATCTATCTCAACATAGGTCCAATGGTAAAGAGTCCGAGATGATAGATGGTCTCTCAAAGAGCAAGGCTAGCCAATGGAGCTTAAAAGACCTTAGGGTTAGCTTCATTAAAGACCTCCAAAGGCTAGTGTTAAAAAGTTATTTGACCTTAGGTAAGCTAGGGCTGAGCTTGAGGTGGGAACCCGGCCCAAGCTTGAGGTGCTTGTGGTGCTTAATGACTAAGGTGCTTGTCGTACTTGCTGATTAAGATTCTTGAGGTCCTTGTCGTGATTTCCGACTAGAGAGCTTGAGGTGCTTGAGGGTAAGGTGTTCAAAAAGTCAAATCCAATCCCTACTCAAGAGGGGGAAAGCCCTAAAGCTAGGAAAATGAGAGAGAACACACACACACACAGACACAAAGAAAGCCCAAGCCTCAAGAGGCAGCAAGGACACATGTCAAGCCCCTACCCACGTTGCCCTCATGGTGTGCCTAAAGCCTATTGGTTGCCCTTCCAAGGGGTCCAATGATAAACTAATTAACTTGATTAATTGTTTTTGCATTTATCAAGTCCTCTCTCTCGAAGGGGAAAGGGGGACACTTGTCCAAAGGCTACCCTTGTTGCTTTATATGCTTCTTGTATGTGATCGGATAGGCTTGGGAAGGTCCAATGAGATTCAAGCATGAGCTACAAGGGGGGATTGACCAAAGAAAGAAGGGGGTCCGGTCCGCAACTGTTGTCATGCTCTCAAAACTCTCTCTCTTGCAAAAGTATTGTTCATGCCAAGTTAACCAAGCACTATGTTTATGTTTCTACCATCAATTAATTTCACCCTCTATGCTCTCAAAGTAATCTCATAAAATCGCTTTCTCTAATTTTCCTAATTCCACTACTCTCAAAGTTCATAGGCCATTTGCATTACAAGTACTCACTCGATTGTGAGATCAAGTGATTATCTAAAAAGCTTGCATCCATTTTATAGAAATCAACGGATACATTTTATTCAAAAGGTTAAAATAAGGTTTCTAGTGCTAATTTTAACACATACTATTTCTTAAGTGGTGATACAAGAATCATAGTCTTTCCACCAGCGTGAGCAAAAATCACCATAACCTTTTGGAACCTTGATTGGAGAGGGAGAGAGAGAGAGAGAGAGAGAGAGAGAGAGAGAGAGAAGAAGAAGAAGAATGATAATAATAATAATAATCCCTAAAAATTTGAAAGATCTATCTCACAAGTCTTCAAAGAAAAAATTAAGCTTGAAGAGGAAACTCGGGTGATAGAGAGGTTGTTCAAGTTTATTGTTCACACACACTCAGTCCACACACACACACACGTGTGTGTGTGTGTGTGTGTGTGTGTGTGTGAGAGAGAGAGAGAGAGAGAGAGAGAGAGAGAGAGAGAGAGAGAGAGAGAGAGAGAGAGAGAGAGAGAGAGCTTTGACAGACACATTGTGTTTTGACCCCAATCAAACCATGATACTATAAACACTCCTCTTGGACGGGAGAGAGAGAGAGAGAGAGAGAGAGAGAGAGAGGGAGATACTCCTGAAAGGTGATTTGGGAAGATAAACACAGGTATTGTCTTTTTTATAGTTTTAAAAAGGAAGTATGATTTGAGTCGTACTCTAAACATAGGGATCTCCTAAAGGAAACATTTTATATATTAAAGGATATAATTTACTAAGAACTATATCATGTATATAGGCCAAAAACCTTTTTTAGTTTTTTTGTGTAGAAAATGTAAGAAATTTGTTAGCAATCAAGCTAAAAACAGCCATCAAAAGCATGACTATTTTTACTATTCTATAATCTCTTCATCACATGAAAAGTTGAGTTTCACATTTCTCTTGTGTCGATGGTTATCAATTATTAGTTTTATAGATAGATATCGTTGAGTGCTTTTATGATTAGATTGCAGCTTCTCTATATTATAGCTCAAATGCTTCTATACATAGTCAAATCATATCTAATTGTTTCCATTTGTATATTTTTTAAGTTTACATGAAAATCATATTTTAAACACTACTCTAAACAAAGGTTCTCTTTAAAGGAAACACTATAAACATGGAAGAAATTTTTTCATAAGGAACTTCATCACATGAGTAGATTAAAAAACTGTTCTTTTGTGTATCAAAAGTCGATGAAAACTGTTAGCAACTTAGCTAGCGAAAGCCACCAAATGCTAGATCATTGTGGATTTTGTAATATCTTCATCATATGAAAAGCCATGTTAAATATTTTTTGTGTCTAAGGATCTTATTGATTATTTTATGAATGTACTTTAGAGCCTTTCTTACTTGATTGGGGTCAATGGCTTGTAGATTACAACTAGAAAAGAGTGCATGTGCACACACACAAAACACACTAGCAATGCTTTTGAGGTGTGAGAAAGGGAAGAAAGATCCATGTGAAAGAAAGCTACAAATATGACGATTAAGAAATGAGTTCATGGAAAGAGAGAGAGAGAGAGGACAGATAGAGTCTATGAAGCAAGTTCTAAGTACAGAGGAAGTACTACTTCTACTGACTGCATTCTTTGCTCTTATGGTTTGATCTTGGGGTTGCATCTTTAAAAAACTATTCATACAATGTGCGTTCACGATCCCTTTTTATTACGATTTTTTCCCTAAAATTGGTTAAAAAATCCCTTTTGTTAATATGATCGTGTTAGAATTTTAAAATTTTGGCATTTAAAAAATACTTTTATATAAACTCACGTGGTAACTTACATGTCTAAAAGGTGAACCCCCGAGGGTTTAATGGTAGTAGTGAAAATGCAAGCCCGCCATCGCCCCCCCACCTCTCTCTCTCTCTCTCTCTCTCTCTCTCTCTCTCTCTCTCTCTCTCTCTCTCTCGCTCTCTCGTTGTGGGCTGTAGAGTCAATCAATGAATTTCATATACGGGTGAAAGCTACAGCCATTTCAAGACTTGCAAGGCCTAAAATAGATCGATACAATCAAAGGAATTATTATGCATCATAAGATGTGACTATTTGAAATCCTTAATGTATATGATACTAGTTGTGTATCGAACCAAAAAGAGGAAAATTAATTTTTTCATTGAAAATCTTGTGATTTCACAAAGAAAATGTCATCAAGAAATGGGGAGTTCACTATGTAAAAAATGCATATAGCACGTGCTAACAAGAGGTATTGAAATAATCCCTTACATGTATATTTTCAAGTATTATATGTACCCCTTATGTATGCATTTTTGTAAAAAGAAACTAGCCCTTAGGTATGAAAATTTTTACTTTCTCAATTAAAAGACCCATTATGGAAGTATATTTTTTTGTAAATGTACCTAATTATAAATCCCTTATTTTGTTTGCACGTACTATCTTACATATTTCCTAGTGGATGCCCCATGCATCAAGATCACAGCAGATGCATTGAAAGTGGCATCACCTAACAAGTTTCACATCCTTTTTTGAGGACTATAAGCAATACAATGTGCTAATACGTTTAATACTGTTTTGATTAAATTATTGTGGAATCTATTCCTCTTAACTAAACTTATTTAGTAGACAATATAGAAATGTATTTTGGTGTTTTTTCCACTAATAGAGATTGCCACACAATAGTTACAAACATATCTTATGAATTTTCTTCATGATTAGGTTCAGTTAAAATTTAAGATAAGAGAAGAATGTGTATAAATGACAAGCCAACAAAAGGAAGTAAGTAATAGGGGAGTAATTAAGGACACTAAGGACACCTTCATGTCTTGTAGAGCTAACAACCTAGTGTTGAGCACATGTGCACTGCCCCAATTAATTCGAGTTTGCCTCCACTCAGAGAATGCATCCAGTAAAGAGTCCACATTCATCGATCATGAAAATCAAAGCACTATCAAATTAAAAGATGTAAAGAAGAGTACTCTCAATGTTAAAATATCTAGAGAAATTTCCTAATATTATCTTTTTTAAGAAAGAGCTACATAATAGGGAGCACAGGTTTTTCTCTTTTACAGTACTCGATGATAAAATGCTTAGAGAAATTTCTTTGTAGAACCTAGTGTACAGAGAGAAGACCTAGTACAATGTATCTGTTGAGCTTATATGTGAAGCTACTCAATATATGGCTTCTCTATACATGGCACCCAGGTCCCCTATATATATACATCATCTCATGTGTGTATTCTACACACTTTGGGGTTCTAGTTATGTGCTCTCTCTTTCTCTCTCAACATGGTATCAGAGCAGTACATTTTTGTTTTCTATTTTTCTCCTGATTGAAAACGATTTTGCAGAAACTACCCGTGATAGACACTAGAATCAATGTGGTCTACAACTTTGAAAAAGAAATTTTTTTCAAATTCTGCAACAATTTTGAGTTATTTCGTTGATTCCATGGTGATTTTCCTTAATTCCATGATGATGTTTCGTTGATACCATGGTTATTCTAGGTGACACCATGATGTTGTTTGGTTGATACCATGGTTATTCTCGGTGATGCCATGATGTTGTTTCGTTGATACAATGATTATTCTTGATAATATCATGATGTTGTTTCGTTAATACCATGGTTATTCTCGGTGATACCATGATGTTTTTTCGTTGATACCATGATTATTCTCGGTGATACCATGATGTTGTTTTGTTAATACAATGATTATTCTATGATGCTTTTCGTTGATACCATGATGATTATCCTACGATGCTTTTCATTGATATATGTCGTTTTATGTAGTATATACACATGTCATTTGCACAACGTATCATGCATCTTGTACTTTTTATGTTCATACTTTATGTCCACATATGTTGTCGTGCGTATATATGTCGCGAACCATCTCTTATGGCATTGTGAACATAATTATTTCACTAACGATGCTAATACTTTTCATGACTATGTTTTTTTTTAGTTTATGATCTATGTAGGATTAATCAAAGAACTGATTTCATGAAGAAAAACTTGGTGACATTAAAAGATTTATGAAGGCATGTTTGGTGATGCCATATTGATGACAACATGAAGTATGTTTGGTGATACGATAGTGATGACAAGCTATATAGAAAATTCATGGAGACACTTCTGATTACAAGCTAATCGATAGCCTTTACACCTATTTATTGAGCCTTTGTATTCATTATTGTATTTGATAGGATAGGAGTAATGTAACTCCTCATAAAATATTCGTTGTAAAAGGATTGATGTAGCTCCTTATAAAATATTCATTGTAAAAGGAGTGATGTAGCTCCTCATGAACATTTGTATATTCAATGATTTTTAAAATATAACAGTGGGTGTATATAGAGCTGTGTGTTTTCCCCTTGATCCCCCAAGGGATTTTTCATCCACAGTTAGGGACCCTTATTTGAGAGGGGGTGTTGAGCTTATATGTGAAGCTACTCAATATATGGCTTCTCTATATATGGCACCCAGGTCCTCTCTATATATACATCATCTCATGTGTGTATTATACACACTTTGGGGTTCTAGTTCTGTGCTCTCTCTTTCTCTCTCAACAGTATCTTTAGTCTCAAGTCCACTTTCGGGGATGCTTGGTTGAAATTGGTTTTTTGACAAATGTGGCATAAGTTGAGCAAGTTGGGTTCTAGGTAAATTTTTAATATTGTCAATAGCTCCATACATGGGAGCTATAAACTCTCCTTTGCTTAGAGCTCAAAATAAACTCATTAATCACAAGAAATAGCAAGAGAAGGGTCTTGCCCAACACTTGAAAATACTGCGAGAGACTTATTTAGTGTAGAGATTTGAAGTGGAATGACAAAGACATTCATAGCAAAACGTTTTGTGAGGGAGATACAAGTACATGAAGTAAGAGGTGCATAGAAGTACTCACTCGATTGTGAGCTCGATTGATTATCTAAAAGCTTGCATCCATTTTATAAAAATCAGCTTATATATTTTATTCAAAAGGTTTAAATAAGGTTTCTAGTAGTTATTCAACACGGACTGTTGTTTAGGTGGTGATACGAGAATCATAGTCTTTCCGCCACATGAGCAACAGTCACCATAAACTTTTGGAACCTTGACTAGAGAGAGAGTGAGAGACATAGAAGAAGAAGAAGCATAATCTCTACAAACCCGAAAGATCTATCTCACAAGTCTTGAACGCTAAACTCGAGCTTGAGGAGGGAACTAGGGTGATATAGAGGTTGTACAAGTTTATTGTTCACACACTCAGTCCACACACGTGTGTACGCGTGCACGCGCACGCGTGCGTGCGTGCGTGTGTGTGTGTGTGTGTGTGTGTGTGTGTGTGTGTGTGTGAGAGAGAGAGAGAGAGAGAGAGAGAGAGAGAGAGAGAGAGAGAGAGAGAGAGAGAGAGAGAGAGAGGGATGGAACTGAAAGATGATGGGAAAATTAACGATTGTGGCTTAGAAATTACACGAGCACTGATGAGACGGCCCACGGATGATTTTGGATCATGAAGTGGAGGGCCTCCTGCAGCAATAGCGTAGTTTCATGTAAAAAAATAATTTCTATACGTCAATTGTTTCATCATGCTTAAATCATTTTTGCTAAACATTTATATCAATCATAGCGTGTAGAAATTGTAAGAGTTCTCTTTATGGATTCCTTAAATCATGTATCAAGCTTAGATTTCAATGTCCAAAGAGGGCCAACGACTATTCGAAAGCAGAGTGTTATTTAAAAGTGAAAAATTGCTTCCCAAAACTTCAAGTCACTAAAGTTTTGACTAAATCCAATACCTAGGTGGAAAGCAAGATGATAAATGGCTAAATTCCTAGAGCTTATTAGTCAATTATTCAAGCATTATAAGGAGATCCATATCTCAAACAACAAAGGTTAGACCATTCATAACTTAAATCCAAGTTCTAGGTTCCTTGTTTGAAGTAGCCAATGTCCATTACATTAAGGCTAGAGACCAATGGTTAGAGTCAATTGAACAAGAGTTATATATGTTACATTTTATGGTACAAATTCACATTTGGTTGTGAAAATTAGTTAAACCATAACATACCATAGTTCCTCTATTTTATGATATTCAACCATTTCATATACAATAGGCCAATAGAATTACTCTCTGCCACATTGCTAAGTTGTAGACAATGGCAACTGGCTATGGCCCAAATCCTTGCCCATATCACAGAGCAAGTTAGGATTCATTCATTCAAGTATGACTTATATTAGGTAGTTCCATGTACATCAGTCAAAAGTTCTAATCAAATAGACGTCAAATCAAAGAAATCCAAATTCAAAGGCTAGCTCTAGCAAACCTATCAATCTTAATATGCCGCAACACAGGGGGATTAAACTTCAAGGGTCCTTACTCCATTGCAATAAGTGAAAAAATAACATTATATCATAGCTTGAAACATACGGGAAACCTATGCATACACGTGTTGGTATGGAAGTATGTTACATGTTGTTGAGATGTAGAGAGAAAGAGAGAGAGACGAGACAAGAGATCTGTTGAGATGTAGAGAGAAAGAGAGAGATACGAGACAAGAGACACACCATATACTCTCCCAAACTGATTCATATTGAGGACAAGATACAAATATATAGCTGAGAACAAGTTCAGTAGAGTGAGCCATATATAGCTCCAACACCCCCACTCAAACAAAGGTCTCTAGCTTTGGATGAAAAAACCCTTGGGGAGTTCAAGGGAAAAACCCAAGCCTCTATACAATGTAAAATATGAACAAGCGGTGATGATGTGAAAGTGAATTGTGCATCTATGTACAAATATTCAAGTGACTTAGATATCACAAGGTGCAAATGTGGAGTGTGCATAGTGCATGGTACCTAAAAGATTACAATGTCATATGTACAAAGCTATTACAATCGCAAAGAAGCTAATCTAGAAAGAGTGAGGCCGAAGCAACTCCAAGCTCCGAGCGCAAGAGGATGAAACGTGACTCCTTAAGGCCTTTGGTCAAAATGTCTGCAATCATCTGGTCACTTGGACAATGTTCAACCATAATGGTTCCTTTGCGTATTTCATACCTGACATAATGATAATGGACAGCAATGTGCTTTGACTTATTATGTTGAACGTAGTCTTTTGCAAGACTAATAGCACATTGGTTGTCACACCGCAAGGGTGTGCTAGAAAGAGGAGAGTGACCAATATCAACCAGCATTTGTCGAAGCCAAATCAACTCACGAGCTGCAAGTGATTCCGCAACATATTCTGACTCAGTCGTAGAAACTGCAACACAACGTTGTTTCTTGCTGGTCCAAGAAACAAGACAACCATTTATAAAGAAGCAATTTCCACTAGTAGATCGCATAATAAATGTGAGCTTGCCCAGTTTGCATCTGTGTAACCCAAAAGAGAAAGAGCTTGCATAGAATCCGATGTGAGTTGTCGTCGATAGATTAAACCAAAATCTGTAGTGCCTTTCAAGTATTTCAATACACGCTTTGTAGCAGACCAATGCTTAAGAGAAGGACATGCAAGATGTTGTCCAAGATAATTAGCAGCAAACAGAATATCAGGACGAGTGTTCATGCCAACAAACTGAAGACATCCAATCAAGTTAGCATAAGGTTGATTTGTGACAAGTTGACCGCCATTATCAGAAGTATTCTTCGTAGAGCTCGCAAGACAAGGTGTGTTGGTTGAATGTGTAGATTCCATACCAAATTTTTAAATAGTATCTGCAATAAAGTTTGACTGTCGAAGGAATAAAATACCTTTTGTACGGTTCCGTTGGATTTGAATGCCAAGACAAGAGTGAATCTCTCCAAGATCCACCATATCGAATGCAGAAGACAATAACTTTTTCACTTGCTGAAGACATCCCAAATCATTGGAAACAAGGATGGTATCATCCACATAAAGAGCAAGAATCACAAAACTGCTACCTTGGCGTTTTATGTATAAGTTGGGGTCTGACGAGCAAGAGATGAATCCTTTAGACCAGGCTCGCGAAGCTTGTTTGAGACCATATAGTGCCTTATGCAGTTGAGCAACAAGGTCTTCATTACCTGGAATAACAAACCCTTCTGGTTGTTCCATATAAATTTTCTCTTCCAAGTCACCATTAAGAGAAGAAGTTCGCACATCCATTTGATGAGCTTCTAAATCAAATTGAACAGCAAATGCCAATAAAACTCGAACACTTGTAATGTGAACAACTGGTGAAAAAGTCTCTTGATAATCAATACCGGCTACTTGTGAGTAACCTTTTGCAACTAAACGCGCCTTGAACTTGTCAAAAGATCCATCTGCTTTTACTTTTGTCTTATACACCCACTTACATTTAATAGTTGTACGACCAGGAGGTAATTCAGTTAGTATCCATGTACCTTTAGAGATAAGAGAATCGTACTCTGCTTCCATAGCCTCTTGCCATTGATTCTTTTGTGGTGAAGAGATAGCTTCATCATAAGTAACGGGATCTTCAGAAGTACAAAAAGCATTATCAGCAATATCGTCATCATAAACATGACATGAGCCATGTTCAAAATTAATAGGCAGATCAACAAAAATATCAATATCATCATTGGCAACATTTGGAATGGATGTTTGTGAAGAGAAAAGTTACTCTATAGGAAGAGTTTCATCTTCTGAAAGAAATGGAAAAGCCTGAAGCAATGATTTAGTATCATCACAATCATCCATGGACCATGAGCCTCCCATAAGCTGTTCATTAAAAGTAGCATCACGATTCACAATTACTTTCTTGGAGGAAGGGTCATAGAATTTGTAGCCTTTGGAAGTGTCAGAATATCCAATAAAAATAACTTTAAGACCAGGAGCATCAAGCTTTGTTCGTGTTTCTTTGGGAACATGAATATAAGCAATACATCCAAAGGTTCAAAAATGAGATACAGAAGGAATGTCACCTGTCCATGCTGTGATGGGTATCTTACCAGAGGGTTCAGTAGTAGGAAGATGATTCTGAATAAATGCTGCTGTCAAAGTAGCTTCAGCCCAAAAAACACGAGTTAAGCCAGAATGAATCAGCATACATCTTACAACATTGAGAATAGTGTGATTATTTCGTTCAGCAACACCATTCTATTGAGGCGAATATGGAATAGTGTGTTCATGATGAATTCCACTGTCAGCACAGTATGTCACAAACTCTCGACAAACATATTTGCCTCCATTGTCACTACGAAGCTTCTTAAGGCGACGACCAGTTTGAAGTTTCGCAGCCTTGTGGAATTGTTTGAAAATAGATAAGGCTTCAGATTTTTGTCTAAGTAGAAATACAGTCGTATACCTTGAGAAATCATCAATGAAAGTAATGAAGTAGCGATATTGTGATCTCGAAGAAGGTAGAGGTCCACATATATCAGTATGAACAAGATCCAATATGTCATGAGAATGAGATGTATTTGAAAGAGGAAAGGGTTTACGATTGTGTTTCCCAAGAGCAAAAAATTCACAAATTCCCATATGGGGATGGGCTTTAAGATCCATGCCATGAACAAGATCACGACGTTGAAGATCAAGGAGTTTTGAGAAATCAGCATGAACAAAACGGTGATGCCATACTTTGCAATCATGATAACCTGGAGCAGTGACAATATTTTCTAAAGCATCGTTGAGAGAGAGTTCAAACAAATTACCGTTTCGAGGAGGAGTTGCTATAGTCTGTCCATCTTTCCCAATTCGGTATTTGGTATGATCAAATCCAACAAAGAGACCAAGATCAACAAGTCTAGCAACTGAAAGAAGATTACGTTGAAGATATGGTACATGTAATACTCCTCGCAAAATTCGAGTGGAAGAAGATAAGGTACCAAGATATAAGTCTCCAATACCCTTTACTTGACAAGTAGTATCATCAGCAAGATAAACAACACGTTGAACTGGCAGTGGATGATAGTTATGGAGCCACTTAGACTAATATGTCATATTTCCTGTAGCACCAAAATCGACAATAAAAAGTGATCCATCACGTACATGAAGTATTATGTTTGGAGCAACTGAACATAGGACGCAGCTTGTTTTTGGTACAATGTTGTTTCGATGTACAGTAGCATATGCTCTATTCTGATTTTTGTCGAATCAATGCTTATAGCACATATGAGTGGGATGATTAGATCATCCACAATATTCACAAGAAGAAGAAGAAGAGTCTCTAGATAAACGTGGTTGTTTTGTGATAATATTGTGTTCTTCATCATATTGACGTGCCCAACAATCATCTTCAGTATGGCCATTTCTTTTGCAGTAAGAACATTGCTTATTAGGAAATTTGAGACGAGAGAAAATATTACCGCGAAGGCCACCTCTGCGGTTTCCTTGTTTAAATGGACTCCTTCGAGCATAAAAAGCACATTCCATCTGTTGTGACTGAGTCTCCTCTTCTGAAATCATAGCTGTATCGTGACTAGCATTCCGACGTTCTTGACGTTCAGAGTATTCAATTAAAGACATGCAAGCTTGGTCGAAATCAAGACGATCTTTATTAGAGAGAATAGTAACAATGTTATCATAAGAAGAGTCCTTCACCGTATCAAGGAGAAGTGTAATCAGTTGCTTTTGTGGAACAGGATCACCGACAGCAGCAGCAAGTTGATTAATAATACATTTGAAAGATTCAATATGTCCCGTCATGGGAGTACCAACTTCATATTGTAACTTGTTAAGCTACCCTCTCAAATAAAGTATTTCTGTAACAGATTTCTTCTGAAAGTTTGCAATAAGGTACTTCCATACGTCGTGGGAAGTAGGCAGTTCATACATATCAAACAAAAGGGAATCAGTAAGAGCAGAAAGAATATACCGACGAGCTGCTTTATCACGTCCTTGCCAATCCGTATAGGAAACATTCCAATCTTCAAATATAGGTCCTTCAGTGATAAGCACGTTATCATTATCCGTATCAATAGGCTGAGGCAGACAAACACGATTTCTAAGAACAACATCGGAGAGTTCATCGCCTTCAAGAATTAACAACATCTTTCCTGCCTGGAAATCCTTGACCTTGGAAAGGAGGAACAGAACGTTGGCCAGAAGGAAAGCCGTTGACGAGAATATTCATAGCCATATCTTGTTGCGAGAAGACTTATAAGATAAGATCGCAGAATTTGCACACCATATATGGTGTAGGCCGCAATTGAGAATGAGAGAGATATGAGTACTGCGTTCTGTCAACGATAAACGTAAGAAGGATGCTCAAGGAACGTTCAAAGATGTGAGAGACGTCACCCAAAAACGGCAGGGTAAAGGAGACGTTAATAATAAACGAGTCCTCAAAATAGAGTGGCGTGAGACGCAAGATTGACGGACACAATACGAATAGCAAAAAGCTAAATCTTCACGAAAAAGTTAATGCCAAAATAAGAAAAACGATCGTGGACGCTTCACGAAGAAGTAGGACGAAGAAAGCTGCGTCAAGCTCAATTGCAGTAAAAACAACATAACTTTCTGCTGCGAACTCCGATTGACGCAAACCTAGAACTCAAATCGAAGAGCTCGAGGAGACGAATAAGTTTGGGATGAAAAGTGCCATTGCACTACGCTCCATTGCGCTTTTCCCGTTTCTCCAAATTTTGATCAGAACAGCAAGAAAAATTGAGATGAAGTTCAGGGTGTCATTAACAAGAAAACGTAATCAACGATTAGATTGATTAGAAATAAACACCACATAAAACACTAATCATATTCTTCTCAACACAAAACAACCACAGTTAACAAGAATCAACGCATACACATACTGTTGTCACCATGAATTGAATCGGCGTGTGATCATTACCGCTCTGATACCATGTTGAGATGTAGAGAGAAAGAGAGAGAGATGAGACAAGAGATCTGTTGAGATGTAGAGAGAAAGAGAGAGAGATGATACAAGAGATCTGTTGAGATGTAGAGAGAAAGAGAGAGAGACGAGACAAGAAACACACCATATACGCTCCCAAAGACTGATTCATATTGAGGACAAGATACAAATATATAGGTGAGACCAAGTGCAGTAGAGTGAGCCATATATAGCTCCAACACATTGACAGGAGCAAAGCGAACCCCGAACCCCTAACAGCCTCTAAAACACCGGGGACCGAATGGCGCGCCTCGAGCCTGTCACGGTAAAGAGAACAGGGGGCACCACCTAGCTTTAGCGGCTAGGACGCAAACAACACACCACCATTACAAAGTTTTCATCCAAGAGAGATGGATGCTTGTGAGTAATGATGAAGAGGAAAGGGAATGAGATCAAGTGAGAGAGAGAGAGAGTGAGGGAGGGGGTATAGCGGCTTAGTACTTAGGCACCACAAAAGGATGGCGAATCCGCACACCCTTTACACATACACAAGCTCACTCCAAACACAAGACTAGGTGGAGATTCCGCACACCTCACATGGGCAAAACATTGCAAGAAAACATACTCACAAAACCTCAAGCTTTATTTAGAGAATAAGGCGATGAAATGGGGAGCATAGGGTAGGGGAATGAGAAGGGAGAGCGTGGTAGAGCACATGGCAGATAGGTGGGAGTTGATGGCGAAGACTCGCACGAGGGTTATGGCCATCATCCTTCATTTAGTTGCCCTTCATCTTCCATAGCCCAAGGGTGTAGAGGTCATGCTCAAGACGAGCATGGTGATTGCGGTGATGGTGATGGTGATGGTGTGTGTGTGTGTGTGTGCACTAGGCACACACAGTGCATAGTGTGTTCTTTGGTGATGGTGTGTGTATTTAGTGTGATGGTGACCCCTCTTTATATAGGGGAGGAGGGGCGAGAAATTCTAGAATTTAGAAATGAAGAAATCATTATCTACATAGGCCATGTGACTGTGGGCCCTACTTGTCTGACTGTGTGTATATGTGCCAAAACAGTAGTCTCATGAGAGAGAGACTAAGAGAGAGAGATGGGTTGATGAAAAAAAGTGAGAGGTGACATGGAGAATAAAGTAATTACAAGAGGGGAGTGTGTTCAGAGGTGAATCTGTGTGCAGATGTGTGTGAACACAAGAAAAATCAAGTAACCACTGGGTGGGGATGGGTCTGTGGGCACCTTTTTCAGTGAAACTGAGTGTGTGTGAGTGTGGGGGAGGTTCTTTAGCTATAAGACAAGAGACATGGCGCCCTTTAGAGAGAGAGGGGGATATTTGGGTCATGGGATATGATAGGAGAGAGAAAGAGGGGGTGGGGTATACTATTTTGGAAGATAGGGTAAGTTGCATGTGAGTTGGTGCATTATTGGTGAGTTATAATGCATTATTGGTGAGAGGTGGGGTAGCTTGAGGGGAGAGAGAAAGGAGAAAGGACAAGGGGAAGAGAGAGGGGGTTGACCTTTTGAGTGGAGGAGAGGAAAAGGGACACACGGCGGGGCAACAGTGAAGAAAAAGGAGGCAAGGTGGGGATGGGCTGCCCCGCAGGCATGAGGTGGCCAATTTTACCTTTCTCATATATTTACATAGTTATACTTTATTTTTTTCTTACTTTTTCCAATGCTTTTTATCACTCCCTCCCTAAGAGGGGGTTTTCATGGGGTGGGGACGAGAGAAGAGGGGTATGGGAGCTTGGCTTGCGAAAATCCCCCGTCATTAGCCTCCCCTTTTGGCTAGAGGCATTCATGCCTCTAGCTCATCTGTTTCTTCTTCCGCTTAGCTGTAGGATCCGATATCGAGTTGCCTTCTGAACTATCCATTCCGTTTGGCCATTGGTGAGATTTCTAGGATATTCGTTGATCTGTAACAGGTCCGGGTGATAGCTTGTTTCTTGGAATAGTGTCGGTTGATTAAAGGGGAAGTCCATGGCCTCCAGAACTTTGTGCCAGTGTCCTCCTGGATCCCAAGTGAAAAATAGGATCATTGTCTGCAGTGTCCGAACAATAAAATTTGCATGCCAAATTGGACCAAATTTGTAACCACCAGTAGCGAGAGGGGAAATGAGCATCTTGGCTCCTGCAAAGACAGAACCGAAAATTATGATTCCCAAGAGTGTACCAAGAATCCACCATATATGGCCGCCTTGTTGGTGTGGTGAGCTCAAGTTGTCTTCAGAGTCCTGCTTACTGCCATGACTAGAAACAACTGCAAGCATATCATGCTTCTTTTGGGTGTGCTCAAACATGTCAGCTTCCTTTACTGATGCTAATAGAAATCCACCTACCTTGCGGCTTAAATTCAAGCGTAATCCACTTACCTTTCTCCAAAGAGAGGATGCACTATTTGTAAAAAATTGTACCAAATTGCGAATGAGGTCTTCCTTCTTGCATTCTATTAGGCTTTTGTCTATCCATGGCTCCTTTGCTCTTATCTCCATACTGATCTTCTCTCTATATGTTAGAGTAGCTAGCCATAGCCATAGGTCTGATGCATCCCATGCAAACACAATGCTGTGTTGTGGAGGAGTTTGGAACATCCTTAAAAGGTTGGCAGCATATTGATCATCAAACTTACTCTGAACACCCTCACATAAACTGGAGGCATTACCCATCTCCAAGTTTATAACACCCTTCAGTAGATTAGAGGCATTACCCATCTCCAAGTCTATAACACTACACAATAAAGTTTTACTCGGCTGCCAAGCCTCTGGAGCAATATCCAACTCCAAACCTTCAGTCATACTTACCTCTTCGTTATGGTCCTTAAGTGAAACTGCCTTGATGCAAGATTCCTTTAGCTTGCTACACTATCCTTGGTCCATGATGGTGCACAGGCTTCCATTTTCAAAGCCCTCCCCTTTGCTTGATATGTTGTCCACCTTCTGCAAAGCCTTGCTAGCAGGCTGGTCTTCCTCTTCTGTTGTATCTTTCATGACCTTTGCATTCCTCTTACTCTGACGAGGCCTAATCAACACTTTACACCTTCTTACCCTTACTGCCCAATGTTGTCGATTCATCGCTTTGGTGCCTATTTCATTCGAGGTTAAAGATGAACTCACATTTGTAACACAATTTTCTTGACTTACCTCCCCCACATGCGTAGCATCTTTTGATTCTTTAACCTCTTGTTCCACTGCTTCAGTTCTTTGAATAGTCTTCTTACTTGATCCTTCTTTTGTTACACTCATCTTGACCTCTTCTGCAAGACCAATGATACTTGGTGTGCGGGTACCAATTGGTGGTGGGCGTAGGATGATTGTAAGTGGTGATTGTGGTGGTGGTTGCATTGGTGACTGGCATCGAATTGGTGTGGCCAGCTGTGGTTGCACCGCTGGTGGTGTGATTTGAACAGGTGGGATTGGTTGCCTGAGTGGCGGTGGTCTTGCTCTTGGTGGAGAGATCTGATTCTGTCTCCCCCCTCTATTGAAATTCTGCCTCCTCGGGTGTGGGCAGTAGTACATTTCATGACCATCTTCCCCGTAGTTGTCACAGTGGTACTCTGGGTTCTGCCTTCGTTGTCCTCTTCCTTGTTCTGGGTTCCTGCCAGGTGCATGCCCTTGCTGCACCATATGCACAGATAAACTCTCTAGTTGGGTGGTGATACGACTCAGCAGGTCTTGCTCTTCTGATGCCTCCTGCGGTTGGACTCTATGATTGGCTGTTGCAGTCACTGGGGTTGGTTGGGCCGAGCTTGTTTCCTCTGACTCGTTTACTCTTGCTTGCATGCGTAGATTTTTGTCTTTAAGGCGGGCTACTTCGACTGCAAACTCATATGTTGCAGGAAACCTTCCCTTCACCTTCTCTCTAAGAGGCGACCATAGACCAACAATGAAACGGTCCTTCTTTAGGAAACTAGGCGCTCCTTCACCTTCCTCCAGTGAGGCAACCCATCTCTCCCATAAGTCCACAAATTTAGACTCGTAGGTGGCATACTCCAACAGGCCTCCCTGCTTTAATTCTGTCAGTAACTGCCATAGCCTCTCCGAGGTTGTGCCTCCACCAAACCTCTTTACAAAAGCAGCCATTAACACATCCCATGCATTCTTGGTGGCCTGGGGCAATGCATTATACCAGGACTTGGCCTCTACTTTCATCAGTAGAGGAAAAATTCTAAGTCGTGAAGCGTCGTCATCTTTGTTGGAGACGATACAAGCAATGTCGAAATCATCCAAAAAGTCGGTGGTGAGATCCTCTCCCTTCTTTCCACTGAATGTGGGGAAAGAAACACTTGCCATGGTAGTGACTCAGGAAATTACAAACCTCTTTTTCTTTTTTTCTTTTTTTTTAACATTACATTAACAGTAGCGGCTCATAGCAGCTTTTTACAGGGGTGGGTGGATAGGTTAAAACAAGATAAAGATAGAAACATTAAAGGAATGATGGTAATCTAATATGGGGAGAATGATAGGGTTGGGGGAATTGAGGATTTCTCCTAGTACCGCCGCACCGAATAGGTGTACGATCTTCTGTTGGTAGAAGACTTTCCTATCTATATAGATATTCACATGCATATGCTGCAAGAATCTGAACGGGAATGCCGTTGGCCCGTTTTCCATCATGCACAGAGGATAAAACACTTACTTATACTCTTACCGTGCCCGTGTTGATGAGTCGGCACATCCACAAGAGGTCGTTGCCTTTCATGGGCTCTACCTTTCCTTAGTTGCTCAGCACGTACGGGGTGATGGCGACGCGTCTGACCACTCCCAGCCTCTTGGCTAGCAGCAATTGCAGGTAATTTCCGTAGTCGGCGTGTTGCATGAATTCTACTCCATTCAGTTGCAACTCGTCCCCAGCCCACTGGGTTTCTCCCGTGGTAGAGAGCTTCTTCAGGATAAGTTGTATAGGGAGAGGAGTAAGATCCTCCACTCTCTTTCCAAAACAGCGAGAGCAGTAGCCGAACCACTCTTCTCTAGGACATGGGAATCTTCTTACCACTTCTTCTTTCGGATTGTCGAAGTGGATTGGTAGAACTCGCATGCGTCGTGCAAATCGGTAGGCGACCTTTCGCCGCTTAGCTTCGGATGACTTTCTCTTTGGCAAACTGGGTACAACCCGGCTTTCTGAGCTTGAAGCACTTGCTTGGCCAGATGCTTCTCCCTTCGGGGTCATGTGTTTCCAGACTAGCTTATCTTCTCCTTGCCTTTGGCTCGAGCAGCCCCTTTAGGCCACTTTGGAGTTATAACTTTGACTGTAGTTTCTTTACGGAAAAGAGGTCTCACCGTTTGCTTCCCTTCCTTGATGTGAATGACTTCTTTGCGATGAATGTCAATGTAGATGACTTCAGCCCTTTCGCTGCCTTCGTTGCTGGCACTCATTGACAGTGTGCCTTGGTTGACAACAATGATGGCACTTCACCGACCTCCCACCTGATGCTCTCAATTTATAGTTAGAACGAGCAACACGAGATGGTGAATTTACCTCTTGAATGCTGACGACACTGCAGCCTGGCAGTAGCACCTCAATGACGGCGGCTAGTGCCTCCTTCGTCTCTTCTTCTTCCGTCCTCCAGTTAAAAAATTCCTTCAGCCATTCATCCATGATTGATAGTGGGCGTCACTTTCAGCATTGTAAACTGAAGGGTCTTAGAAAGCCCTCCTCAGTGGGGGCACCAAATGACGGGAGAAAAGAGAACCCCGAACCCCTGACGGCCTCTAAAACACCGGGGACCGAATGGCGCGCCTCGAGCCTGTCACGGTAAAGAGAACAGGGGGCACCACCTAGCTTTAGCGGCTAGGACGCAAACAACACACCACCATAACAAAGTTTTCATCCAAGAGAGATGGATGCTTGGGAGTAATGATGAAGAGGAAAGGGAATGAGATCGAGTGAGAGAGAGAGAGAGAGAGAGAGAGAGAGAGAGAGAGAGAGAGTGAGGGAGGGGGTATAGCGGCTTAGTACTTAGGCACCACAAAAGGATGGCGAATCCACACACCCTTCACACATACACAAGCTCACTCCAAACACAAGACTAGGTAGCGATTCCGCACACCTCACATGGGCAAAACATTGCAAGAAAACATACTCACAAAACCTCAAGCTTTATTTAGAGAATAAGGCGATGAAATGGGGAGCATAGGGTAGGGGAATGAGAAGGGAGAGCGTGGTAGAGCACATGGCAGATAGGTGGGAGTTGATGGCGAAGACTCGCACGAGGGTTATGGCCATCATCCTTCATTTAGTTGCCCTTCATCTTCCATAGCCCAAGGGTGTAGAGGTCATGCTCAAGACGAACATGGTGATTGCGGTGATGGTGATGGTGATGGTGTGGGTGTGCGTGTGTGCACTAGGCACACACAGTGCATAGTGTGTTCTTTGGTGATGGTGTGTGTATTTAGTGTGATGGTGACCCCTCTTTATATAGGGGAGGAGGGGCGAGAAATTCTAGAATTTAGAAATGAAGAAATCATTATCTACATAGGCCATGTGACTGTGGGCCCCACTTGTCTGACTGTGTGTATATGTGCCAAAACAGCAGTCTCATGAGAGAGAGACTAAGAGAATAAAGTAATTACAAGAGGGGAGAGAGGGGAGTGTGTTCAGAGGTGAATCTGTGTGCAGATGTGTGTGAACACAAGAAAAATCAGGTAACCACTGGGTGGGGATGGGTCTGTGGGCACCTTTTTCAGTGAAACTGAGTGTGTGTGAGTGTGGGGGAGGTTATTTAGCTACAAGACAAGAGACATGGCGCCCTTTAGAGAGAGAGGGGGGTATTTGGGTCATGGGATATGATAAGAGAGAGAAAGAGGGGGTGGGGTATACTATTCTTGAAGATAGGGTAAGTTGCATGTGAGTTGGTGCATTATTGGTGAGTTATAATGCATTATTGGTGAGAGGTGGGGTAGCTTGAGGGGAGAGAGAAAGGAGAAAGGACAAGGGGAAGAGAGAGGGGGTTGACCTTTTGAGTGGAGGAGAGGAAAAGGGACACACGGCGGGGCAACAGTGAAGAAAAAGGAGGCAAGGTGGGGATGGGATGCTCCGCAGGCATTGCTCCGCAGGCATGAGGTGGCCAATTTTACCTTTCTCATATATTTACATAGTCATACTTTATTTTTTTCTTACTTTTTCCAATGCTTTTTATCACTCCCTCCCTAAGAGGGGGTTTTCATGGGGTGGGGACGAGAGAAGAGGGGTATGGGAGCTTGGCTTGTGAAAAGCCCCCATCAACATGTATGTTTTGGAGAGACAATCTGAAACATATGTTGCCTTAATTCTACCCTGTGTAGGCCCTAAACATCATAAGTGACTACAAAGGTCATCATCGAGCTCCAGCTAACAAATCACAGTGTTCTAAATCACAAAGTCCTAAACCATCGAGAACTCCCTAATCAAAGACCCAATGTCCAAGTAGATCTCAATCATCAATTGTTTCAAACAACTCCCAAATTCGGTCAACACTATTTGGCTCAAAACATATTCTATTCTAATGCCTTTTGCTAGTTGATCAAGTGTGTTTTAGAGCTTCATGGTGCTTGTTTATGTACGATGCGGTGAGAGGTTCATGGTCCCACTTATTTAAGTACCATATCCAAAAGAGTTGACGTATTTGCAAAAATACATCTAGTGGGCATATTTTATGATCCAGATTAAACATCCCGTCCCGTTCCATGGCTACTATGATTTGGTCATATCAAGAAAATGCACTCTAAAACTCTCCCTCACTCAATTTAGTACATTCAACCTAAGTGAGCAAAAACGTTTGCTCACCTTTCAAATAGGGGGAGTCCGCAGAGTGTGGAGACGGCAAGAAGGAATCTCCCTTGGATAAAGGAACCGCCTTAAGTACACTTTAAACTTTAAGATAAGAGAAGAATGTGTATAAATGACAATCCAACAAAAGGAAGCAAATAATAGGGGCGTAATTAAGAACACTAAGAACACCTTCATGTCTTGTAGAGCTAACAACCTAGTCTTAAGTACATGTGCACTGCCCCAATTGATTCGAGTTTGCCTCCACTCAGAGAATGCATCCAATAAAGAGTCCACATTCAAAGCACTACCAAATTAAAAGATGTAAAGAAGAGTAGTCTCAATGATAAAATATCTAGAGAAATTTTCTCATATTATCTTTTTTAAGAAAGAGCTACATAATAGGGAGCACATGTTTTCTCTTTTAGAGTACTCAATGATAAAATGCTTAGAGAAATTTCTTTGTAGAACCTAGTGTACAGAGAGAAGACCTAGTACAATGTATCTTTGGTCTCAGTTCCACTTTCGGGGATGCTTGGTTGAAATTGGATTTTTGACAAATGTGGCATAAGTTTAGCAAGTTGGGTTCTCGGTAAAATTTTATTATTGTCAATAGCTCCATATATGGGAGCTATAAACTCTCCTTTACTTAGAGTTTAAAATAAACTCATTAATAACAAGAAATAGCAAGAGGAGGGCCTTGCCCAACACTTGAAAATAGTGCAAGAGACTTATTTTGCATAGAGATTTGAAGTGGAATGACAAAGCCATTCATAGCAAACTTTTTGCGAGGGAGATACAAGTACATGAAGTAAGAGGTGCATAAAAGTACTCACTTGATTATGAGCTCAATTGATTGTCTAAAAACTTGCATCCATTTTATAAAAATCAGCTTATATATTTTATTCAAAAGGTTTAAATAAGGTTTCTAGTGGTTATTTCAACACGGATTGTTGTTTAAGTGGTGATATGAGAATCACGGTCTTTCTGCCACGTGAGCAACAATGATTGGAGAGAGAGTGAGAGACATAGAAGAAGAAGAAGCATAATCTCTACACACCCAAAAGATCTATCTCACTAGTCTTGAAAGAAAAACTCGAGCTTGAAGAGGTGTGTGTGTGTGTGTGTGTGAGAGAGAGAGAGAGAGAGAAGAGAGAGAGAGAGCGAGAGAGAGAGAGAGATTTCACCGACACATTGCGTTTTGACCACAGTCAAAACCGTGAGACTATAAACACGCCTGTTGGTGGAGAGAGAGAGAGAGAGAGAGAGAGAGAGAGATGGAACTGAAAGGTGATGGGAAAATTAACGACTGCGGCTTAGATATTACACGAGCACTGATGAGACGGCCCACGGATAATTCTCGATCATGAAGTGGAGGGCCTCTTGCTATGTGAGAGGGCGGACGGCACTAGGATCTCTGAACTTGGTGATGCGGGGCTGCTGGCCATGAGGGTAGAGGGTGAACTCTGTGTAGCGATATTGGTCAACATTGGGCCGTAAGTGCAGGAAAACGCAGTAGTAGGGGTTCTCGCAGCAGTAGCGTAGCTGCAGGCTGCCCTGGTGCTGTTTCCGGTTGTTGAAGTAGCGAAAACGCACGTAGGCACTTTGCTGGCAGTTGGGAGACGTGGGGCGCTCTTGAAAGGCCAAATAACGCAGATGCCGGCGGTCCTGCGAGGCCAGATCATCAAATGCGACTGAGGATAGATTTCGACCGCTCCCTCCAGCGTGGCAGGAGAGGCCTCGTTGACACCTCAACAGGCTTTCCATCTTGCTTGGAGCGCACGCAATTTCTCTCAAAAGCTGTACTATGCAGTGCTCAAAATCCTGCTCCTGCCTCGTACGACCCCCAAAAGCCTGCAGGTCGCCAAGAGGCAGTTTTCATGGATTGCGGCGTATGTTAGAGCTTATTTAGCATTCACCGTCTTTATTTAGAGAGTGAGAGGGAAAACTTGAAATTCTCTCAGTAGTCAAAATTTGAAGCTTTTTCCGGTAATTACACTAAAACTTGTGTAAATTTAGGGGTTTCCTTAAAGGCAAGCTCAAAATCTAATCGGAATTTTACAATTTTAGCTGGTTAAATAGGGTAAAGGTCTGTGCGAGTTCTAGGACAAGCTCATCCATTTTCTTGGATGGTTAGAGCAGCAAGGGGGGACGATCGTGGCCGTTGGACGTGGGGTTCAAGCCTCGTTGGCCGCAATGTCTTTATTTACCTCCCTGATAGTCTTCTCAATCGTACCCTATTTTGTTACATGCAGAAACCGTAAAATTGTCGCGCATCTTCTCATGTGAGTGCCGATTGAGCTGGAAATTTTGTTATGGATACTTGTTGCGCTAATCTTTCATTTGTGCATCTTCAAATTCAAAATTATCGAGCAGGCTGTGTGCAATTTATTGCCCAAATTCATCGTCTCTAAACAGGGACTTTTACCTTACACTAGACCTCGGTTTTTTCTAACACTGGAGAGAGCCATGTTCCATACACTGAACCTTAGTTTTTTGAGAACACTAGCTTAAGGTACACCCACATAACAAAAATAGTAGCTGCACCACTTACAAACCCCTTGGTTATCTGCCTTTCTAGCAACTTCTCTCCATAAGAAGTTCAAGGTTCCTCCTCCTAACTTCAAGAGCATGGTGACCAGGGGAAATGGAACACTTGAAATACCTGATAGTCTCTCGCTAGAATTCCGTTTTGTTGCACTTTTGTATCACCTCCTTTTTGTATCTTCCTAGGTTCAAAAACCTCCACATCCTGCTAATAATTGATCTCTGGCAAATCTATCTCTTTAAAAAAACCTAGGTTAGAAAAATCCCACTTACACATTTTCAAATTTTCCTCTAAATTTTAGTTTTTAAAAATCTACAAGAAATATAAAAAATCTACAATTATTTTCATTTTAACGAAGAGTTTTCAAGTCTTGACTCTTGGAGTCTGTCTCGTAGCCTCTCTCTCTCTCCCTCTCTCTCTCTCTCTCTCTCTCTCTCTCTCTCTCTCTCTCTCTCTCTCTCTCTCTCTCTCTCTCTCTCTCTCTCACACACACACACACACACACACACACACACACACAGTTCTGGAGGACGACTGCTTGGTGGGCATTGCTATAGAATATAACAAGACATACACAGATTGACATCAAGCAACTAACACTGAAGTAAACAAATACAAAGCACATTGGCGATTTTTTTAAAAAAAAATTGCATGTGTATTTATTAAACATATATGATGCTTAATTATCTCTATAGCTATCTCTAAAATGGTCCAATTTCACGGCTTTCTCTACCATTTTTTGAGAAGTGAGACCTAGGCACTCCTCTTTTCTATACATGTTCTTATATATTTTGGAGTGCAATTGGTTACTTGGTTGGTTGTGATTGGTGTCTCCTTGGGCTTTGTTGTGAAACATGAGCGGATGAGTAAAGCCAATTGACAAGCAACAACAGTGGCTTAGAGCGGGACGGCCTGATGACAATTGTGAAGAAGCAAGTTGTGTCCCATAGGGATCACAATATGTCAAAGGACTAATGAACAGGATAATTCAATCGAGCAAAGGGTTGCCGCTTAATCAATATGCTTAAACTCTACTTCTTAACCTACTTTGGTAGTTTATTTGTAGATTGCCACTCATCCTGGTAATACCGCCGGCCATTTAGTCTTTAGACCGGGGACCCATCTATGTGCATCTATCTTACTCGGAATCAAGCCTAGTCAATTTTCTCTTATTTCTCGTAGAACCTGAGAGAGAGAGAGAGAGAGAGAGAGAGAGAGAGAGAGAGAGAGAGAGAGAGAGAGAGAGAGAGAGAGAGAGAGAGAGAGAGAGAGAGAGAGAGTTATGTCTTGTCATAGTTGGAGGGTCTTGGCTGTCGATCACAGAACCTAATGCAAAACATATTTGAGGAGGAAAATGTTGGGATAAAGGCTTGTCTTTGTGCTACCGTATGGTTAAGCAGAGGAGAACATTGGCCTACAATATATAAGATGCATTGCCAAACAAGGACATATGTAGATTGACGTCAGTCACCTCGAAATAAAATAAACATGTACAAAGTGCATTGAGTATTACTATACATAAGTTGAATTGTCCAATTATGAGAAAAGAAGTACGTAAAGTCTATTTGATATATGGATATGGTGATCGAGATTCATGAGCGTACTACTCAAGAAAACATGTAACTAAACTAGACTTAAGAACGCATTGACCAACTCAAAAAAAAACAAAGAGCATCAACAAACTATTAGAATCAAAGTGCACTACCAACCTGATAATTGTGCATAGGTGTCTTCCAATTGTGCAAGTCAGAAAACAATGTTTGAGTCAAGCTACATAAAAGCAATGCAAATAATTAAACATTTCGTCTTGCAATGAAGCATCACAGAGTGAAAATGCTAAATGTATAGTGCATGTCATGCAGAAGTGCCATACAAAAGTATGGTGGAGAGTTGACAATGTGGTCTCTCAAAACATTATAAGAAATTAAAGTTGTGCCTTGCCCCGCAATATTATATGTGTCTCCCCAAGCAAACGTATAGGCACGAGAAATTGGATGTAGATAACAGACCTTGCAGAGCTGTCGATCTGAAGTCATACTTGTGCAATCAAAACATCCACTGTTGTGAGTATAATGTTCTCTATATCAGATACAAAATACGCGTTAAGCCAAATGCAAAAGATGCAGGATATAGATTATGAGAAGCACAACGAACTTTATGCTTTATATCAAAGATTTATTTGAGTCCTATGTAGTGCGAGCAATGCTCTCTCTTTGCATCCTAAAAACAACGAGCCAGAGCTTTGTGCCCATGCTTTTCCTGAAGAGCGTGTGCAGGGGGGCTTGGGAAGGAGGAGCCGTCGGATGAAAGTGCAGCAAGTCGGCCCAAGATAGGCTCAATAGGAGCGCCACGGCGCACTTAGCAACACTCGACACAGGGGCAGCACCCGGTTCTCATCACCTCGCTCGGGCTCAACTCCGCATGCCTTGCACGTTGTCTACTCGACGTCCATAGCTCTGTCAGCTTTGGGTTCACATCCAAAACGCCTAAGGCCAAAGGCCTTAGGACTTAAAGGATCCTAAGGGTGAGTACCCACATCGCATCAAGAAAGTCGCATCGTAGCTTCGAAGCCAGGATAATCGCACACTGTGACCACATACCTCAGTTATGATCGGCGAAGGGGCCGGCAATTAGATACTACCATGCGTGTTGTGTGCTGAAAATCAGCAAGTCGATAGATTTTTCAAAGGGATTAATTGGCGACCGTATTCATAGAGTCAATTTCATTAAATCAATAACAACTGCAACCGATTTGGCTACGACGTGTCCAAGCAGGCTACCCACACAGTTGGATTTGAGGATTGATTACAACTTGGACAACCAACATAATTAGCACAACTAATTACCATTTGTGGTGCCAATTACGACTACTATATTATTTTTCCTCGACTCAAGTTATTTTTCCTTCTGTTCCTTCCACTGCATGGTGTTGCCATGGATTCAGATATTAATATGACTTTTGATTTCGAGCATCAAATGCCTGATCCTACCCGTGATGGCTCGCGGCTCGATGCTCTCACGGAGAGTGCCCGCGACGCTATGACGGGTAACGACGCATATGAACTGCTTGATATTCAAGAATTTTGTGCACTCAGACAACATATTAGTCATGGAAGAAAATTTTGCATCTTTAAATGAAAACGTCGCTAAATTATCTACATTAGTGATACAACTTACGCAGCAGTAGGCCAAGGGCCCTATTGCCACACACATGCATGAGCAAACTGCTACTCAGGGGCAAGGCCCTTCTGATAATGGATAGGGTCCATCTCCAAATTCTTTGCACACTCTCATTGAAAAGAGGTGGACGATTTGTTGAAAAACACCAAACCACCGACTTTTAAGGGAGAAGATCGAGATCGCAATAAGGATGTAGTGAATATCTTTCTCAGCAAGTGGGATGGAATTCACGCCTTACGGCGTACTCCGGACACAATCAGAGAACTGCAAACCAGCTTAACTCTGGAAGGCAAGGCCTACAAGTGGTGGATGTCTCTCAAGGAGAAGAATATCATACCACAGAGTTGGGCAACCTTTGCGACTATGTTTTACAAAGAATTCTTGCCTACAAATGAGGAAGATCGGAATTGGACGGTTTGAGACACGTGTTCCATGCACCAATACCCATCATGAATTGAATATATATCTCACTATCGGGATGTTATCCTCAAGTTGGAAGGACTAGACACCTTTCAGCAAGTAAGTGGGTTTATCCGTGGTCTGATACTAGAGCTTAAGAAGCACGTCAAGACTCCAGACCCTAAAACACTTGAGGAAGCCATAGTGAAAGCACACATTCATGATGATCCAGATGAAAAGAAATCACATAATAATTATGTTCCTGCTAATACACATGGTAATACACGCACACCGTATGGGCACAATAAAAGGAAATTTATAGTAGCCAATTCTGAAGCAGTTAAAAACCCCAAGGGGTCTAGAGGTCCTCTCTCTTCTGAGGACTTTGATAAGGCTAATAAATAAACTATGTTTTCTATGCTTGGGAAGAGATCATGGCAAAAATGATTGTCCCAATGGGAAATCTGCTACTCATGGCAAGGAGAGAGCAGTGCGCATGCTGCAACTACTGCCTCTTGAGTGTTCCTCAAGATTCTCTATAGTGGAAGTAACACACACCGAGGTGGTGCATGACTGTTGTCTCACAGCTTCCATGTGGCAACAAACCTTCGGACCACATGAGTCAGTATGTATGCATGGATCTCTGCAAGGGCACAAGGTGTGCATCTTGGTAGATGACGGTGCTACTCACAATTTCATTAATTATGGATTGGTGAAAAAACTCAAACTGCCTCAAACTCCGAGTACCCACTGCTACAAGGTAGCAATGATGAATGGACATGATGCCAAAGTCTAGGATACTTGTCTGATCTGTACCGTTGGAAGTATAAGGCTACTCCACATCTTTGGATTTTCAGGTTATGAACATGGAGAGGGCAGGCGTGGTCCTTGGTAGGGAATGGTTGCATAGCCTAGGACCATCACTGAAGCGTAGCTATGAGCACAACAGCTTGATGTTTGAATCCCATGGTGCACATGTGTTGTTGTTAGGAGAGAAGGATGTACCTTATTCACTACTGATATGTACAACTGAGCTTATATAGCTCATTTCTGATAATGAAATAGATCAAGTTGTATTGTGTTACTCATTGTCTCATACTCTCTCCAACATTGAATCTGTTGAACATTCCTCAATTCCGCATGCTTCTCTCTCATCTCTTCCACCAATGGCTACTTCCCAACAAGCAAAGGTTGCTAGTGATTTAAAACATTTTTCAAAGGAATTTCACGATGTTTTCCTAAAGATTTTCCATTAGGATTACTGCCGATACGATCGGTGCAACATAGCATCGATGTGGTTGCAGCCAGTAAACTTGTCAGTAAACCACCCTACCGCATGAGTTACTCTGAAGCTGCTGAGGTGGAACGTCGGCTTGCTGGCTATCTTAGCAGAGGGTTTATTCAACCCAGTTCTTTACCATGGGCTTCTCCTATCCTATTAGTAAAGAAAAAAGACGACAGTATGCGCATATGCGTAGACTACCGTGGCTTTACTGTTAACAATAAGTAACCATTGCCACGCGTGGATGAGTCGTTCGACAAACTCACTCATGCTCGTATTTTTATGAAAATAGACTTGTGGTCAAGATATCACCAAGTACGTGTTTGACTTTCTGATATACCCAAAACTGCATTCCGAACAAGGTTTGGACACTACGAGTTTTTGGTTATGCCTTTTGGGTTAACCAATGCACCCGCAACATTCATGACACTTATGGATAGTGTCTTCAGACCATACTTGTGCAAATTTGTTATCGTTTTTCTAGATGACATTCTAGTATATAGTGCTGCTGAAGAAGAACACTCATGACATCTGAGGCAGGTGTTCGAATTGTTACGAAAAAATCAATTATAAGCCAAGGAATCTAAGTGTGATTTTTTAAAGGAAAAAATTCACTATCTTGGGCATGTTATTTCAGCTACTGGCCTACATATGGATCAATCCAAAGTGGATACAATTTGGCAGTGGTCTTCTCCTAAAAATCTGGAAGAGTTAGAAATTCTTTTAGGATTTGCTGGTTTTTATCGAAGGTTCGTAAAAAACTACGCTAATACTGTTGTTCCCATGACGGACCAACTGAAAGGCAAAGGCAAAGCTTTTCAGTGGGGACCCGCTCAACAGCATAGTTTTGATACACTCAAGGATGGATTAGCTACAACTCCAATACTAGCTATTGTAGATCCTTTGAAACCATTCGTTTTGGAAACGGATGTCAGTAAGTGTGCTATTGGAGCAGTCCTGTTTACAAGACGGGTGGCCAATTGCATTTGAAACCAAGAAGCTCGATGCAACACAGCAAAACTGCTCTGCTTATGAATGCGAACTCTATGCAATAGTGTCTGCCTTGAAAACATGGAGAGATTATTTGTATGGTGCTCAGTTTGAGATTGTGTTTGACCATGAAAGCATCAAATGGTTTACACAACAAACCAATTTGAAGGGTCGAAAAGCCAGGTGGGTTGAGATTCTTTAGGAATATGACGCCAAGCTCCGAGATCGTAAAGGACAATACAATGTGGTGGCTAATGCTCTTAGTCGTATGCCAGATATCAATTCTCTCTTGTTCATGGAACTTCGTAGTGAATTTTTGGATTCTCTAAAGGGAAAATATGAGCAAGATGATGCGTATTCCAAAGTGTGTAGCCATGTACAGATGAGGGATCCTTCTTACTCCAATGATGGTAGTGTAGCATTAACCTCCACACATAGTTCTCCTCTATCGAGTGATGAACTATAGGAATGGAAGCATTTCACCATCGACAATGGGTACCTACTCCATAAGGGGAGAGTTTGTGTACCGACAGACACAGACATTCAGTGCCAAATTCTTTATGAATTTCATGATAGTCCAAGTGCAGGGCACCCGGGTATTAGAAAGACTTATGCTCTCGTACGATGAGACTTTTACTGGCCAGGTTTACATGGCTTTGTTTAAGATTATGTCTTGCATTGCCAAAGATGTCAGGTTAACAAAGCAGAGGGCCTGAAAGCAGGAGGACTCTTACATCCTTTGGAGATTCCTAATGTGGTAAATGGAAAAGTATCGCTATGGATTTTATTGTGGGTTTACCAACCACTGTACGAGGTCATGACTCAGTATGGATGGTCATAGACCGGTTGACTAAACTATGTAAGTGTATTCCAACAAAATTAGCCAGGTTATTTGTGGACAACTTATACAAGTTGTACAGTTTGCCAAGTAACATTGTCAGTGATCGTGATCCCAAGTTTAACAGTCATTTTTAGAGGGCTGTGTTTAAACGATTGGGTACACAACTAAACCTCAGTGCAGCCGATCATCCAGAAACGGATGGTCAGATTGAATGAGTTAACCAAGTGCTAGAGGATATGCTACGCGCATACGTTATCAAGAAATAGTCAGACTTGGAACGATATTTACCTCTTCTTGAGTTTGCCTACAATAGTGCTAATCATGCCACGACTGGATTTAGTCCTTGCATGCTCATGTATGGGTTTTCAACCTAGGTCACCTGTCACGGTCGGGTTGGCAACCAAAAAACTCCAATAGGTTAAGGATTTTCTCCAAGACCATATGGATATGCTGAAACTCACTCGTCAGAATGTTTGACAAGCGCAAGATCGGTATAAGAAGTATACTAATGAGAAAAGTCGGCAAGTTACCTTTGAGGAAGGGGAGGAAGTATTTTTACGTGTACCAGAGCATTGAGAAAGTTTGAAAACTAGGCCAACACCTAAATTATCTCCACGATATTGTGGGCCTTTCAAAATAATCAAGCGAGTGGCTGATCAGGCCTACAAATTATCACTACCTACACATTCTTGTATTCATCGGGTGTTTCATGTAAGCCGTTTACATAAGCGGTTATATGGGGATGACAATGTCATTGGCCAACAGATTCTGGTTGATTTCATTGAACCTCCTATGTGACCGCATGAACCTGAATAAATTCTCGACTATCATGATTTATGTACGCGTCATCATGTACGTCAACAAGCTCTAATCTAGTGGAAAGCTCGACCTGAGGAAGGTGCCACTTGGGAAAACATTAGTGTTCATAAGAAGAAGTTTCCCACTTTTGTTTTCGAGGACAAAAACTCTTCGTTAAGGGGGGAGTAATGTTAGGACAAGGGCAAGGCTAGGGAGTCATGGACTCGGCCAAGGGTCGAACTTGGCAATGTGGAAAGGTAATCCAGCTAGAGCAAAGGGCTAGGAGCTTGGCCTATATAGTGGGAGGTTGGGAGGTGGATTCCATGCACTAGTCTCCCCTAGGCATTACACTGGGAGGTTGGGAGGTGGATTCTAGGCACTAGTCTCCCCTAGGCATTACAGAGAGAGAGAGAGAGAGAGAGAGAGAGAGAGAGAGAGAGAGAGAGAGAGAGAGAGAGAGAGAGAGAGAGAGAGAGAGAGAGAGAGAGAGAGAGAGAGAGAGAGAGAGTTATGTCTTGTCATAGTTGGAGGGTCTTGGCTGTCGATCATAGAACCTAATGCAAAACATATTTGAGGAGGAAAATGTTGGGGTAAAGGCTTGTCTTTTTGCTACAGAACGGTTATGCAGAGGAGAACATTGGCATACAATATATAAGATGCATTGCCAAACAAGGACATATGTAAATTGACATCAGTCACCTAGGAATAAAGTAAACATGTACATACATTGAGTATTACTACACATAAGTTGAATTGTCCAACTATGAGAAAAGAAGAACGTAAAGTCTATTTGATATATGGATATGATGATTGTTGAGATGTAGAGAGAAAGAGAGAGAGAGAGAGAGACGAGACAAGAGACACACCATATACACTCCCAAAGACTGATTGATATTGAGGAAAAGATACAAATATATAGGTGAGACCAAGTTGAGTAGAGTGAGCCATATATAGCTCAAACACCCCCACTCAAACAAAGGTCTCTAGCTTTGGATGAAAAAACCCTTGGGGAGTTCAATGGAAAAATACAAGCCCCTATACAATGTGAAAATATGAACCAGCGATGATGATGTGAAAGTGAATTGTGCATCTATGTACAAATATTCAAGTGACTTAGAGATCACAATGTGCAAATGTGGAGTGTGCATAGTGCATGGTACCTAAAAGATTACAATGTCATATGTACAAAGCTATTACAATCGCAAAGAAGCTAATCTAGAAAGAGTGAGGCCAAAGCAACTCCAAGCTCCGAGAGCAAGAGGATGAAACGTGACTCGTTGAGGCCTTTGGTCAAAATGTCTGCAATCATCTGGTCACTTGGACAGTGTTCAACCATAATGGTTCCTTTGCGTACTTCACACATGACATAATGATAATGGACAGCAATGTGCTTTGACTTATTATGTTGAACATAGTCTTTTGCAAGACTAATAGCACTTTGGTTGTCACACCGCAAGGGTGTGCTAGAAAGAGGAGAGTGACCAATATCAACCAGCATTTGTCGAAGCCAAATCAACTCACGAGCTGCAAGTGATGCTGCAACATATTCTGACTCAGTCGTAGAAACTGCAAAACAACGTTGTTTCTTGCTGGTCCAAGAAACTAGACAACCATTTATAAAGAAGCAATTTCCACTAGTAGATCGCATAGATAAATGTGAGCTTGCCCAGTCTGCATCTGTGTAACCCAAAAGAGAAAGAGATTGCATAGAATCCGATGTGAGTTGTCGTCGATAGACTAAACCAAAATCTGTAGTGCCTTTCAAGTATTTCAATACACGCTTTGTAGCAGACCAATGCTTAAGAGAAGGACATGCAAGATGTTGTCCAAGATAATTAGCAGCAAATAAAATATCAGGACGAGTGTTCATGCCAACAAACTGAAGACATCCAATCAAGTTAGCATAAGGTTGATTTGTGACAAGTTGACCACCATTGTCAAAAGTGTTCTTCATAGAGTTCGCAAGACAAGGTGTATTGACTGAATGTGCAGATTCCATACCAAATTTTTGAATAGTATCTGCAATAAACTTTGATTTTTGATGAAATAAAATACCTTTGGTATGGTTCCGTTGGATTTGAATGCCAAGACAAGAGTGAATCTCTCCAAGATCCACCATATCAAATGCAGAAGACAATAACTTTTTCACTTGCTGAAGAAATCCCAAATCATTGGAAACAAGGATGGTATCATCCACATCAAGAGCAAGACTCACAAAACTGCTACCTTGGAGTTTTATGTATAAGTTGGGGTCTGAAGAGCAAGAGATGAATCCTTTAGAGGTGAGAAAAAGATCAAATTTTGTATACCAGGCTCGTGAAGCTTGTTTGAGACCATATAGTGCCTTATGGAGTTGAGCAACAAGGTCTTCTTTACATGGAATAACAAACCCTTCTGGTTGTTCCATATAAATTTCCTCTTCCAAGTCACCATTAAGAAAAGAAGTTCACACATCCATTTGATGAGCTTCTAAATCAAATTGAACAGCAAATGCTAATAAAACTCGAACACTTCTAATGCGAACAACTGGTGAAAAAGTCCTTGATAATCAACGGCTACTTGGGAGTAAACTTTTGCAACTAAACGCGCCTTGAATTTGTCAAAAGATCCATCTACTTTTACTTTTGTCTTATACACCCACTTACATTTAATAGATGTACGACAAGGAGGTAATTCAGTTAGTATCCATGTACCTTTAGAGATAAGAGAATCGTACTCTGCTTCCATAGCCTCTTGTCATTGATCCTTTTGTGGTGAAGAGATAGCTTCATCATAAGTGACCGGATCTTCAGAAGTAGAAAAAGCATTATCAGCAATATAGTCATCATAAACATGACATGAGACATGTTCAAACTCAATAGGCAGATCAACAAAAATATCAATATCATCATTGACAACATTCGTAATGGATGGTTGTGAAGAGGAAAGTTTCTCTATAGGAAGAGTTTCATCATCTGAAAGAAATGGAAAAGCTTGAAGCAATGATTTAGTATCATCAGAATCATCCATGGACCATGAGCCTCCCATAAGCTGTTCGTTAACAGTAGCATCACGATTCACAATTACTTTCTTGGAGGAAGGGTCATAGAATTTGTAGCCTTTGGAAGTGTCAGAATATCCAATAAAAATAACTTTAAGACCAGGAGCATCAAGCTTTGTTCGTGTTTCTTTGGGAACATGAATATAAGCAATACATCCAAAGGTTCGAAAATGAGATACGGAAGGAATGTCACTTGTCCATACTATGATGGGTATCTTACCAGAGGGTTCAGTAGTAGGAAGATGATTCTGAATAAATATTGCTGTCAAAGTAGGTTTAGCCCAGAAAACACGAGATAAGCCAGAATGAATCAGCATACATCTTACAGCATTGAGAATAGTGTGATTCTTTCATTCAGCAACACCGTTCTATTGAGGCGAATATGGAATAGTGTGTTCATGATGAATTCCACTATCAGCACAGTAACTCACAAACTCTCGAGAAACATATTCGCCTCCGTTTTCACTACGAAGCTTCTTAAGGGGACGACCAGTTTGATATTCCGCAGCCTTGTGGAATTTTTTGAAAACAGATAAGGCTTCAAATTTTTGTCTAAGTAGAAATACAGTCGTATACCTTGAGAAATCATCAATGAAAGTAATGAAGTAGCGATATTGTGATCTTGAAGAAGGTAGAGGTCCACATATATCAGTATGAACAAGATCCAATATGTCATGAGAATGAGTTGTATTTAAAAGAGGAAAGGGTTTACGATTGTGTTTTCCAAGAGCACAAAATTCACAAATTCCCATATGGGGATGGGCTTTAAGATCCATGCCATGAACAAGATCACGACATTGAAGATCAAGGAGTTTTGAGAAATGAGCATCATGAACAAAACGGTGATGCCATACTTTGCAATCATGATCACCTGGAGCAGTGACAATATTTGCTATAGCATCGTTGAGAGAGAGTTCAAACAAATTACCGTTTCGAGGAGCAATTGCTATAGTCTGTCCATCTTTCCCAATTCGGTATTTGGTATGATCAAATCCAACAAACAGACCAAGATCAACAAGTCTAGCAACTGAAAGAAGCTTACGTTGAAGATCTGGTACATGTAATACTCCTCGCAAAATTCGAGTAGAAGAAGATAAGGTACCAAGATATAAGTCTCCAATACCTTTTACTTGACAAGTAGTATCATCAGCAAGATAAACAACACGTTGAACTGGTAGTGGATGATAGTTATGAAGCCACTTGGACTGATATGTCATATTTCCTGTAGCACCAAAAGCAACAATAAAAAGTGATCCATCACGTACATGAAGTATTCTGTCTGGAGCAACTGAACATAGGACGCAGCTTGTTTCTTGTACAATGTTGTTTCGATGTTCAGTAGCATATGCTCTATTCTGATCTGTGTCGAATCAACGCTTATAGCACATATGAGTGGGATGATCAGATCGTCCACAATATTCACAAGAAGAAGAAGAAGAGTCTCTAGATAAACGTGGTTGTTTCATAGTAATATTGTGTTCTTCATCATATTGACGTGCCCAACAATCATCTTTAGTATGGCCATTTCTAATGCAGTAAGAACATTGCTTATTACAAAATTTGGGACGAGAGAAAATATTACCGCGACGGCCACCTCTGCGGTTTCCTCGTTGAAATGGATGCCTTCGAGAATAAAAAGCACGTTCCATCTATTTTGACTCGGTCTCCTCTTGTGAAATCATAGCTGTATCGTGACTAGCATTACAACATTATTGACGTTGAGAGTATTCAATTAAAGACATGAAAGCTTGGTCGAAATCAAGACCATCTTTATTAGAGAGAATAGTAACAATGTTATCATAAGAAGAGTCCTTCACCGTATCAAGGAGAAGTGTAATCACTTGATTTTGTGGAAGAGGATCACCGACAGCAGCAGCAAGTTGATTAATAATAGATTTGAAAGATTCAATATGTCCCATCATGGCAGTACCAACTTCATATTGTAGCTTAAGCAACCCTCTCAAATAAAGTACTTCTGTAACAGATTTCTTCTGAAAGTTTGCAATAAGGTACTTCCATATGTCGTGGGAAGTAGGTAGTTCATACATATCAAGCAAAAGGGAATCAGTAAGAGCAGAAAGAATATACCGACGAGCTGATTTAGCACATCGTTGCCAATCCGTATAGGCAACATTCCAATCTTCAAATATAGGTCCTTCAGTGATAAGCATGTTATCATTATTCGTATCAACAGGCTGAGGTGCACAAACACGATTTCCAAGAACAACATCAGAGAGTTCATTGCCTTCAAGAATTAACAACATCTTTGCTTTCCGGCCTGGAAATCCTTGGCCTTGGAAAGGAGGAACAGAACGCTCTCCAGAAGGAAAGCCTTTGACGAGAATATTCATAGCCATATCTTGTTGCGAGAATGCTACAGACGGAAACGTCTCGAGCCTTGCAATATAGCAAAAACAATATACTACAAGCCATGAAACGAACAAATATGCATACCTCGAATCACACAGCGCATAATCCAAGCTATACACGAATAGGGAGAGACAAAGAGCAAGACAGCGCACGTGTAGGTGCACCTCCTAGAGCGGAGTGCTAGGCTTGGCACGGTGAGAGAGAAGAGAGGAGAGATGAGAAGAGCAACGCAGACACTGAGTGAAATATCCCCCCGTGCAAGAGTGACCATTTCCCTCTTGCACGTATTTGTTCTATAGATTTCTTGAATGGTCAAATTGGTTACAAACTGGCATAAATGGCCAAAGCTCATAAAAGATCACTTGAATAATAAAATGTAAATAAAATATGATATCCTTTTGCAATAGGTTAGCTCGGTCAAGCCTTTTCCACCTGTCACAGCTGCAATAAATAATAAGATATCAATTCCATAACATACCTCTCCGTTGGAAAGCAGTTGTCCTCAGTTGCGAAGATAAAATCTGCAAACAATACTTGTCAAAAACAGTGATTAGTATGTTGTGTCAAAAACATCACATAATAAAAGAAAAATTTATGAAACTAAACAACATTAGCTTATGCCTACTGTCATCCACATACTACCTATTCTAGTGTCCCATACCACTAGAATAAGCAGTATATGTCATACCCTGATGAATCAGGATATCATTGGTCACACTCATCATTCAATAATCATTTCCCATCAATCTCAAATCCAATTTCATAAATACTGTCATGACAGAAAAGCATTGACATATACCAATTCCCAATCCAAATCCAAATCCAAAATATCTTTCATTTTCTATACCCGGGTAACAAAATCATACTAGTTGCAGTGGTGGCCAGCCACTGCAGCATGATTTTGTGATCGGTGTTGCCTAAATCGGCGAATCTACACCAGTAAGACGTGTTGCCTAAATCGGCGAATCTGCACTAATGCTGGCTAAATCGACAAATCTGCATTTGATATTGTTTAAAAATCATGAATTTCAATTTATCAATGTGCTGGTTAAATCGACGGATCTACACCAAGATGAGTATCTACACACTGCCTAAATCGGCGAATCTGTGTGTCTGTGACCAATGGACTAGGCTAGGTATAAAAGAAAACATTTGAAACCTATTTGACAACAAATTAGAGTATATTCCAGTAGCAAAGCACTTACAAACTGTATCTCGATATCCCAAAGAACCCTAGCTCATATGAGGAGCTGCATAGCTAGTGAGGGAACATTTGCCACCTGTTTGATACAATACTAGAGTACGTTCGAGTGCAAAAGTACTTACAAATTATTGTCATGTTTCCAAAGCACCTTACTGTTTGCTTACAAAACACTTGACAAGTAATGGTGTTTTCACAAATCAAATTAACATTGCAATGCTCACTACCTGGATTGTCACTTAATCTCTAAAATTATATTGTTCCATAAGAAATTCAATATAAACATTGAATTTGATTGAACATTGAGGACTCGCCTTTTTTAAACCTGTATACCATGCAATTTAAAAAGGGATTAAAGATATAGACAAATATGTTTTTTGAGAGTTGGCATGACTTGTGAATAATTTTTTTTTTGGAAAAAAATAAAATAAAAAAATAGACAGGTATAATGCATTAGATATGATTATGATGAGAAGAGAAATTTCACCACGTGGTAGTGTGAATTTTAGATCATACAACATTTTATAAGATCAAGTGGGGAGGAAATCATGCAAAACTTATGTAATGAAGACCAGTATCAATTTGGCAAAGTCACAAAAAAAAGTGAAAGATTTTTATTTTTTCAATTTTTTTTTTTTTGTAATAACGCATTCTATACATGTTGAAAACAATCACAAGCATTTTTTTCATTCCCAGTATACATTAATAGTGTTTAATCTTGAAACCTCGGTCAAGGCTTCTATATATATATAAGTTAGGTGTTGATTGGTCTATAGCTAGGTGCCTAGAGGATAAGGTTTAGGTGATAAGATGACAAGATTTTCACTGCTATGTTACTGTACATATTGATTATTGAATTAAATAGTAGAATGAGCACCACCATGAATAACTTTATGGTATCAGTGTGTAATGAAAATAGGTTGTACATACTATAAGAAATGTAAAATACATATAGCATGGTTTCGTCCCTTTGTGGCTCTAATCTTTCTCTCTTTGATGGCTCCAAGTAACTTGTACCACAAGGCACCTCATGGAGTTGATTCTGGATGATTTCTAGGAGTGCGATGAAGGGCGTCTATACTACTTCCTTTGGAAGCATGCAATAGGTGTAAGCCTTTTTCTTTAACATGTCCAATGCTTCATTCCCCTTCCTTATTCTAACAGCGAGAAAACATCCGCTAAATGTACTGTGCAAGAGATTTTGTCGCGAACAAGATCGATCGTGAACACAACCACCAATCCTCATTTGAGCCCAAATTTGTAAGCTCTAGTTGCATCACAAAACTTAGAGAACATGCAAACTTCACATTAAGAACGAGTATTGCTGATGAGCACGGAGGATAGTTGCATTCATAGAAACGCAAAGGATGCCTTTGTGGAGTCACTTGTGGAGATGCATAAGTAAAAATGTGATCTAGTGTCAGATTGGGAATGAAAGGAGTCATAGTTGAACATAATGTCACAACTGCATCATAGGATGCAAGAGACCTATGCATACGATGTAAAAGACCCATGCTTACAGCTAGAAGAACACTGCAACCGCTGAGGGAAGCTTCCTTCCAACCTCAAAAGTGCTGGCAGAAGACCGTGCCAGAAAATTGGATCTAATTTGGAACTTAACGCCTAGCTGCTATAATATAGAGGCAAGCATTGGTCGGTGTTCAGCCATTGAAGTGCTTTGACAGTCTTTGCCTCTGTAGGTAGTAGTATTGGGCGAGAGAGATCAGTCGTCGCTGAAGAAGCTCTCTTCTAAGTTGGCAGTCCCAGAATATGGACTGTTGGTAGACTGTGTGAGCAGTCGATTATAATGAGTTGCCTTAATGGTGTAGAGATCCAGAAGTACATTTGTGCAGGTACACAAGACCCCTGGAGGTGGTGGTGTGGGGGTGTACAGATCTGGGGAAAAACACCTATTGCCAGCTCCTATGTACGCTTCTCCAGCGGCATGAGGTTATCATGGTGGGTGCTGTGTTTGCCAGTGGAATGCTACATGTGATGCTCGTCCTGAAGAATAAGTGGAGGGACCTTGTCGAAGACAGCAGAACTGGCAACTTGAATGATACACCGCGTCGTCAAAGTCCGCTTCAGTAAATAGTCGGCTTGGGGGGGGGGGGGGGGGGGGGAGGGCGCCATAGTTGTGGGGGCGGTAGAGGTAGTAGACGAGGGGGAGAGAGAGAAAGAGACAAGAGTGGGTAGCCGTTGTACAAACTGGAGTAGAGAGAGACAAAGAGAGAGCGTTATAGAAGAAGGATGCAGTGGAGGCCGAAGGGAGAGCCAGACTTGCAGAAGGAGGGAAAAGGGAAGCCCGAGAGCTGCACACCAAGAGTGACGAGTTGCAAAGAAGGGGGAGTGAAGTTGCATGAGCTGCTGGGGGTTGGTTTTCAGTGGTTGACATTTGAAGGGCTGGGGGTCGACACGGGTAGCTTCAAAAAGATCGGCACCACTGATGTTTTAGAGAAAGGGTTGTTAGAAAGGTGATCGAACTGCACAGAGAGAGATAGAAAGAGAGAGAGGTCTGCTTGCATGACACAGAAAGGTGGGCTAGTACAGTAGAAGGAAGAGACTGCAACTTCTACTAGCATCATTATCTGCAAGTGCCTGCCTACCTCAAAAATGCATCACCCTACGTGGCACTAGGTAGAAGGCTGGGAGGTGATCACAGCATGCAAGCATGCGGGTAGCTCTAAGGAGTGATGAGATTGGGAAAGAAAAACTTTGATAGCTGCTCTTAGCTTTAGTGATGGCGCATGTGAGCCAGCTCGAGGAGGCCGCCAGACGGCTTGGCCAAAATAGCTTGGTTGGTGATGATTCAAGGAAAGTGAACTGCGGCCACCGGTGCACTTTTGAGCAGTTTTTCTTTTGTTTACTGTGCTGGCTATTGGTGCTCCCAGAAAAAAAAAAAAACTACCGTCGGATGGCCCGTGTTCTCCTAACGTTGCTATTGCTGCCGTTGCCGCTGCCACTGCCACTGCTGCTGCTATCCTCAGCTTTAACACATTTCCGTTCTCTTTTTATGAACCAGCTCCACTATGCCCCCTCCTGTCGTCTTACCACCTGTGTAACTACTCGCATCTTCACCAGTCTGATAATCGCTTGTGCGACACAATTGTTGTCCTTCGACATCGGCATCACCCCCAATACTCATTTTCATTTGAGGCTTTGTGTTAATTAGGATCCCCCCATAATTTTTTGAGCATCTTCATTTAATTTCCATAATCAATTCCATATATAGTAAGAGCATGGAAAGATTTTCCTCCATGCACAGCGTGCTTGCTGGAAGTATGATTATAACTCTCAATTTATATATTAAGATGGATAAAACTTGATGACCCTATTCCATAACATCCCATTGGGGTTAACAGATCTCATGAACTTGCTATGTAATTAAACTTCAAATCTTTACTTAGCTTTGCATGCGTAGTATCCTGCGGATTGCGTGTCTACTTGTCATGTCGCATGTCTCCTTGTCACCATGCCCAACAAGGCTTCTAGTCTTCATGTTAGTCACGACGTTCGTGATTACCACTATCATAATCATAATTGAGAGTGTTTTAATATGGTTACTTGCGAATTAATCACAATTAGTCAAGCTAACTGTAAATGATAATGATGCATAGAATACACTTATCTTTGTGTATGTAAACTTCTCGGTCTGAGGTTGATTGGAGCGTATCCAAGTCTCTGATACCACTGCTACAGATGGAAACGTCTCGAGCCCTGTAATATAGCAAAAACAATATACTACAAGCCATGAAACGAACAAATATGCATACCTTGAATCACACAGCGCATAATCCAAGCTATACACGAACAGGGAGAGACAAAGAGCAAGACAGCACACGTGTAGGCGCACCTCCTAGAGCGGAGTGCTACGCCTGGCACGACGAGAGAGAAGAGAGGAGAGATGACAAGAGCAACGCAGACACTGGGTACAATCTCCCCCCGTGCAAGAGTGACCATTTCCCTCTTGCACGTATTTGTTATATAGATTTCTTGAATGGTCAAATTGGTTACAAACTGGCCAGCCGATCATAAATGGCCAAAGCTCATAAAAGAGCACTTGAATAATAAAATTTAAATAAAATATGATATCCTTTTGCAATAGCTTAGCTCGGTCAAGCCTTTTCCACCTGTCACAGCTGCAATAAATAATAAGATATCAATTCCATAACAGAGAAGACGTATAAGATAAGATCGCAGAATCTGCACACCATATATGGTGAAGGCAGCCACAATTGAGAATGAGAGAAATATGAGGACTGTGTTCTGTCAACGATAAACGCAAGAAGGATGCTCAAGGAACGTCCAAAGATGTGAGAGACGTCACCCAAAAAGGCAGGATAAAGGAGACATTAATAATAAAAGAGTCCTCAAAATAGAGTGGCGTGAGACGCAAGATTGACGGCCACAATACGAATAGCAAAAAGCTAAATTTTCTTTAAAAAGTTAACGCCAAAATTAGAAAAACGATCGTGGACGCTTCACGAAGAAGTAGGACGAAGAAAGCTGCATCAAGCTCAATTGCAGTAAAAACAGCATAACTTTCTGTTGCGAACTCCGATTGACGCAAACCTAGAACTCAAATCGAAGAGCTCGAGGAGACGAAAAAGTTTTGGATGAAAAGTGCCACTGCACTACGCTCCATAGCGCTTTTCCCGTTTCTCCAAAATTTTGAGTAGAACACCCCCAAAAATTGAGATGAAGTTCACGGTGTCATCAACGAGAAAACGTAATCAACGATTAGATTGATTAGCAATAAACACCACACAAAACACTAATCATATTCTTCTTAACACAAAACAACCACAGTAGAATCAACACTCAAAAAATAAAATTTGTAGCAATTTTAATCTTACGTGCGAATCACATACACATATTGTTTTGTCACCATGAATTGAATCGGCGCGTGATCGTTACCGCTCTGATACCATGTTGAGATGTAGAGAGAAAGAGAGAGAGAGAGACGAGACAAGAGACACACCATATACGCTCCCAAAGACTGATTCATATTGAGGACAAGATACAAATATATAGGTGAGACCAAGTTGAGTAGAGTGAGCCATATATAGCTCCAACAATGATGGAGATTGAGCATACTACTCAAGAAAACATGTAACTAAAATAAACTTAAGGACGCATTGACCAACTTAAAAAAATACAAAGAGCATCAACAAACTATTGAATCAAAGTGCACTACCGACCTGATAATTGTGCACGGGTGTCCTCCAATTGTGCAAGTCGGAGAACAATGTTTGAGTCAAGCTACATAAAATCAATGCAAGTAGTTAAACATTTCATCTTGAAATGAAGCATCACAAAGTGAAAATGCTAAATGTATAGTGCATTCATGCAAAAGTGCCATACAAAAGTATCGTGGAGAGTTGACAATGTGGTCTCTCCAAAAATTATAAGAAATTAAAGTCATACCTTGCCCCGCAATATTTATATATGTGTTTTCCCAAGGAAACATATAGGCATGAGGAATTGGATGTAGATTAGAAACATTGCAAAGCTATTCAGCTGAAGTCATGCTTGTGCAATCAAAACATCCACTGTTGTGAGTATAATGTTCTCTCTGTTAGATACAAAATACACGTTAAGACAAATGTAAAAGATGCAGGATATGGATTATGAGAAGCACAACAAACTTTATGCTTTATATCATAGATTTATTTGAGTCCTATGTAGTGTGAGAAGTGCTCTCTCTTTGCATCCTAAAAACAATGAGCCAGAGCTTTGTGCCCATGCTTTTCTTCTGTTGGGATAGCTTCAAATCCAATAGTGAATACCATCGTTGCTTTTTGATAAATGTTGGGAAAAATCTTTGCTTGGTCACTATGGGATACATGCCAGTCAGATTTAGAGAAGGCTTGATTCAATGGACTGTATACATAACTCTAAACAGTCAAAAGATTGTTCCACTAGAGCTTGTTGGCCACATGGTGATAGAAGACAAACAAAGATCATTGTATCCATCATGAATTTTTTACTTCTCAGCGATTTGACAAGACCCCAAGCTTTCTGGAAGTCTCTATATAGATCATAACTAGGAAACATCACAGTTGAGATCACGATATTAAATTGCGGCACTATTTTGTACACAATGAGGGCATCCTTTAGCCTATGCCACACTTACAATACATGTCAATCAAGGCAATTTTAACATAGACATGTGACTCATAAAGCCCTTCAAGGATGAAACAATGCACCTATTTTTCCTTATCCAAAGCTCCTATTTATGTGCATGCTTTGACAATGCTCACAAACGTATACTTATCAAGTTAATTCACTTGACCACCTGCTCTCGTTTGGGATAAAGAGCATACATCCCTATCTACTTTCTCCCTGTTGGAGCCGGAGTTGGACTCAAGACTTCCCAGAGAGAGAGTGTCAAGATCGTGAGCGGAAGCAAAGCCTTACTTGCTTTGGTTCCCTTCCCTTTCCGTTCTCATCCATCTTCATGAGCACAAACTTCACCATCAATGGCTTTGGTATTCAATCTCTAACTCTCTTCACACTTGTCCCTTCACAGTGTTGAGCTCTATAAGTAGCACGAGCTCCATATATAGCACCTGGTTCCCCTCTATATATACATCATCTGTGTCAGTATTCTACACACTTTGGGGATTGCATATCATGGTGTCATCTCTCTCTCTCTCTCTCTCTCTCTCTCTCTCTCTCTCTCTCTCTCTCTCTCTCTCTCTCTCTCTCTCTCTCTCTCTCTCTCTCTCTCTCTCTCTCTCTCTCTCTCTCTCTCTCTCTCTCTCTCTCTCTCTCTCTCTCTCTCTCTCTCTCTCTCTCTCTCTCTCTCGCGTCTACATGCACTCTCTCCGTCCCGATAAACATGGTATCAGAGCCGACCTTCCAAGGCAGCGTTTGATGTGCAAACATCCAAGGCAAGACTCGGTGTCGTGATGAAACTGCATGACACGACAACCAAATGTGGTGCGCAACACAAGGATAAAGATAAGTCATGTTATCTCTCAAAGTTTTTTCTTTCTATATAGTTGTCTTGTAGTCGTATGCAAAAGGTGCTACGCTTGTCGTGAGGCTGTAAGACACCTACGAGCATTGTGGGCATGAAGTTGCAAGGTTGCAGCCTGTTGTAGTGCAGGTCGGCTTCACAATAACGTTTCTATATTTATAGCACAACTTATTATAATTAGGACTGTAGCGCAGGTTGCAGCATGTTATTAGATCTATTATAGGTGTAGTCTATGCTTTATGCGGTGTCTGGCGATGTTAAATACCGCCCGACCTGTGTTTTGTGAAGCTTTTGTAGCGGTGCCTCGCTACGGCTACAACCGCCGGTCCCAGCCGGAGACATATATTAAGAACATATCGCCACAAGAGACAACCCTAGAAGCGAATGGCACTACTGACTCTACACAGAGCCTCCGAAGTTCTACGTCTGGGCTTTTGATGCTATAAATAGCATGATGAGATAGGCCAGCTTAGAATAGCTTTGTGATTCTTAAAACAATGTGGCTGTTGTTGAAGCTGTGACCGATTCCGGAATTTATGCGGGTCTGTGAGGCGAGCAGAAGTCAAACAAGCCTATCCTTATATTGTGTGAGTTGATTCTAACTTCGTGTTAGGGCGGCGTCACGCTCTTTTCAGCCTGATTTATAAAAGCACTACGTCAAATTGAACTTGACCTCCTATGGGCTATGAAAAAGTGAATAATCATAATAAAGAAGCAAGAACATCGCAAATATGAGGTATGTAGGCACATCTCCGCAATGACGTACAAAAAGCAAGCTCATAGGCTAGATTGGAATGCCATCAAAGCAACAAGCGGCCGCAAGCCTACGATATTATTTTAGTGTTGCATATCCTTGTGACTAATTGACACCACTTCTATCAGGTGGGAGCAATGCAACAATTATTAAAGCAATGTATTTGAAGTTGAAGGAGAATACGAGTAGCAAGTCAACAGGTGCGCAACTTTTAGCAGTGTCAAGCCTTCATTGGCACCCTTGTGAGCCCTCATGTCTACGATCCAAAATTTTCTCCCCTCAGCTTACGTATGTCTCTACACCACAGCATGTCATGTTTGCATACCCTATTTTTGGCACCAACCCCCAATTTTTCACTTTGTTATAAGCTAAAATAGAGTCCTTTGAGATTTTTCTCACATAAGTTTTCTCGTAGGTCTTAGACTTCTACTTTGATAGTGTTTTTCCACATTTCATAAGCATGTGGATGTTTTGAAGATGTCGGTTGATCAAAGTACTCTAAATGGTGCCTAAAGCAATCAATATAGTTATGAGAACTTGGGAAACTTGAGCAGATTGGTCATCGTTCCCTTGACAAATAGGTGCTATAGAACATTGATGGGTGCAATTCATTTGAACCTTGGAGGTGCACCTCAAGGGCCTGCATGCACCGGAAAAAACAGAAACCACGAAAGACCTTACTGAGGTATGGATTGTAGAGTTGCCTTATGGACAGGGTCCTCGAAATTTGCTTTGATATGAGTTTCAATTTGTGTTATAGTATTTACATGCAGACATACTCAAGTATACACTATTTTATGTAAGGTCCTTGACTCATTAGGTCGCAGCCTGGATGTGATGGCTGAAGACATCATTGTGGATAGTTTACGTCTAAGGTCTTGATGGGGACTAAGATGTAAATTGCAATTGGAATCAATACAAGATTAGACACCCATAGGCATCTAGGACATTGACCAGTGTGGTCTTTGAGTGATGTGACGCTGGTGGTAACATTGTGTGTATGGATAATCAAAGAGCATGTTTGCATGATCTCAGCGTCTGTTTAGGTGATGTCAGCCCATGGCCGTTTATTGAGTAAGTTGGTCTCTACTACTCTCATGAGAGTAACGTCTAGCTCCCATGGCTTTGACATCAATGGTGATGAGGAATTTTTTGTTTATTTATGAGTAAGTTGGTCTTGGTACTGACTGTAGGCTCTGCGATAAGTTTGTGAGAAGAGGTTGCAGTTTGCAATTAATATGGTTTCTTTCATTATATTTTGACTGAAATTACAGACTGAGATTTGATTGAACAGGCCCTTGAAAATCATGTAGACAAAAAATTGTAGGGGTTACGTTCTTAAGGCTCTTGTGTCATATGTGAGGCTTATATTTCTAGTTGGACTTTATGGATTTGTAAACCATAGAATTCCTTTCATTATTCCTTTGATTGATATTGTAGAATTAGATTGACTGAATAGGCCCTTAAAAATCACGTGAAAAAAAATTGTTGGACCGGGTTATGTTCTTAGAGCTCTTATGATGTATGTGAGGCTTATGTTTCTATGTGGATTTTGTGTCATATTTTATCACTGAATTCATTCAACAGAGACGAATTGTATACTAGCTGACTTTGATCCCATGGAATAGTTTGCCCATGGATTTTGATATTAGTGCTTCATATGATGATTTGATAGATGATGTGTTGAATATTTTAACTTCAATTTATGATGCTCCAAGGATTTGAGCATTAGTGCTTGGTATGATGGTCTACTAGACATTGTGTTGAATATTTTAACTTCAATTTTTAATGCTCACGTAGTGACATGACCAATATTAGAGAGTTTGGTGCTCTATCACTCGTAAAGAAGTTCATATAGTTTACAATGAATTATTACTAAAATTCTTTATGGAGTAATTTACTTGATTTTGTGCCTTGATGATCATTCTATAGAGTTGAATGCATCATCTTGCCACCTGTACACTTATTGTTATGGAAATCACTTATGAATATCATCGAACATCATCATCGTCATGCCATTATTATGCCCATTGTTATGAATATCGTCTCGGTCATCGTCATCGTCATCCTTACTATGGTGATTGTTATGAATATCTTCTCGAACATCATCTTGTGTCATGTATTTATGTGTTATCTAATCGTGATGCCATCTTTGTTATGGCCATTGTCTTGAATATCATCTTAGACATCGTCATCCTCATGTCATCATTACTATCATTGTTATGAATATCGTTGTAGACATTATTAATTGTGATTCCATCACTGTTGTGGCCATTGTTATGAATATCGTCTCGGACATCGTCATTGTCATTCCATCAGTGTTATGGCCATTGTTATGAATATTGTCTCGGACATCGTCATCGTCATGCCATCATTACTATGCTGATTGTTAAGAATATCTTCTTGGAAATTATCTTGTGTCATGCATTTGTGTGGACACATACATTCTTATTTCTTTTTACATACATATGTGCTATCTGATCATCATGAAATCATTGTTATGGCAATTCTTATGAATATCATCTCGGACATCGTTATCGTTATGCCATCATTGTTGTGGCCATTTTCTTGAATATCGTCGCGGACATTATCCAATCGGCATGGCATCATTGTTATGATTATCGTCTTGGACATCGTCATCGTCATACCATCATTACTATGGTCATTGTTATAAATACCTGCTTGGACATCATCTTGTGTCATGTGTTTATGTGCACACATATGTGCTATCTGATCATCATGGAATCATTTTTTTGGCAATTCTTATGAATATCATCTTGGACATTGTCATCGTCATGCCATCATTGTTGTGGCCATTTTCTTGAATATCGTCGCGGACATTATCCAATCAGCATGGCATCATTGTTATGGTCATTGTTATGAATATCGTCTTGGACATCGTCATTGTCATAACATCATTACTATGGTCATTGTTATAAATACCTGCTTGGACATCATCTTGTGTCATGTGTTTATGTGCACACATACATTATTATTTTTTTATACAGACATATGTGTAGACAAACATTCTTATTTTTTTATACATACATATGTGCTATATGATCGTCATGCCATCGTTATCATGGCTATGGCTTCAATATCATCTTGGACATCGTCATCCTCATGTCATCATATGGAGATCATCTCGTTATATATACATATGTGTGCACATATACTCTTATTTTGTTATACATGCATATGTGTTATCTGATTGCCATGTCATCATTATTGTGGCCATTTTCTTAAATATTGTATGGATCTCATCTCATGTCATATATGTATTTATGTACTATCCATTGTTATGTTATCAAAAGGACAGCATTGCAAACCGTCTCTTATGTCATTTTGACTGTGATTATTTTCATTGACATTGCTAAGATTTTCTTGATTGTATTTCTTGAGTTTATGATTATTGCAGGTATGACCCAAAGTTAAAGTTTATCAAGACATTTTTGGTGAAGAGATTATGGCATAATCAAGAAGTCTATGAAGACATTTTTGGTGAGCAGATGTTGGCAGTCTACACAAAGATATCTCTCTCTTGAGTTTTTTAAGGCCATTGTTGTACTTGATGGGACTGATGTAGCTCCTGATAAGCATTCTTTGTAAATTCAATGATGTTTTTAATATAACGGTGGGTGTATATAGAGCTGTGGGTTTTTCCCTTGAACCCCCAAGGGTTTTTTCATCCACAGTTAGGGACCCTTATTTGAGTGGGGGTGTTGAGCTCTATAAGTAGCACGAGCTCCATATATAGAACCTGGGTCCCCTCTATATATACATCATCTGTGTGATTATTCTACACACTTTGGGGATTGCATATCATGGTGTCATCTCTCTCTCTCTCTCATCTACATGCACTCTCTCCGTCCCGATCAACACACAGTTCTAATAACTCTGTCCTTGCTCTACCTTTGAAGCCCTTGAACTTGCCTTTGAATCACAATCCCTTGAAATATTTACCATTGCTTGTCATTTTCCTCTGCAACCTTGTCAACCCTAGCTCTACAACGCTTTTGCTCGGCTCGATCTTGCTTGAAAATATTTTCAAATGCCTTTATGATGGAGTGAACCGAACTTATTTCCAAGGTGTTCAATTAGACCTTTGATGACTGTTAAGATTCTTTGTTCAAATGTTTTCTAAAATATTTATTTGTAGTGCTAAGGCTCAAGCACAAGAGCAAACCCTTACTAGGTTTCATCTGGGAAAGTTACAAGGTTTGTTTCTATTCTAAGCTTCAAACTCTTACTCTGCTCAACACCTCTCGTCCTTTGATCACGGGACAAACCTCTTGTTTTCATTAAGGTTCAAAATTGTCCAAGAAAAAGAAACCCATAATGGCTCTTTTGGTCACATTCTTCTTGTCACTAGAATCAGCGACGACAAATTGGAGCTATTATTGGGAGACCTCCCATGCGGTTCAAAACGTATGGTGGTCCAGGTATCTACTTTTAAACAAAATCCCATATTTATTCACCACAAAGATCTTTTTTATTAATTTTTGGCAGTGCTCTGTCTGATTTGTTCTCCTCGACTCCCTCTCATTCTCACGTTCCCACTGTTGCTCGGAGGGGGGGGGGGGGTTCAACTATGTTCAAGGACTATTTTTAAAACTCATTATTTGTGATTTTTTTTGACAAATGAAAAGCACCCTTTTTCTATTCAATCTGTAAAATTTTTCCCTAGATCCATTTGCTAAATTTCCCCTGTTCAATCTATAAATTTTTCTGCTATTCAATCTGTAAATTTAATAATCCCTTTTGCTGCACTCACATGATAGGCACATAATTATTAAGTGATCCCCCCCAAGCACTGCTGTCAGTGCTCATATTCTCCTCTTGTGAGTTCAGGCATGGTATTACTTCTTCTAGTCTGCTTCCTTTCTTCTACTACCTTTCACCATTAGTCAGTGCTACCCCTCTAGAATCGAGCCATTTCCCTCCACTCTCTTCAATCGCTACTCATCGGATCGTCCTTCTTATAAAGCAATACATGAAGAATTATTTTAATTATTGAAAGCAAGCAGGGCTGTTGCTTTTTCTAGGGCTATTGCTTAACATTAGAATGGTAACCGAACAGGACATAAAAGTGTCCTTTCAAGGTTTTTGGGAAAAATTCCAAAACCATAGTAGATCCACTCAGTTTGAAAAATCCTTTCATGAGCTTATAGTTCAATAACTACTACATATGGAAAAAATGAGAAACTTGTAATTTTTCTCATCCCTTGGACACTACAAGCCTCCAAAGTTGATGGACCAGTGCATTTTGCCCAAAAAAAATAATTTCTTACGGTTGATTGCATATAAATAAGAGTGGAGATTTTTGTAGGACATGAGATAAAATGCCCCGTTAACTTCAATGGGTTGGTGACCAAAACATATGGTTGCTTTTACCTCACTAATTTTTTTTGGGCAAAAAAAATAGGTACAAAAAAGTTTGCATTTTTGCCATTCTGCGGACCTATCATCAAAGTTTCTATAGTCACGCTCAATACAGATACTATATACATGTTTTCTTAGTTCCCTTTGGGCCTCTGGATTCAAAAGGATCCATGGAGCATGTCAAAAGAATAATGGATCTCTTACAATTGGAACCTTGGGGGCAATGATAAAGTGCTAAATACAGCAAACATGAAAAAACTGGGTTTAGCATTATGAACTCTAGAAACCCATAGAAACTACTCAATATCTAGCCAAGTTTGTAGTCTATGATTAGATATGGTCACTACCTACAAAATACACATAATTGGCCTAAGAAAGTAGCAATATTGAGAAAGTTATACTTGCTACTCTAAAATGTATCGTATTCTTCAGCAATCAAAAAACTCAACCATCATCATATACTATTCTATATAGCATATTAGGTCCCCCAAAACTCAAGGAAGATTAGCTTTATGTTATACATTACACTTACACAATCAAAATTGAATTTGGATATCAAGAAAGCCACCAAAAAAATCATAAAAGTGCTAATTTTGGCCAAAAAACAAGATTATGCAATTCTTGTAAATTGGTCGTAACTTTCAATTTTAACACTTAGCTCTCCCTACAAGCATCAAAACATGTTGAGAACTATGAAGGCCTAACCTCTAGCCATCCAAACCTCACAAACATGAAGTTTAGAGTGGTATACTTGCCAAAAATTGAAAAAAAGCCAAAAACAGGACCCGTTTTTTCACACAGTTTAGGTTCAAAATGTTGTGCAAGAGTAAGGTTAATGGTGAGATCGATACTCAAAAAAAATGCTAAGTTTTTTTCAGCTCATAAGGCAACTTTGTGGATATATAGCACTTAGAAATTCCTTTTCATACTCTTCAAATAATTCAAGCAAAATGGTCACTTAAGAGGTCACAAAAGTGTCCAAAGACATAAAAGTGTCCTGTTACCATTCTAGTGTTACAACTGGACTTGAGGTGCATGGGAGCGCTGTTCTTTTTTTGGGTCTATGTTCAACGTTGGATTAAGCTCCATTTTATGGTTAAGATTAAGCCAAGTGGTTTAATCCTCTTACTTTCTTTGGAAGAAGGACCTTTGGCTCACCAAGTAAATATATTTTTGTGATCACCATTATACGAGCGAATTCTTACGAGCAATTTGAGCAAGTCAAAAGAAATATACTTCTTTTAGACCCAATGTGAGGGGTGTTTGAAAGCAATCCAAAAGATATTTCTCTTGGAAACTGTGCAATGGAGAAAAATTCAAGTTTAAAATTCAATAAGAGCTCTACATTTAAGGATCTAATGATTGAATAAGAGTAAAGTGTTTAAGTGTGCCATAATTGTCAAAACTGTACAGATTATGCCCTCAAAGTTTTACTTTAATTTCATAACTATACAAAAAATAAATCAATATTTGATATAGAAATATTCTTATGTAAGACTTCAATTGTATACAATTTGATTTCATAAAGGTCAACTTGTTTGTAAGAGAGAAGATATTTTCGAGAGCCCATGTTAGAAGTTTGCAAATTGAATTGTGCATCCCATTGTGCAGCTTTTTCCACAGAAGTCAAACATATTCTAGTTGCAATTGGACAGAAAACATGTCTGACTTCTAGGTCTTTCAATCACAATATTTGCTAAATTTGTGGTGTGGTCAATATTATCTCCACAGAACCACATTAGTTGTTTCCTCTCAAATTGTGATGTAATTTGTACCACCCCCCAAAATCATGGAGCAGACACACCCACTAACCTTGATTTTCCCTTTTGGTGAATTAGCTTATTACATTTTCTACTCTTGTTGCCTTGACATCCAACTTCACGTTGAGGATTGTTCCTACATGTTGGCCAACTACTAGGATGAATTTGTATTTCAATCATCTCACAAACTTGTTTATGGTCTTCTTGTTTTTTCCTAGTTTGTCGTATGTTTTGTGTGACATACTCATATTTTTTGCGGTGGGAAACACCTTCCTTAATAGGTGTTTCAAGTGTACCCTGACGCTATTTCCTTTGTTTGTGCATCACCATCAATGGATACTCTCCTTTTGGGTATATTCAACTCCACTACCACCTCATTGGCTAGATCAATAACATTGCTTACTACTAGCAATACCATAAACATTGAATCTCTCCTATTTTTCATTTTTGCAGTCTTGGACCACACCCCTTGCATCCACCTTTGACAAATGAGTCAAACCTTGATTGTTGCAAGCGAGTAGTGGCTAGATCTCTGTCACCAATGAAAATATTAGTTTAAGAGAGTTTCTTTCAGAAAGGTTTCTACGCATGTTTATCATACTGAAACTAGAAGTCTGACTACTTAATGCACCTTTCTCTGTATTGATGAATCTTCGTTTGAGGTGACACTGCTTGTCAAGCTACCATGCACCACAAAAGTTCTCCCAAATTGACTATAAAATTGAAAAATGTTGATGTCTTCTGTTTTGGTATTCGGCATTTTAAATGACAAGCCATTTGCTCTGCTTCCAAAGGTGTGATCAAGTTGAATACCATCTTCTCTAAACACAAATATTGCTAACAACTCTTGCCTTGAGACATCAACGCCAACATTCTCTACTTGCTTTATTTTCCTCTCATTTCTAATCGCAACAGTAGTTATCTCGTTTGTAGGACATTGCCTCATTGCTCTATTCGATTACAAAACCTTATTATCTTTAAATATCTACTTATCATTTGAGATTATGGTGTTAAATACATGCATAATTTGAAAGAAAGTGGAGCAATTGGTTCTCTCTCTCTCTCTCTCTCTCTCTCTCTCTCTCTCTCTCTCTCTCTCTCTCTCTCTCTCTCTCTCTCTCTCTCTCTCTCTCTCTCTCTCTCTCTCTCTCTCTCTCTCTCTCTCTCTCTCCAAGACTCGAGTTCAAGGCTGATAAAAAAAGATGAGTTCATATTATCTCCTTGAAGAGTGAAAACAACCAACAAATCTCGGAAGCATAAGTAACGTGCACCCCCCTCCCTCTCTCTCCCTCTCACTCAAATACACATAGGGTTGTTGCCCCTCTCAATGGGTTTCGCTGCCGAAACCCTAAAATAGAGCACCCACATCATGAGGTAATTTCCTAAGAGGAATCAAAGGCAAGATTTTTTTTCTTGAAGTTGTAAAATTTTAAGGGAGAAAACTTTCCATTTTTTGAAATAGAAAGTTTCCCCCACAAAGTTAACCAACCTCACTCTCTCTCCTCCCACACTCTCTCTCTTCCTCACTCGGTGAGTGTCAAAGCTCTCTCTCTCTCTCTCTCTCTCTCTCTCTCTCTCTCTCTCTCTCTCTCTCTCTCTCTCTCTCTCTCTCTCTCACTCACACACACACACACACACAGGGGCGGTCCAGCCTGCAAGGAGTGTGCACGAAGCCTGCCTATTAGCACACAAACTAGAGGAGTTGAAGGCATGCTTGCATCGTAATGAGGGAGCGATGGGAATCATTGAAAGTGTCAAAGATAGCTTGATACTATTAGAGCTTGACTATAAGTCCTATTTTATAAAAGTGTAGAAGGCTTTATGAATAGACAAAGATCCCTTGATACCTTGCAAGGTGAAGTGGAGTACAAAGACTATACGTATGATTAGTGGCAATGAGTAATGAGTATGAGAGAATGTGTCAATCAGACGAGCGAAAGTGCGCGAGCAGTTTAATAATATCGTGTAATCACAATATAAACACATTGAGATAAAGCATAATGATGGAGTTATTGCTTTAAAGCAAGAAAATAGGATCATTAACCGACTAACAATGCACGACAATGTCGAACCAAAAGGAATCCCATTTTATCATGTAGTTCACCTCAAGCATAAATGATAACCATAAGTACAAGGTCATACCAAAACACTAATTATGAAATCCCAAAAAGTGAACGTGGATAGACATGAATAAAACAAAACTCAAAAAATTTCACATGGATAGAGTATAAAATAACTCTATAAGTACTCAACTTTGGATGAGATGATATCTCAAACTAGTGGCTCACAACCAAAGATAATGATGGCCATTTGATGACAAGCCAACAACACAACCAATACACAACAAAACATGGATTTACGGCTGAAAACAAGAGAATGAAGACCTACATAAAATGAAACATGAATGGCCAGCCGATGATACCTTCTGCAAAGGGTTTTTTTGGCAAAACCCATTAGAAGGGGATGCAACCTCCCTTCAAATTGATACCGGCTCCACATTTTGAAAAGGGTTTCCCTAGCAAAACCCATTAGGAGGAACCAAGAAAGGATTTTATGGATGTTGAGAAGCCTTAAATGTTTAATGTTTTGGTAGCTTTTAGCTCAGCTCACGCAACAAAGCTTATGCCGTGAGCAGTAAATGGCGGTTTTTAGTGCTTATCAAGCTTATATAATTGTTGAGAAAAGAGTGTGAAGACCTTGAGAGTCAGACCTGGCTCCATGTCTAGATATTTATTTATAGCATAGGAGACCATAAAAATGTGATAAAAGCTTTGCATTTTTGGTAGCTACATGCAAATTATAGCCTTGAATTCTCTACCCCTAAATTTAGTGGCTTTTGCTAGCATCACCCTTGGCATCACTGCCATCCATTTGTTGGTATCGACCTATATTCCCCAACAAAAAAAGAGCTCTCTCTCTCTCTCTATCTCTCTCTCTAACAACACACCACAATGGATCAAGAGATCAACATCAACTTTCACATAGGTTAGGAGATTGTAGAGTATACAGATGCATACACTTACTTTGGGGTTGTCTTTACTGGGCCGAGGTTTTCTTTGGGGAGAGCAAAAGAGACTAGACTGACTACAACTTATGCAGCCTTGGGAGGCTTGGATAGGATGTGTTCGCGTAGGTTCAGTTCTGGGAACCGCAAACAAAGTTATGGCTCCTTGATACTTTAGTAGCCTAAGGTATGTTGTATGGGGTGCAAATATTGGAACCTTCTATAGGCTAGGATGGCTGGAGACGTATGGAGAGTCCGTTGGTATCTATGATCTCTCAACTAATCATAGCCAAGACCTCCATACCCCACACTATCATTTGAGAAGAGCTAGCTGCCCCTCCTATGGAGATTGAGGCACTTACCAAATCAGTCTCCTTTGTGCACAACTTGTGGGATAGTACTAGAGACAGATATGCTAGACTGGCCCTTGATTCTTTTAGAGAGTTAGCTCTTCAGGGGGACACTTCATGTTGGTATGCAGAGATAACATCATGGTTTCAGACGCATGGCTTCACCATGGATAGGTTGCACCCTTTCTAGTATTCTCTTCAAGCACCCTCGATGTGTCTTACACGGGTAGAGATTACTAGACTCGTTCGTTAGGACCTGATCAAGTTGGATACCAGGAGGACATGGATAGATCCGCCACAAGATTTCGGAATGAAGACGTATTTCTATAGAGAGAATCTTCTCCACCTCATAGGAGATGGGTTTGTGATTCGACCCAGCTACATAGACACATATGTGTCTCATGGTTAGCGATGTGCCATTGGTCAGATACACACATCCTCACATCAGCTAAAGATTAAAACTGGTAGATTGAGAGGGATACCAAGACAACATGTATGCCGCTTATGCTAGCTAGAGCCAGAGACAAAGCTACATTACCCACACATAGTATCAGATTCACTATTTTGTAAACAGATTGGTCTCATAGATCATTTTGGCTTTCTGAAGACATTAATATAACATTTCATTTCATTTCTCTCTCCACATCACCCATGAAGTTTGTTTTCCTATTGTCTCACAATCCATGAAAGATTTAAGTTTGTGTTGTTGAAAATGGCCTAGTGCGGCCCCTTGAGCAACCTACAATCATTATTTTGGCTCTCTGCACCCTAATCAAGTGAGTTCTGGATTGTTTTCATCTTCTACCTAGGCCATGTTCTCTAGGGTGAAAGGGAGAATGATTCGATCATTGCTATTAAAAAATCTCTACACATGGAGGCCTTGAAATTCAGGCAGACATGGCTTCAAAGCATGCTAAAAAGTTGGCATCTTTCCGGCCTATATTTTAGTCCTCGAGCAACAAGCCTACACGAGCATCAATTGGACACACCCATTGTCGAAGTGATGCAATATACTTATTATTTTCAATTTTTTTTGAGCTAATCATATATTTATTGCACACTACCAAGCAAAATGAGAGGTTATGTGACGGTGCATAGTCGCCCGAAAGTAACCAATAGGTGTAAATCGGGGCTCCTTGTCGGTTACAGACAAGTAGCAATCTCTCGTAGAAGTCAAGGGTGGGACCCATTACGGGGCAACTTAATCTAGCGCAAGAAGGTCTTGACGACCTCAGAAGGCCTCCCATTCCGATCCATGCACAATGATCATTCCCTTTAACGTTAAGTCCCTTGATCCATGCACAGTGATCATTCCCTTGGCTCCACATTGTGAGTCCACAAGCAAAGCGGTTCATGCAATCTCTCCGATCCGGCGTGAACATAGATCGTAGCCTCTAAAGGGTTTCACCAGCAAAACCCACTTGAAGAGCGCCTTTTTCCTAGTAGGTATTGTTTTCCATGCCATTTGGAGGGTTTCCTTACCTTTTTCCTTACGAAGCCATGTGCACAATTTCCTACATTCAATAGGAAAGAGAGATGTACGCCAACGTCTTGCGGTGGACATAGCCCAACCCAACCCAACCCCACCCCCTTCGCCCACGTGCGAGAGAGAAAGAGGGCAACATAGGCCACACACACACACACACACACACACACACACACACACACACACACACATAGAGAGAGAGAGAGAGAGAGAGAGAGAGAGAGAGAGAGAGAGAGAGAGAGAGAGAGAGAGAGAGAGAGAGAGAGAGAGAGAGAGCTCTATATAGATATAGGAAGTTATGCTGAGTCTTGTGAGGATGAGAAGGGACCCCTTAAAGCCATAAATATTGTATTTCAACACTCTAGCTCCATTTTATAATGTATATTGTATTCACGTGGCTTTTTGTCCATTTCTGTCTATATGCATCATTGCGTCATTGTATTTAAAGGTCATTGCATCATTGCGTCATTGTATTTAATGGTCTTTGCATCCACTCCAGGTACTTATGCTCTAAGTATGTTCTCAGAAGCAGGGACGACGAGCACTGCGCTACGAGTGGGATGGAGACTAAAGCTGCAATTGCAAAGCTGGTTTGCTCAATATAGATGCTTCTCGTCCCACCACTAGATCTAGCTGACTGGGTGAAAGGGACACTAAGAAGCACTACTACTGCTTCTTAGCATCTCTTTCACCCGATCAATTAAATTTAGTGGTGGAGCAAGAAACTTCTATGAGCAGATCTTTGTGATGCAGCTTCAGTCTCCATCACACCCGAAGCGCAGTGCTTTTACAAATTCACAGAAATTCAATGAAATCTCTCTAGACAAGAATCCCTCCCCCTTTATGAGTTCTCTCTCTCTCTCTCTCTCTCTCTCTCTCTCTCTCTCTCTCCTTGTCCATGTTTTCTTCTCCATTCATTCAATATTAAGTTTAAATGTTCGTGTGTTTAATGCAGGTATGAATGATGAGCAGTTTCTTTCTTCTTTGTCACGCGAGCAGAGAGTGGTACGTGGAGCGTCATTGCTCTGGCGCACCATCACGCGTTCCTACTCCGGCCGCGTCTTCCTCTGTTTCGGAGCATTCAGCATGCTCTGAAGCTTCGATGTCGACGAGACAATCTTCACACTCGTTTAGTCACCGGCGCTCTAGTGGTGGCGGCGGCGGTTGTTGTGGGGATGCCGCCGCCGATGCCTCGACACCGCCTTGTGTTCAACGAGGCTCTTTACCCTCCCCTTCTTTTCCCACCCCAACAGCAGCCACGGCATCACCATCTACACCAAGGTTTTCACGGCTGATGGCCATTCCTAGCGGCTACACACCACTAGCTATTCCTCCAGGAGTCACTCCAGTCGACACTCCTCGCTTCGGGGCCCAGACTCCAATGGAGACACCTGACGTCCATACCCTTGTCAACATGCCTCTAGAGACCCCTGCCGGGATACCTAGGTTCACGCGTCACCGGTGAGAGGGCTTGCCTTACTCCATCGACTTCAGGGGCAGCATCATCTTGGATGATGAAGACAAGAACATGATCTTGCGCATGCGCGGTCTTTGCTCTCAGGTGTTTAGCCACTACATACTAAACACCTAAAGTGAAGTACCAAGTGATTTAAAAGAGAGAGTCATCAGCATGCTTCATGACGAGTTTCCCGTTCCAACACGGGATGACCGCTTCAATGAAGACCTGATGAAGGTTCAAATGAGCGAATACTGCAACAAGAACTAGCGTTCTAAAGTGCAAAAAGCAATCAAGCATGGATGGAACATACCAGATTGGCTGGCCACAGAAGATTGGAAGAATGCGAAGAAAGAAACGCGCGAGAATCCCGACAAGTGGAAGCAACAAAAGGAGGCATCCAGAGCGCACGTAGAGGCAGGGAGCTTGCACCACTTGGGGAGCAGCAGGTGGGCATCATATGAGGCCGATTTTGTAAGTGTTTTCACATTTCTCTTTAGGTTTGATAGTTTAGGGTTTAGGGGTTTTTAAATTATAACAAAATGGATTCTTTGTATGTTTTGACAGTGGTCGATGACAGGACGTGATCCCACACCGTATGAGAGCGAGTACACAGGCAAGAAGGGCTTAAACGCCCTGATGGACATTCTGAGTTCTCGCGGCGGCATGGTTAGTATTAGGGTTAATTACTCTTTTCTATTTGTTGTATTTTTTTATAAACGTCGCTATATGTTTATACTTACAAAAAGCTATCTTATTGTTTTTTTTGCAGAATCCAACAGGTACGCCGCTTGGACACGATGAGAGGTCTGATTAGACAACCTCGGTCTAGCCGTAGCTAGATAGAATTAGTTTCCTTTTGTCATAGCATATGTATCATGAGACGACTTTTATACGTCTTTTTAAAAATCACGTATATTTTTTCAATAATGACAATGGTGTTGTAACTATTACATTTGCAAATTTTAACAATCAAGTGATTTTGCCTATGATGTGTACAATTGTCATTGATTTACTTTCATCAATTTAATTTTGTCAGTTTTGTATCTTTATTCTATCTTTATTCTGCAAACAATACTATGTATGATGGAGTTAATGGTTATATTGTCTTGTGGGTGACCACTTTGGGTTTATATTTAAGCTTGCACTTATTTTCAAAGGTGAATCACGTAATGAAACATTCAATATGGTTGATGGGTGGCAGGGCATTCAATCGCTATATAAGGCTCTATAGCGTCGCTATAGATGGCCTGTGATCGTCGCTATGATGGTCGCTATAGGCGTGGCTATATAGCGACGGCTATAGCGACACATATTGCGTTGATGATAGAGAAGCTCATAGCAACGTTCCTGTATCGACGCTCTTAGCGACACGGAGAAGTATAAAAACCGAATGTATTTCTGTCGCTAACAGCGTCACGTACACACAACCTCTTGTAGTGTGTTTTAAATTTATTTCTTTTTAACAAGCTGGGATGAGGTTCATCTCTCACAAACAGCCGTAAATCAAGATGAGTATTCTTAATTCGTGTGGGAAACAACCCACTCAAAATATATATATATATAGCAATGGTGATTTCCGAACGATGGTTATCTCCGAAGTTGATGCTTTCTCAATAGCACCTGCATGCCGTATAGTCGGTGACCACCAAAATGGAGCATCACTTGATGGCAAACATTGCCTATCGATGGAAGACATTATCCAGGCCGACTCGGCGATTTTGTGGTGGCAGAGACAACCATTAATATAGACCACAGTAGCATGTAGGGCACCCTACTCGATTCGCTATCCCCATATGCAGGTTGCACAATCGATGGACTCAAAGAGCCAACCAATTCTCTCTCTCTCTCTCTCTCTCTCTCTCTCTCTCTCTCTCCTCTAGCTTTAGCCACCAAAGTTTCTTTCTCTCTCTTTGTCAACTGGCAACGGCCCACACTCAGCTCGCTCTCATCCCCACAGCTCACCAACCGCCATGTGAATTTGGAACCACACACCTGCGCCGGTTTTCCTCTCTATGGTCCAATGGCTATGCCACACACAATCCTCAGTCAATTTCCTCTTGCATGCATTTTCTATCTACCACCTACTCAACCACCATTATGCAGTCATCTCCTATATCCCCTCAGTCTCTCACAGTGCTGCCTCTTCAGCCGTCATGCGAACCTCACCAACCTTGTGGCACTCACTCTCTCTCAGCCAACTATTACCACACCTTATGCATGCATATCATGTTTCTTTTCCCTTGTTAGGAACAAACACAGACACACACTCCTACAGACTGGGCACCGCATGCCGATGGCAGCCCGTCAAATAACTCTCTCTCTCTCTCTTTTTCCCTCAGTTCTCACTGACGACCATGCAACCCCACACACCAGCCTCCATCACGCATGGAGTCTATTGCTACTGGAAGCACCATGCTTCGTCTTACTCACTATATGCACCTGCATGCCTCCTACGCTACCACCTTTGTGGCCATGACAATCATCAATCTTCTTGTAGTCAAAACTGTTGCAGTCAGAGTACGCACCTACTGGGGCCATTTCCACTGCCACACCTTTTGTCGGCTCCCCTTGCTGCGCCAACATCACATAGCCATCACAGCAGCCCAATCTGATGTCAAAATCCCTGCATCCATGAGCTGCCCATATTGATTTTGGGTGACGCATGCTGGTGCCCAACCACACACAAACATGAGCTCATTGAGATAAATGGAGTTTTGAGGAAACAGCCATGCTGGTGCCCAACCACACACACAAACATGAGCTCACTGAGATAAATGGAGGCTTGAGGAAACAGCCATGCAGCGATAAGCTCCAGGTGGAGAGGAAAGAGGCATCACTGTGAAGTTCGCCTTCCTCTCCTGCGATGTAGTGGTGATGTTATGTGTTGTATAGCTGCCAGTTCGTTTCACCGCTAGGTGGGCTGAAGTGGAGCATGAGGTGGGGGTTTGGTTGTGTGAATGGGCTCTGGAAGCATGCTGCTCGATTGTGCAGGCTAGGTCCCATTTTGGCCAGTCTACCGTTCTTGTCACATCCTGAGTATGTGTGTCAATTGCGAGCAACTTCGTCAAGCTTCAACTGAAGATTTGATATGCCAAGGCCCAAAATGGATGCAACCATCAAGTTCGGTAGCACCCATATCAACTCACACCATCATAAACAAACTTACTCATGCTATGAAATATCATTATGGGTGAAGCCTTCTCTTGGTTGCATGGTAAGTGTCGGGTGTCCTAGTTTACCCAAAAATTTCTCGAAAGTCCCATTCCTGCTCTTGTTTCTTAGTCCTCATTCCTCTAAGAACTTTCATAGGCTTTCTTAGGTGAGGAAGCACAAGGTTATTTTTCATACTTACAGAAGTTGCCATCTTACAAATGGGCAACTATTTGCATGACTTGATTGTATGAAATTTGTCACATTATGTTTTATAGCTTTCCAAATTTGTATTCCCAATCTTTCAAGAATATAAAACTCCAATGCTCCCTTTGAAATTTTGATTATCAATATTCCTATCTCACACTATTGGACAAGCTAGCTTCTACATGTTTTGTCAAGGACAATGTTCAAAATGAGAACCTTTGATATACAATATATGACCATCTCTAAAATTGCAATGCGATTTTTAATCATTTTTTGGGAGAAGATTTTTATTTTATTTCATGCACCAATGAGTGGTGGACTTTCTCCTTTCATGGGAGACTTGTCTTTCGACAGAGAATGACCCAATCCATCCATAGCTGCAATAGCATGTGCATTTGAAAATATGGGAGTGAAATTATTGTGCTACATCGAAGAAATTAAGGTAGCCACCTCATGAAGGAATAACAAACACAGTTTCTCCACTTACTAAGCACGACTAACACCTAGATATGGCCAGATCAGTATCTCACTTTTATGTTTTCATTAGTGACATAGAAGTCTTCCGCAAGTCTTCTTGATTACACATTGTTAATGTATATTGAGACTGGCAAATAACTGTGATTGTTTTCAGCATGTATATAACGCGTTCTTGAAGCATCTTTTACTTATTTTTGTAAACCTTGTCAAATCGCTATTGATATTCATTACATAAGTTTTGCCTAAATCCTCCACTAGTGATGCTATAAAATATTGTAGTATCTAACCTTTCTGCATACTACAAAGCTGTTAAATTTCTCTTGTTGAGACTTGCATTGCCAATGGTCTGACATTTGTACTTTGCTTTAGTCTATACTTTTTTATTAGATAATCCAATTGTCTATCTTCATTAACATTAACCAAATGATTAGTTTGCTACTGACCTTCCTTTTTAACTACTTGTTTCGCATTTGACAATTCAACTCCGAGTCCTTTCTTCGAACCACCCACACGGGTACGTAATTTTGCAATGTTTCGCTAAAGAATTTTAAACCTCTTTAATGAGTAAGTTCTTCCATGTATCTTTTGCTATAATTTGCCTTAACATCTCGTCATAATGATTCCTCTCTCTCATGTGATTACATTGTCATACATTGGCTTCACATACTCCTATAATACAACTCACCCTCTCTACTTCCTTCTAAGTTGTTCTTATTTCGTACATGTATTTCATAGCACATAGTTAGTAGTTTGCAACCAACATAATCCAAATGGATGATTTCACAAGAACGAGATCTTTTGCTTCTTTATCATAGTATGTGAAATTACCCATCCTCACATTGTCGCTTGTTGCTTCCCTTGAATGTAAATTTAAATTGAGCAACTTTATCATCAAGCTGATATACAACTACACACAAGAGCTGATATGGATAGTGAGAAACAGTTTTGTGCAGCACTATGGACCGCAGCATACCCCATCTTGGCACCACCAGGTAGTAAATGTTATGTTTTGTTTTTTTCTTTATGTCTTGTCTCGTCCATTAGTCACATGCACACAGATTTTCCAATTTAGGCAGTGTGTCAATGCTCATCTGGTGCAGATTCCTCGATTTAGGCAGCACAACAAAAAACTACAGATTCACGATTTTTTAATGAATCATGCACATTCACTGATTTAGGTAGCACGTCTTATTCGTGTACATTCGCTGATTTAGGCAACATCGATCACAAAATCATGCTGCAATGGTTGGTCACCACTGTAACTTGTATGATTTTGTTACTCGGGTATAGAAATTGAAAGATATTTTGGAATTGGTATATGATGATTTTCTGTCGGGACAGTATTTATGAAAGTGAACTTGAGATTGATACGAATTGATTTATACAATGATGAGTGTGACCAATGATATCATGATTCATCAGGATATGACATATACTGCTTATTCTAGTGGTATGGGACACTATAATCGGTAGTATATGGATGACGGCAGGCATAATAAGCAATGCTGTCTAATTTTATGGATTTTTCTTTTACTATTTGATACAAATTTCTAATCCTTATTTTTGACAAGTATTGTTTGCAGATTTTTATCTTCGCAACTGAGGACAGTTGCGAAGATTTTGTATTGTTTGCAGATTTTTATCTTCGGAACTGAGGATAGTTGCTTTCCAACTGAGAGGTATGTTATGGAATTGATATTTTATTATTTACTGCAGTTGACAGGTGGTGGAAAAGACTGGACCGAGCTAGGCTTATGCAAATGTAAATATATATATATTGTTCAATTTATTATTCAAGTGCTATTTTATGTGTTTTGGCCATTTATGACCGGCCGGCCAGTCTTTAATCACTTTGACCATTCAAGAAATCTATAAATGAAATATGTGCAATAGGGAAATGGTCACTCTTGCACGGGGAAAGATTGCACCCAGTGTTTGTGTTGCTCTTCTCTTCTCACCTCTCCTCTCTTCTCTCTCGCCGTGCCGACGTAGCACTCCATTCTAGGAGGTGCGTCTGCACACGCCCTATTACTCTCTCTTGTACTCTGTCTTTCTCTATTCATGTATCTCATGATTATACGTCTATGTGGTTTCCAGGTATGTCAATTAGTCTGTTTTATGGTTTCTAGTATGCTATTTCGGGTATTTTGCAGGGAACTCCACGCCTCCGCTTGTAGAACTCCCTCATCCTGATTCCTTCATGGATCCATTTTCCTTCCTCCTTTTCCCGTTGACATTAGGCCTACCCAGACTAGGCCGATTTCCAGACGCATCGATAGGTCCTTATCACCCGGCCGGGACGCACTGCCATTCAATCCCATTTCTAGGACAATAAATGAACCCGAGCTCAAAACATAGACCAACGGTTATCAGTCCTAGCCAAAAAGAACCATCCCATGTTGTATCACATAGATAAACACCTGCGTCGGCCTTTTTGAAGCATGTAAGACAAAGTTCACACTTAAATCTTCTATGTTATGCTATGTCTATCCACCTCAAATTTTCTCGATAAAGTTTTAATCCTAGTTTAAATTTAGATTAAGCTCTTCAATGACTTATACTCTCATAGTTCCTAGTTCATTTTAATATTTAATCAAAAAAGACCTGAAGAAATACAACGAGTCTCTTGGGATTTTAAGATTTTGTCTCGATGTAAGTTTCAAGTTAACTCCGAATTTGACGAATCCCATTTTGGCCCCTTTGCATCATTTGACATCCATGAGGCATCTCCATGGAAGCTATGGGAGTTTTATGTTCAAGCAACACAGTCAAAAAATCCGTGAAGCTATCCTCTTAATCCCCCTTCAAATTTACAAAACAAACTTAAAAGTAGACAAACTTGAAATGAACAAGTGAAAAATACTCAAGTAATATTGTATGAATGATTATCAAATTTTTCTTTTAAGAAGGAATTTAGGAAAACCTTTGCTACCATGGAGAGGATTATTTATGTAGCTAGAAGAGGCTTATGGTTTTGGGACTTTCCATTGGATAAGAGGGTGGGATACCTTAATTGGAAGGAAGTTCCCACTTCCAATGAAAAACTCCTTTGATTAAGATAGGGCTACCCTTCAAAACTTAAATCTCCTTGAGAGAATTCTAGTATTAACTTTATTGGTATCACTAAAGAAATACTACACACATGCTCTTTTTCTCTTTAAAAGAAGAAAAATCCTATTTCTTAAATTTAAAGAAAAACTTGTGAACTTTTTATAAGAGCATTCTTTTTAGAGTAAATTATAATGCCACTTTGAATAGAATGGTTAATTCCAAAAATTTCCAATACTTTATTGTCCGTGATTATGTGGCAATTATCTCGTGTATCAAACAAAAAAAGATATTTCTAGCGGGGTTTAAGGATACGCATAGATATTAATCATCATCCAGCATGCATGCTATTTTAGTATGATCTCCAGTCACCTATGGTTAAAGAGAGTGCTTTCTACTCTCTCTCTCTCTCTCTCTCTCTCTCTCTCTCTCTCTCTCTCTCTCTCTCTCTCTCTCTCATATTAGTCCGGTAATCCAGAGAACGAACTTGAAATATAAGTATGATCTCCAGCCACCTATGGTTAAAAAGAGTGCTTTCTACTCTCTATATGTCATATTAGTCTGGTAATCTAGAGAACAAAACTTGAAATATAAGTATGATATTTAGTCACTTATGGTTAAAGAGAGTGCTTTCTACTTTCTCTATGCCATATCAGTCTGGTAATCTAGAGAACGAAACTTGAAATATAAGTATGATCTTCAGTCACCTATGGTTAAAGAGAGTGCTTTCTACTCTCTCTATGCCATATAGTCTGGTAATTTAGAGAACAAAACTTGAAATATAAGTATGATCTCCAGTCGCCTATGGTTAAAGAGAGTGCTTTCTTCTCTCTCTATGCCATATTAGTTTGGTAATCTAGAGAATGGAACTTGAAATATAAGTATGATCTCAAGTCACCTATGGTTAAAGAGAGTGCTTTCTACTCTCTCTATGTCATATTAGTCTGTTAATCCAAAGAATGGAACTTGAAATATAAGTATGATCTCCAGTCACCTATAGTTAAATAGAAAGCTTTCTACTCTCTATGCCATATCAATCTGGTAAAGGCTAGAGAACTTGAAACAATGGAACTTGAAATAACGTCGGGGTTAGTTGTTAGTAACATGGCTAGATATGATTAGTAATGAATCATAAATAGAGAGAAACAACAAAATTAAGTAGTTATTTCCTCTTCCCAATCAAAAGGCTTGCTTATGGAATGAGAGCTTAAGCATAAATTTATGTAAGCACAAAAGTAAATCACTTTCAAGAAAATGCAATAGCATAAAAAGAACAAGAAAACATTACCTTAATGTGTGTATGGTCTAGTCTTGTCCTTGCTTTGGATACAGTCGGCTCTTCACTTCACTTTTGAAGATCACCAATTTGGCTACTTGGAATGAGAGAATGGTAAGAGGCAAAGGAATTCAAGCTAAGGAAAGCTTGAGAATTAGGAGAGAGGAGAGGGAGAGTGTAGTGTGAAGAAGAAGATCAAGTTTTTGACAAACTTGATGAGGGTTTTGGCCATGGATTCTCTTGGAGATAGGTGTGTGTGTGTGTGAAAGAGGTTTGGCTATGGATTTCTCTAGCTTACTCTCAAGTTTTCTAGTGTATTTCCACCCAAATTTAATATTGAAGTATGTTAAAGTTCTAGGTATGCCAATAAAATTCAAGATATCTTTATTAAAAACAGAGGATTCTATGAAATCCATAAATTTATTATAAAAAACTATATGTATGAATCTTCGTCTTGACATGTAGTTTCTCATCATCTGTTTAAGTGAGTTAGATTTATTAAGGATAGTTCGAACCTGTTCCTCATTGATGAGCTCCAAAATTTTCGATGTATCCCCAATATCTTCAGCACCTCAAACTTGTCGAGGTTTCTTACGTGCAGTAGAAGATGAACTACCCGGTGTATGTAGAATCTTCTTCATGGGTTCTTTGCCTTTTATTGGTTTGAAGATATTTTTGATGGGATTGGCCATTGGGTGTGTTGGTGAGTCTGGGTAGTAGAGGGTATCCTAGAGAATATAATACTGGTCCGTGAGCAACCTCCATCATATGTTCATGGAAGTGATATTATACTATAATAGCATGTCATACTTCCATAGGTAAAGTAGCCACCCATGCTATAAAAGTATATACTTGTGGAACTCCAGATGTGAAGGGAAAAACTTTGGTAGATTTTGAAACACATACCAAATAAATGGTCAACCCATAGTATAGAAGCATTACAATTATAATTAGGGTCAAGTTTTTTGCATGCACATTTGACAAAGGTTTTATATGTGTTCCAACAGTTTCTAAGAAACTTCTTTGTATCTTTGACCCAGTCTACAAGGGATAGTCCTTTTGTTCTTGCCACTAGAGAAGAATTAGAGCACTTGTTTGAGTCTACAAGAGCTAAGGAAATATGTTGAGGCTCAAAAGATACAACAGGTGTTTAGCTTGTAATGGAGTGGATTCTACATTGTTCCACCACTTCTATAGGAATACTACAGAGAAAAGCCAAAGAATTGATCGAGAAAGGAGCACAATGGTTGATAAGCTCAAAATTCAATAGTTGGTTGTCAAGTTGAATAGAATCCAACTCGACTTGTCTAGGAGGAATAAGCGAAACAACACACAAAAAGTTATTTGAAATAAACTTTCCAGGCTTAAGAGAAGCAGGAGAGTTTGCAAGTGCAGATAAGGCCTCTTGTTCTCGTGGATCAAGGAGATCAAAGTCTAGTAGAGGATTAATCACATTCATAGAATGTTTAATTTCTAAAGGTAACACAGGGACGTTATTGATAAAATAAAGCTTGTTTACAATAGTGGGGAGAAAAGAAAAGTAGAAATCAAAATCAGATCTATCTTGAGTATGAATGAAAGGAACATTAAGTAAGAAATTTTCAAAGAGAAAAAGAAGGCTGGCAGGATCTTTCCTAGAATATGCAAGGAGAGATATCCAATCATTAACAGAAGCAATGTTAAGTACTGATAAAGATCCACTAGAAAAGGCTTCAGATTCAAATTCTAAAAGCCTTTTATGGAACTTAGGTGCCTTGAAGCATGAGAGAATACACTGTGTGGTAATAGGTGGAACTGGTACCCTTTGTTTGCTAGTATAGTCCACTTTTGTAAGAGAGGAGATCCATCCTACCTGCTATAATAACATTCATATTAGTAGGCAATTAAGCATAGAATAGTTAATTAACATAATTTAATTATACAGGATCACTTGACCAAGAGTGATCTTGGAAACAATATGGTGTGTGTGTTTAGTATGAAAATCCCCTTTGATATACGAAATGTATAATTAAATTACATTAAATACCAACAAAGTACAAAACAGAATATAAAACCTTTGTGAAATATGATAACCCTCTTTATTAATGAAGATCCAAATACAACAGTAAGGTAACAAGGTTGTGGCGACGAATCCTCAAAGGAACAAGATTGAGGTTTATACCTGCCACCATCCAGCAACACAGATGCATTAGAACACACTCTGACAGTGTGGGAAGACATGTACCATGCAACCTCAGCCGCTTGTTATAGCTTGTCAATCCCAAAAAATATTCCCGCCCACTATATGTCAATACATTTGTTCTGGATAAATTACATCTTTCTTGGCTAGTGGGGCAAGATATGGTCTAGCTCTAGACACTGGTATTTTATGATTAGTTACAAGGTACTCCAATTCCTGCTTTTCACGTTCTTATTCCATTTTCCTATTGATGGCTACCATCTTGGCTGGGTCTGTACATGTATGCATCCTAGCTGTAAGTTTGTAAGTAAATTCCATGGTACTAGCCTTTTCCTGAAATACACATCTATTCATGAGATATTAATCATTGTAATATGTTATAAAGGTAAACTTTGATTAGAACTAAAATATAAGTAATTTGACCATAACAAATTATTCTTTATGTATGAGAGGTACCTCCAGTATGATACCATCTTCTATTATACCCACCAAATGGTCATATGTATCCTTTGTAATACAAGAGTTTGTCACATATGTGTATCAAAATGTAGTGCGATTAATACTACAACAATTGTAAAAAGTCGGACAGCATTTTGTTTGTAACTAGTTTAACTTCTCAAAAAAACCATATATCAACCCCGGGGGATTCACTATGGATTTCCGTATGGTAGCACATGAGTGTACAAGAGGGGGGTTTTTAGAGGTCAGACATAAGCGTATACAATAGGGGTAGCCCCCCATTATTTCATGCTCGTACCGTATGCATAAGGGAGGGGGGGGGGATATTAAGTGGTTATGCCATTAGACACATACCCTAACAAGCCAATTAAAGAATCTTTCACATGAGGGTGTTGTTCTTGGTATTTCAAAGAGTTAATTCACTCCACTAGCAAACTAAGATAGCTATATCAATGAGAAAATATGGTACCTCCCTGTCCTTTCCCTTAGCTAACATCTTTAAGACTAGTTCAACAAGCTTCTAGATTTGTTGGGGTTAATGCTACCATAAACTTGACTAATCTTCTTCTGTGTAGTCAGTAGGCATCAATATCTTGGACATTCAAATCCTCATTAGCCTCTTCAACATCATCATCATCAATACCACCGTCTGCATAGCCTGTGTCTCCACATCTGCACCCTCATTTTATTTATTGTTTTCTTCTTACACATCGTCCAAGTCACTCTTCTCTTCTTCTTCTTCTATGCAAACTCAGTAGCAACACCAATGGCATGATCAAGATCTTCTCCTGCACCCACGATACCAGCTTTACAACCATCATTGTAATCTATAATAATTTTCCCAATCTTTGCCAATCAGCGGATGCAAGTTGAGGGTGTGTCTCCAGATGCAATGTTGTCTCATGGAGTGCATTGACTGGAGGATATGTCCAACAAGGTTAGGGAGATTTTTTGTCGCTTTGTGGGTGCCTTGGTCGTCATATATGCCAAACGTGATGCAATTCATAAAGCACAGAACGTGTTTGAGGGGCTTCCTATCGGGGATGTCATCTCTTGAAATGCACCTATTGCGGGGATATGCACAACTTGGGGAGGTCCACGGAATGGAGGCAAGGGTGGCAAGCGTGGGGTTTCCCCTATTCCCCGGAGATGCAACCACTTTCGCTTGCATATTCACAACATGGCAAATACCCAAAAAGTTATCTGCAAAGACTCATGTCGGAAATTGTCACAACCGTCACACACACATACACATGTATCGGTGGTAAGAGCGAGCAAGAGCTAGTAGATGTAACTTTGAGTAGTACCCTTTTTGGCATGGGCGACACTGAAAGTAAGAGCTGAGGCGCACCCTGTGCGAATGGGGGGAGTGGGATGAAGCAATTACCCAAGCTTAGTAAAGCCGCTTTCTCTGCCTCGATTGTAGAAGCCTTGCTACAATTCTGTTAGAGCTACGAGAAAGGGAGGGGATACGCTATATTTCTGCAGACTCTCGCTTCTCCTTGTTTCTCGAACCATCTCTCCCTGCATCCCTCCCACAAATGGAGAACCTTGGGAAAGGGTTTTAGAGGCGAGTCGCACACAGTGTGAGTAGGGGCAGTGGGGGGAAGAGAGGGATTCAGGTCGCACCCAGGGGTAGAATATCAAAGGTCGAAATTGATAGAAAATATTGGGCCATTTTGATTGGGTGAGATGGTTCGAGAAATAAGGAGAACTTGCACCCCTCCCACAAATGGAGAAACCTCGCACACAGTGTGAGTAGGGGTAGTGGGGGGAAGAGAGGGATTCGGGTCACACCCAGCGATAGAATATCAAAGGTCAAAATTGATAGAAAATATTGGGCCATTTTGATTAGTTCTCCTCTCCCCGCCCTACGCAGACTGACGCACTGTCGGTGTTTCTCCATCGCCGGACCCCTACTCCCGCGCAAGCACAGTTTCTCTCTTTGAGCCTCTCTCTCTCTCACACACACACACGCGCGTGCACGCGCACGCATACACACACATGAAATAAACTTTGTGTTGCGAGTAGCAGCATCGCCATGGAGGACATGTGTGAGGGCAAGGACTTCAACTTTCCGCTACAGGAGGAGAAGGTCCTAGCCCTTTGGAAGAAGTTGGATGCATTCAAAAGACAGTTGGAGCCGTCTGAGGGCAAGCCCGAGTACATCTTTTATGATGGACCGCCCTTTGCAATAGGTCTCCCACATTATGAACACATTCTAGCTGGGACAATAAAGGATATTGTTACACGGTTTCAAACAGCAAATGGCTGCCATGTGACTCGCCGGTTTGGTTGGGACTGCTATGGACTCCCAGTTGAGTTTGAAATCAACCAAAACCTTAACATCAAGAGCACCAAGGATGTGCTGAAACGGTTTGATCTTGTGTGGATCTTGTGCGCGGAAACGGTTTGATCAATAAGCCAGTAAATGGATCTGATCAGACTCTACAAGGCCAGTTCTGGATGCTAAGGAGAGGTCATCCTCTCTCCAGAAGAGGTGTGCTAATTATGGCAATGGAAGGAAACAGCAGAGAATCGAGGGATCAGATCTACAAGTGGGTTTGACTCTACAAGGCCAGTTCTGGATGCTAAGGAGAGGTCATCCTCTCTCCAGAAGAGGTGTGCTAATTATGGCAATGGAAGGAAACAGCAGAGAATCGAGGGATCAGATCTAGCTACAACAAACAATGGTCTTAGCAATTGTGTCAAGCATGTCACTGTTATGTACCACACCACTAATGGGACTGGTGTTATGTGTGAGGGCAATGGTCTAGATTGCAACAAGCCTAAGGCTGAATGGCCTCGGATATCCGTTAGCCTTTCCTGGAAAGAGAAGGAGGAGGATTTTCTTCTTTTTAAAGGCTCAAAACTTCCACAGCGGCCTAAGAAACGGCTCAAAGTGGTGGAGAAGGCTCTCTTGGTAAGGCATCTTGCCAGTTAGAATATCTCATCAACACTGTTGAGAGTGTGTCTTAACTGTAATTATATCTCCTTGCAGTTTTGCACTCCAGGAAATTGGCTAAGTGATATCTCCCGTGGTCGCTACGATGTGAGAGAGAAGAAAAGCACAAAGAAGGTATGTCTTTACAAGTCTTGAGAAGCAATTGCTCTATTTTCCTACTTCTTGCTTTAGTTATATGTTTCTTCTTTGCAGAAACCTCAAGGTCTCAAGGCTATGGACAGTGCAGACTCGGACTCAGAATAGCTTTTGAAATTCAATCAGAGTTTTCAGCACAAAGAAGAGGTTTTATATTGGAGGAATGTATGGTGTCTCAAGCATGACTTTTGGGGTCGCACTCTTTGTAATGTTCGACCTTATGGATGGATGCACCCTCATGTAAAGTTGTGGTTGCATTTGTCCTCTTCTTCATGTACTCATCCCAGTGATCTGTAGAGTTGTCAGCATGTCTAGCCATGTTGATTCTGCTATTCTTGCATGACAGGCAGCTAGAGTCAGTAAGCTGAAGGCTAGGCTACCTATGCCTTCCTTTTAGTGGCACACACAACCAGGGTGCCACTAGGTATATTGAGAAATTGGAGCATTCTCTTGTAAAGTTGAAGACAAAATCAGAGACACCTAGAATGGGTACTGCTCTGATAAATTTTGTTCATGATGTGAAACTGAATTATATATGATGGTTATAATCATACTGGCTTCAAAGCCAACGCATTTTATCAAATTTGTGGCCTTCTTGGTTTTACATAGTTTAAAAAATGAAGATTCATAATCAGTGAAATAAATCTGTAGCTCATAGCTAGTTTGCAAGAGCCTACATGTAGAGATCAAGGACTTATAATGAGTTTTAGGCTTTTGCTATCCCATCGAGTTCTCTGTGATTCTTCCTTTCTTCATGTATGGAGGAAGCTTTACTTATGGGCCATATGTGGTTTTATGTTTTACAATTGGCAAGCCTTGTGATGCTTTTCAGAGAGATTGCTACGGAGTAATGGAAAGCGAGTTTGGACAACTATTGTAAGTGATTGAACATTATGCTCAACAACATTATGCTCAACAAATAGATGTGCTCGGTGCTTGATCAATCTGTTTACTTTTCAGGTTCCTGTTTGATAAAACATCTGGTACACTGAATGCAAGGGGCTTGCTCTGACGAGGTCAAGCAAGGTTCAGATGGTATTGGGGATACAACTGCAGTACATACTGTAGGCTTGAAGGGTCTTTTGCATCGATAAGGTCTTTCTCTATGAGGTATGTTACGTGTTGTTACTGTAAATGGTCGGATGACTTGTTTCTCACTCGATAAAAGTTTGGATTGAAGACAAGTTTTCTATTGCATTTTGAGGCATGACACACAAGGTACTCATCAGCTGTTTGCACAAAGCTAGCTTTAGTGTTGCTGTGTATTAGTATATTACCCTATGCAACACAGGATTCAATACTAGGTCATTGGTATTTGAGGGTAGCAACCTCATTCGTCCCTTTCTCTTATTTGTACATTTGTCAATACTAGGTCATTGGTATTTAAGGGTAGCAACCTCATTCATCCCTTTCTCTTATTTGTACATTTCTTTTTTCTTTGCTTTTTATTCCTGTGTTATCCCCTCTAGAAAAATTGTCGTCAACCTACCTCAATGAACAGATGAGGTGGATTCCTTGTGATTCGGTCTTCTTGGCTTGTTGAATCAATGTTGATAGCATTTGCAATAGAAAGAAGGTAAGGATTATACATTCTGTGCTTCAGTGACACAAATGCAGGGGAAGGTGGGTGATTGGTCTGATGGGGTGGTTGGTAGTGGCTACAACAGGAAGTACAAGATTTTACATCTTCTCTCCAGACTGGAGTATTTTCCATTATTTCAACTAATCTATTCTTGTAAATTAGATCTTGAGTCTCCATCAATGATGTGATTTAGCATGAGCCTTCGGTGCTAATTGGTGAGTTAGAGAGAGAGAGAGAGAGAGAGAGAGAGAGAGGGAGGGAGAGAGAGTTTTTGCACACTCTCGCAGTAAGGTTTCTTTTGTTTAGTGGGGATGTGGAAGTATTTTTGCACTGTCGAAGATGTAAATGGCATTTTATTCCAGTGGTAACTTTTCAGGAGGATTTCCACGAGCAGGAATGGTGCGACTAGAAAGGCCTCCATCTTTGAACTCCAGCTCATCTCCAACAACTCCCCGCCCTAAGGCCATACCTACGGCGCCTTCGCTAGGCAGGCGAGCAAGTCGGAATGGAAAAGATGACAATGGAGGTTGTTACTTTATCATCGAACTGTGCATTTTGCATGACAGAACTTGCATTATCATTGAGTCAAAAGAAAGAAGGAAAGTACAGTAATAAGATTTGATTAGGTTCAATTTTCATTTTTATGTAGTACATTCCTCTTCAAAGATATCTTTTTCATGTCCTTTCGGGGCCTCCTTTCCATCTCTTAAATCTTAAACTCATGCAAGTCTACGTTCAGTGTCAGGAAGAGTAAGAGTTGTTGTGTGACTTAGGCCCGGGAACTTTGAGGAGCTACAAAATTATGCTGAATTTACTGATTATGTGGAGTTGATGCCAGAGGTCTTCTTCTCATTCCCTACCTTGTTGCTTCATGGGAAACTTTACCGGCATTAGCTCAAGACAAGTTCTATATTGTGCCAATGCCTTGTCATAATCCATCAGTCTTTTGCACTTGTCACAGCTGAAGCGACTGAAGCTGAGGAAGAATAATTGGGACTGTGAGACGTTCCAGTTGATGAGACTTTGAATGAAACTGCTTCTCAAAAACGAGTCTATGAAGTAGTGGCAAAGCCTGTGGTTGAGGTCCTTCATTGCCCCCTGCCATTTTCAATCCATTTTGTTCAATAGATAGTGTTATAGACAGGGAAATAGAGTCTTTGGGTGCTTGTTCTTCGTGTCTAAAGATATTTGCTTAGATGTTGGTTTGGCTTGTGATAGTGGCCTGTTTTGCAAGAGATTTTGTATGTTATGTTTAAAACTCTATCTGATTGTATATACTTGGCATCCCTCTTCTTTTTGCCTGCAGAGTGTTCTAGAGGGGTATAATGGCACTGTCATGGCATATGGTCAAACAGGCAACAGGTAAAACTTTCTTTCACCCTTGGCAAGCTTGGGGAGGAAGATGATGCCGACCGTGGAATCATGGTTCGAGCCATGGAGGATATTCTTGTGGATACATCTTTTGAGCAAGGTTCAGTAACAGTCTCATATCTGCAGGTGACTGCTTTTGGCCTCACTTTACTCTGTACATGTACATGCTTTGTAATCTCCTTAAACCAAAGATACCTTAAATACATTAGTCTTCTTGAATGTTTGTGTTCCTAGAGAAATGCCTTTCACCTGTTAGTTTTGCAAAGATGTACTGTGGTGCGCAGTTGTGCTTCATTTTGAACTTGTTAGGGTGTATAAAATTAATCAATTAGCTTCAAAATTCAGATGGCTGAACTTGAATTTTTTTTAGGATGGTTTTCTTACTCTGAAAAGGAGGCGCACCTCCCAAGAGCCTAATACTGGTTTATAGTGTACACCTTTTAATGAATCTTTGAGTTGCAAATACTGCTGTTTTGGGCCAATGATTCACCCCACCCTTGTCTGCATGCAGCTCCTATATCTGGCTGAACATACAACTGTCCAGCTCAAGATGAAGTTTCTGTTGTTATGCAACCAAAGGCAAATAACAGACTTGCTGCATTTTCCTAGTTTCTCAGGCACTTCATAGCCCTTAGATGAGACAATCACTACAGTTTTCCTTATGGAAACCATATGGGGGATGCATACGGTTATCAAAATTTGGAATATAGTATGATTTAGATCCCCAAGACATTCTATATGTCGGATACCATACTTGAGGTTGACTATGTTGTAAGGTCAGAGTAATGTGTCCAACTTGTTGAGGCCAACCTGCGCTCAAAAAGGACTTAAAGAGTCTAAAAGATTCTGTACAATCTGAGTTGATCTCTTGTTTAGCTAATATGGATTGTACCTGATGGGGAACAAAAGAACATGCTTCTTGTGACCTTTAAGTATTTTTTGCAGCTTGAAATTGGCCGCCCACTCGCTTGAGAAACTTGCGCTCCTCTTTGGCTATTGTTGAGTCTAAATTTCAATTTGTCGTAGACAGAAAGAATGGTAAATGTGTTTGATCATATCTTACACATATTGTACACCAAATAATGTTTGATTATGAAAGTGTGGTAAATTTACCATATGAGTATGAAAAAAACTATGCACAGGCTAATATTGCTAACATCCCTATCCATTGCTGCATGCCCTGTATGGGGTTTTTATCAAGTTAGAGATGTGGACCATGTTCCAGATGTGTCCCTCTAGTATTTATGGTGTTTTTTTCTAGGCCAACATTTAGTATGAGGAGTTTCTTGAGGAAATTTTGGCTCAAGGAGTCAAAATGTGGGGTTTCAATGCAGAGATTGGTTGGAATTCTACCCGAGACCATACATTGGCTGGCAAAGGGATCCACCATGAGACCATAAGCAACAACAAAAAGCTGTAATGAAAGTTGTAATGAAAGCCATGTATGCTCCAACGAGCCATGGCATCCAACCCTAGACCATACATTGGCTGGCAAAGGGAGCCACCATGAGACCATAAGCAACAACGAAAAGCCAAGACTGTCTTGACCCTTGGGGTTGCCACCAAGGATAAAGCCCTTATGGGCCATAGCAGAAAAGACATTTTAGTTTGTTAATAGTCCCTTCATTTAGGAGCCCTTTAGGAGGAGGACTTGCAAACAAGGAATATTGGCTTCAAACTCGGATATGTGAGTATTGACTATCACAACACTTGGAATATACTTGCAAACTGGGATTATTTGCTTTAAAATCGGATATGTGAGTATTGACTATCTATTTTTACCTTTAGTACTTCTAGCTATCCATAAAGCTTTCTTTTCTATGTAGTTACAAATTTTATAGTCTCAATTTCTCACATGGTCATATGGCTTGACAGGGTGTGTTATCTTGAGCTATAGTTTCTTGCCAAGACACTTCTAGCATACCTTGGGTCTGTGTGTCACACATACATAGTGTCTTTATTTGTATATAATTACAAATATGGTCTCAATTTGTCATATGTTCATATGGATTGATTGGGTGTGTCATCTTGAGCTATAGATTTTTACCTTCAGTTCTTTTACCTTTCAAAGCGATTATGGGTCACATTAGGTTAATATGGGGCACTTCAGTTGTTGTAGCTATCCATAAGATTTCTTTCTATGTAGTTACAAATTTTATAGTCTCAATTTCTCACATGGTCATATGGCTTGACCGGGTGTGTTATCTTGAGCTATAGTTTTTTGCCAAGACACGTCTAGCATACCTTGGGTCTATGTATCACACATACGCAATGTCTTTTTTATGTAGGGCATACCACCACTCTGAAGTTAGATTACTTTGACTCTATTGAGAATGTGTTTGATTTTAATGTGTAAGACAATCCTTATATCTCACGTGGGAGCCCAAGATGAGGTAAGATGAGGTTGACAAATTTTTTGGAAAAAGAAATTATGTGATAAAAATCCCATGTGGGAGCCCAAGAAAAGGGTGTATTGATTTTTTTTTTGGAAGAGGTCTCTGTACAAAGGAGACTGGCTAAATTTTTAGGATTTATATTTATGTGCAAACTCAATATCAAATACTGATGGTGCTTTTTTAAAAGTTGCATTTTGCTTAAGCATAGACGTGCATTCATATCACATATAATTGTTTTGTTCAAAAAGATTAATCTTTCAATGGGTTTTTTTGTAATGTGTTTTGATTTAATGAGAAGTTTTTATGGTTGTTTAAGAGTATGCATTATTTGTTATTTAGAGAACAATCCATTTCATATGTGTGCCTTAAATCCCATATGGGAAGCCTACTAAGTAGGTGGTTAGTATCATATGTTTTGAGATTGAGATTTGTGTCGGTTTACAAGGCAAATGCTATTTGTTTTTTGACAAATTACATTGAAACGATTGGTTTATTTTAATTTTGTATTCACTATATTTGTTGCTTTTCATGGTTTGTTCTCTTAACATCTATTACAAATGAAAACACACTACAATGTACACTTCTGTTCATTTGCAGTTCAACATGTATTTTTGCAAAAGAATGTGCTTCTAAAATTGTTATGTTACTAGTATACATAAAATAGTGGGTCATTACATTCTGTACGAAATCCGTATGAGGGGGGTTGGCTCATTGCGAGAACGTCCGTATCCTGTCCGTATGTAGGGGGGTAGGCTCGCAAGTAAGATACCATATATAGGGGGGTTTCTCTAATTTTGATGCACGCAGGTGACATCCCCCATTACTAATAGTGAATCCCCCAGGATATCAACCAAATGACAGTTATTGTTTAATGTTCAATCTACTTCGGCATCCTCAATACCACCTATGTAAGTAAGAGATTCAGCCATCGGCTCCCCCTCTTTTTTTAAATTTAAAAACCGTATTATACCTTCCTCTATGTTACCAAGTACTCTTTTTATGTAATGTGCCCAAAAAAAAACCAGGTCCTAAAACCCCAACATCAGCCATAATTGAACAACTTTATAAGCTATATAACTTTGATTTGGAGATCAAGAGAACTCTCAATCAAAAAAATCTTTCAGATTATGTGAACCAAAATATGGATCAATTACTATTACTATATTTGTAAAAGACCGGACAGTCTTTTGTTTGTAATATTCAAAAAATCTAAAAAAAACCATATATCAACCATAGGACATTTTTATGTTTTATGTTCAATACACCTTGCTACCCTTATGCAAGTAAAAACACATCTATTGACTCCTATTTCCATCTGTATTACACCCTCCTCTGAGTGCATGTTATATTTGTAATGTGTCCAAAAAAGACCAGGTTTTAAACCTCAGCATCAGCAAGACCTGAACACCTTTATGCCGCATAATAGTAATTTGGATATGTAGAGTATCCTTCCAAATTTGTTGTATTTCAACTAATACCTTATTTTTATGCTTCGTGTGTATATAAATATGAAATCCAGCATTTGAAATGAGCGAGAAAAACCGGTATGCAGTTTTTACTATGTAATCCCATCCATTAATTATCTGTAGACTACCAGATGTTGTACACCCCAAAATTCATTCCCAATATAGACATTTCTTTTGATTTTGAATCCACAAAAAGGTATAGCACATATGTTATAAAAAACCAACCAAAACTCAGTATGCAAAGTGTAGCGGACTTCACTATGTATATGTGTGTGTGTGTGTGTGTGTGTGATCATTTATCTGTGGCATACAGAGTACATATCATTCACATAATCTCAGTAGGTAAACACCTACATGTTGATTGGACATGGTAGCGATGCTCCAATATGGACGTATCCGTAGATGGAGACAATTTCTTTCCACCCTTGCTATCAAGTGTTAGCAACTGTCAAAAACGTGTCATTTTATGTAGACAGAAGACATCTTGAGTGTGTGTGTGTGTGTGTGTGTGTGTGTAGGTGTGTCTATGTACTCTCTTGCGGCTTCATGAAGGTGTGAGATTATGTATGTAAGATATCAGTTCTGTATGCGCCAATACACTGCATCCAAGGATCAGACGCTGTTTGCGGCCAATATTGCTCCATACGATCCACATTTCTAAGGTCAACTCTGGCTCCCAAAGTATCTTTCTTGCCGGTCAGATGGTCCCATAGTAGATTACCCACATTCTTGAATATGTGCATTGGATCGAGCAAGTGATTGATCATGAGTCGGGTCCAGTATGGTAACTCGTACCATAGAGATAGTCTCTTCATCCCTTGAGGCAATCCGTCATCGCACATCTCCTTCTGCTCTAACCATGCTTGTGCATACATCCTTGGTGGCTCTCTTCCCAAAAAGCCGTCGCGTAACACATGATTCTCTGGAAGATACGCTTGATGACCTTCGTAGATTTGCTTCTTCAATGAGGGCGCCCTACGTGCATTCAGTCTAGGTCCACATGTGACACATGCTCTGTATCCGCTTGTTTGAAGCCCTGCATGTATACACATGATAATAGATCAACTATGGGAAAAAACAAGATTTACAGTGTCTGAGTGAGGAGTGTCAATAGATCACATGAGCATTCTGTTAGCCCGGGATAGTCATGCATGGTCCACATTAGAATGCCTCTGATCAAAGTATTCCGTCGTCCTGTGTGTCGGCTCATATCCACCACCTCTATGCCAATCCACAATTGTTGTAGCTCTTCCAATAGTGGACGAAGATACACATCCATATTCTCCACTTTATATTGCCCTGGAACAATCAAGCTTAGCCATAGGTGCCCCTTCTTCGTAGTCAACCACGGGGGAATGTTGTAGTTGACGATGACAACGGGCCATACACTGTAAGATGTTGATCTTTGACCAAATGGATTTACGCCATCCATAGCCAGGCCTAAGCGCAAATTTCGAGCTTCCCTGGCAAAATCCGACCATGTTCCATCTATATGTTTCCAGGCTGCGCAATCTGCAGGAATTCGTAGCACACCATCCGAAGATTTATTCTCCTCATGCCATGATGCTAGGGCGGCCATGGACTTACATTCGAAGAAATGCTTGATGCGAGGAAGCAGAGGAAAATGTCGCAAAACCTTTTGTGGAATTTTTGTCCTGTGGAGATCTACTCGATATCTTTCGGAATCACATTTCGGACACTTCTCCATGTCTATATATTCCCCTCTGAAAAGAATGCAGTCATTAGGACAAGCGTGGATAGAATTGTAATCCATCCCCAAGTTTCGCAAAATCTTTCTTGCTTCATCTCGGGAATCTGGCATCACATTGTCAGCTGGTAGTATGTGCTCTTTAAGCAATCTACACAACATAAAAATACGATACAGTCGTGTAAAAATCTATCAGATCATTATACATTTAGAGTTTTATTAAAGTAAACTAATTGTAATAGATCACCTGAAAAGCGCTGTGACGCTAGTGTCACTCCATCCAAACTTTGCCTACATGTTGAGAAGAACCAGGAGTGCTTTCAATCTAGACATACGTGCTCCATTATACAATGGCGTATCGGCTTCACTTTTCATATCATCATAGATAAGCCTTTCTGAATCCATGATCGTCTCGATCATTTCATCAATCTTGGGCTCAAACATTGCTTCGTTGGGAATGTGCTCTACATGATCATCCCCCAAGCTGTCAGAGGCTACATCTTGTGGCCTCACATATGCTCCTTGACCAAAGCACCTGCGAACACGTCTATTGGGTTGCAAGATTGCTGCTTGTTGGCCAGCGTCAGAGTCCGACGAGTTATAATTGGCAACAACTCGATCTATAATAGATGGATCGAACTCGCCAAATTCGCGAACGTGCTGCAAAGAAACACGTCTTGTCCGTCGCACAGCATGCTTGCATTGATTACAAGGACATAAGACCCTCGTTGAGAGATAGGTGTTTCGGTTGGACGGTCCCACATCCTCGTCACTACTCATAATGAGGATAAAAATCTTATAACCTGGACAACAAATTTAATATTCTATTGGCATTCTTCGTCTTATCTCTCTCTCTCTCTCTACCTCTCTCTCTCTCTCTCTCTCTCTCTCTCTCTCTCTCTCTCTACCTCACATTCTCTAGTTATGTCCAATCCCCGCACACCTCAGTCTAGAGGTGCACGGAGATCAGAACCACCGGGTTATAATCTCGTCTTTATTGGTCAATACCTATATTTGTGGGTACAAGAAATCTACAGACCCACGTCTACATGATACTGCATGTAGTGGACAAAACCCCTTTGCCTCTTCTCTAGCTGTAGCACTTCACAGCATCTTAACATCTTTTCACAGTAGATCTTTTCACTGTTCATCTAACTCTAAACCCTAAACCGTAAGTAATTCTTGCGTGGACTCGATCTAACGTAAATAAGCGTAAATCTAAATAAACGTAAATCTAACTAAACATAAACCTAAATCTAATTTAACGTAAGTCTACATCTAACCTAATCTTTAACGTCTTTTGGGATAGTTTCCTACGACGTTAAAACTCTCTTCTTCTTGTGTGTGTGTGTGTGTGTGTGTGTGGGTAAACCTAAATAAACCTAAGTCTGATCTAATATAACATAAATCTAAATCTAACGTAAATTATGTTATATTAAAAACAAAGAACTAAACTAACAGGGATTATAAGAACCTTAAAACTGATTTAACACATAATTTTTCACATAACTCGGCAAGAGTTGGCATTCTCATCACTAAAGATGTGAGAGTTTACTTCCGGCGGTGACGCTGCCTCATCTCCATCCACATCTGACGACAACAATTGGCCCTTTGGACCGTTCTTGCTCTTGTTACTAACTTTGAAGTTGCTGTTGAATGACTAGAGGTTGTCTAGATGGTCATTGTCGGGGATGTAGTGACTCTTGCCGCCCTGAAGATCCACCTTCTTCCCTATCTTCTGAAGACATTTCACCAGTACTTTTGGATCGACGGGGCCCACCATGAGTGAAGGCAGCAATACCCTATATTCCATTGAGGGCTTTCTTCACCCGCTTCATGCAGGCATCGCAGTCTATGGAGACCTAAATCCAATCTAATATAACGTAAATCCAAATCTAGCATAAATAAACGTAAATCTAACTAAAATAAACCTAAATCTAATTTAATTTAACTTAAATAAACCTAAATCTAATTTAATTTAACTTAAATAAACCTAAATCTAATTTAACGTAAGTCTACATCTAACCTAATCTTTAACGTCTTTTAGGATAGTTTCCTACGACGTTATAACTCTCTTCTTCTTGTGTGTGTGCGCGTGTGTGGATGTGTGTGCCAATAAAAAGAGATAAATGGTATAACCTTTCTATCACCCATGCCAAGTATGATAGATTGGTTATGCCATTTCCCTCTTGAATAATAGGTCTTGAGGTCAACTCCTCGTCGTCTAGATCTTTAGGTCTTTTAATTTTAATTAGTTTCCTACGACGTTAAATTAGTTTCTCTCTCTTTCTCTCTCAATGTGTGTGCGTTTTTTTGTTTATGCATGTTTTCTCTCTCTTTTCCTCTCTCAATGTGTGCGTTTTTTGTTTATGCATGTTCTCTCTCTCTTTTCCTCTCTCAATGTGTGCGTTTTTTGTTTATGCATGCTCTCTCTCTCTCTTTTCCTCTCTCAATGTGTGTGTGCATTCTTTGTTTATGTATGTGTGTGTGCGTTTTTGTTTATGTTTGTACTCTTTCTCTCTCTCTCTCTCTCTCTCTCTCTCAAAAAAACACTATGTGTGTGTGTGTGTGAGAGAGAGAGAGAGAGGGAGAGAGAAAGAGGGGAAGGGAACATGAGAGTAAGGAGAGGGAAGGAGCATACCTGGCTCTCCTTCCTCTCCTCGTGTGTGTGTGTGTGTGTGTGTGTGTGTGTGTGTGTGTAGAAGAAAGAGAGAGAGAGAGAGAGAGAGAGAGAGAGAGAGAGAGGGAGAGCGTTACCTGCTCCTTGCTTGAGGGCGTCGAAAAACTCAGATCTGAGATCTGAGTTTTTGGGCGCTCTCTGTTATTTTTTTTAGTCCATCCGGCGTCGCTATAAGCGTCACAAATTTACAACTAAATTTGGGACGCTCATAGCGACGCCGGGAATTATTTTTTTTTAGCGTCGCTGTGTGAGCGTCGCTAATATGAATAGCCTCTTGTAGTGAATCATTATAGAGTTAGATTCTCTTATGATATATATATTCATATATGAACATCTTATTATTGTTTGTTATTGGCTTACAAGGACACATCCGGTACCTTCTTATGTGAAAAAGAAGTTGTTTATCTGTAGTTATTTAAATACCATTTGTGTTACGAGTGTGTGTGTGTGTGTGAGTGTGTGTGTGTGTGCTCATTTGAATAATAGGGTCCGATTTTTGTCAGGAAACACCTATGTGAGTGTTTTTTATTCTGCTAAATCCTCAGGTCCAACTAATGTAAGAAGTGTGTGTGTGTGTTTGTGTGTGTGTGTGAAAGAGGTTTGGCCATGGCTTTCTCGAGTTTACTCTCAAGTTTTCACCTTGAGAAAATGAAGAAAAGCAGTGAAAAATGAGAAGAGAAGCCCTCTTTTTATGCACATTTTTGGTAAGTGTTTCCACTTATCTTGAAAGTTTATCTTCCTTATCTTGATATCTTATCTTTATTTGATAATAACTTATCTTACTTATCAAAACTTTCTCAATAAGTTACTTACTCACCTTATCATTACCTTCTCTTTTCTTCTTTATCTTTTTCATTTTTCTTTTTCCTTATCTTATCTTTTCCTTTATGCTCATTTTCTCAAAATGAAAAGCTAATTTTCTATGCATTGGTTATGTCCATGTTCCCATGGCATAAGTCGAAAGTGTCTCGTGAATATACTTTAGCGCTTAAATTGAGCCCAAATTTTCTCGAACATTTTTTTCTTTATATTATTTTCTTTTTCCTTTTTATCTTTTAAGGCGATGGATTAGATGTGTTGGCCTTGGAGAAGGGCTAGAGAAAGGCCCTTACAAAATCCCCAACAAAGAGAGAGAGAGAGAGAGAGAGAGAGAGAGAGAGAGAGAGAGAGAGAGAGAGAGTATGCTCTACCGTGCATATACACAGGAGAATAAGTACTCATGCATGTTTTTGTCCATTGACATCAACGACATTCTCTCTCGGGTTTGCGGTAGTGGTTTTGACTCTGCCAACTTCTCCTCACGGTAGCCTTGTGACCTTGATAGGTAGAGAGAGAGACTACCATCGGCTCTTAGCTCGGATCCAGCATCAGCAAGCACACTTTCTATGGCATCAGCTATGGATTTCTTGATGATCTTCTTGTTGTTTTGACATTTTTTTGCTCGGCATCCACGGCTACAATTTTGGCAATCTCTTCCATCGAGAAGTGAAAGGCGACATCAACAAAGTTTTCTTGACTTTGACATAACAAGAGGAAGCGAGAGAATTTTTGGCTCTCCTTCAAATTAGCCTCCCCAGCGGCTTTCTTCCCTCAACCATTCACGAACATCCCCCGATACCCTTAGCTTTCCGACCTCGACAAAGTAGGAGATAGACAATCGAGAGCGGCTTAGGCTCTCCTCTAGCCCTTATCCGGAGCGGCCCGACTCTGACGTAGTCTCCACAACGTTTTCGTTTCAACGGTACTCCCTTTATCTAGCTTCATCATGACACACCGATGCATAGCGACTCCAATGCACTATTCTGAATTAGCAGTTTTTCCAGTGAGCACGGCTCTCAGATGGAGATTTTGACCACAGGCAGCTGGTTGATCATGCTTTTCTCTTGGTTTTTTATCGATGTGTTTTCTAACCGATGAGGTAGTGTGCCAGATTCTGGGCAATTTTACTCATAGGTTGCATGTTCTTTGTGAAACAGAGATCATAGTGCTCATTTGTGATTATGTGCGGCATTCTAGAGAGATTTTTTAGCACAACTTCTTGCAGTCTCATGCTATGTATGCGTTTGCAGATACAGCTTGAGCTAGGTATAGCCTGTAGGTACCAGGATCCTAGGTTTATAGCGTTTTTGGACAGGTACACATCCATAGAGCCACTTGTTTGCATTTATACTCCTGTACTGAAAAAATTATACGTATAATTAACGTTGATATACACCGAAATCTTGAATAATCACAGAATACCTGTATTTTTTGGTTTTGATCAAGCCGAGAGATGCATACTTCATGCCCACTTCATCTCTATGTAACGCACTAATTTACCCTTATGCTTTGAACTCCAAAGACACATCATTATTCATCAATAGATGACTTGGTGTTTTCTTGGATGTAGATACATACAACTTTTGGCATGCATCATCGAAGATTGTTAAGTTGTCCACTGATGTTTGTGTTGTGAGTTCCACACACTTCATCAGGGATTAGATTAAGTCGCATCATCGTTCTTACTACATAGAAATATGAGGGTTACGTTCGTCTACCTAAGAGTGGAGAGATGCATATCCATGCCCTCTTTATCTTAGCATGGCGCACCTTGCCCTTGTACTTTTTGATCTGTAGATATGACACTCACCACTAGATACCTTGGGGTTGTCTTGGATGTAGATACGTATGATGTTTGGCCACAATCTGAGCTTGTTAAAGTGTCTGCTGCTGATGGTTGTGTTGCGTAGAGTCCACACACTGCATGAGGGATTGATTCATTAAACTCAATCAACATTACAACAATGTCCAAGACTTGTCTTGAGCATACCTCACAAAAGCTAGGTTGTTCACATGTACACTCTGATCATTTATGTGTATTTTGTAACACACATAACAGGGTCTAGTTCTTGTGATGAGCGTCCCTTACACTCCTAGCCTATTTACCTCTTTCTATCTCTCTCTTTTTGTGTGTTTTTTTTAAAAAAAAACTTTCAATCATTTATTGTATAGTTATGGTTTTCAATCATAATATATCATTGATTGCTATAAATTATGTCAATTGCTTATGGTTTAGGGTCATGACACAATTTTGATAGTTTAACATCTCCTTTCATAACATTAATGTTTTAAAATTATATCTTACACATGCGGTGGGCACCTAGCTGGTGAAACATCAACAAAAGTTTGCCTTCGAAGCTGTATTACATCACGTCCATCATATGTTAGAGCCTGAACTTTGTCATTGCCTAAACCCTTCAGCTCCGGAGCATTATTACCAGTTCACAAAGGCCTTAGCAAAGTTTGCATTTGAGCAGCTCCAGCTCGTATCTACGCCTGCTGCTTTTGACATATCTCTAATGACATCAGGTTCATTATTGGACATGGTCAAGTAGTCTATTGGACAGATTGCCAAGATTTTTTACGACCTAAAAATTCTAAAATCGTTACTTTTCTAGGCATAGCTACTTGCATACAACTTGTGCAACAATTGTATACTGAATTCAAGAAAAACATTAGAATAGAGCCTGTGCTAGTGCCACTCTCCCTCTATATCAGTCTATGTTCCCCCTATATTGCATATTTTACCAGATCTTGCAATCTTTAACATACATGCTCCACAGTTGGAAGATGGGAGATAGGCACACATGAAGCGTGTAGGTGGCACCCATCCTGCATTTAAAGATCCATTGTATGCAATGAAGATCTTCGAAGTACGATTGCATGGGCCCACAATGGGTCAGCAGGTTAAAGATAAAGCCACAATTTTGTACATCGCTCATTGCGGCATTATTTATCATCTTTCCATGGTCCACCACATGGAGTGTCCAATGCTCATTTCACGTTTTTGGAATGGTGGCCATATAGAGCAGTGGATAAAAGAGTGCAATGCAAATGTCAATCTACCTCCATTCACGATTATGTGACCATTGAAGGAACACCATAGTTGTTCCAAGATAACATTTTGTAGATAATTAATACTCTTCTTCAAACCTTGAAGTATCTACATGCGCATGACTATCTCCACAATGACTTTTACTCTGCAACATGATGCTTCATTTTGGACAGAAGGGGGTCTATGTAGGCATTGTGGATTGGGGGTCATTTACAAAGACCAAAATAATGGAATGCCTTCCTCATCTCTTCGACTTGCAAATAGAAACTAGAAAGCAGGCCGAGAGAGATTTTCCATGGGCCACCCCAGAATGCATATCTACTAATCTCCCTCCCTGGAATAAAGCCATGGACATCTTCTCCATGTGCCATACTTGTAAATGGCTCTTAAAGTGCATGTCAGTGCCTCAAGAGAAAAACAAAAGGGATATTTTAAGCAATGTACTTACCCACATTGAGAGTGGCAAGTAAAACAATCCCTCAACCTGACCTTACGCTTTTGATCTTTCTCTCTGTCGAAACAATGCCCATAGAGTGGGCTATGACATTGCAATGATGTTTGGTCTACAAGCAGCTGATGATTAAAGTGATGATTTGATTATTATCTTCTTAGTAGTGTAAATTATATAATTGTTCAAAGTTATTTTCTCTCTTTCCAAAGACATGGTGATAGATATTTTGTCTCTTTCTTGCAGCATGATTAAGTTATCTTGTCTTTTTCTTTCATGGTTATAAGTAATATTCAATAAGCGATGACTTACCAATAAGTATTTCTAATGATGGCATGTTTGCTTGATTTACAAAAATAAAAGAAGAACTTAATCACGCTAAAGCACAAGTGATCTACAAAGAAGAGAGAGAGCACTATGGCCAAGAGAAAGACCTCGAAGCTATTGCTAGAATCAAAGAGGATGAGTCCAAGGTTGCAAGGCGAGCCTCTCAGCCTCAAAGAGTGCAGGAAGCTATGTCCAAACCACTTTGTGCGTCAACAACTATTTTGAATCAGGGGCAATGCTGCAAAGAATTCAGCTCCAATAAATCTGTCATATTTGCAGCACAAAGGGCTTGCACGAGTATTGCTATAAAGATTCATACAATGGGAGAGAGTTATGCCAAACAATAACCAGATGGAACTCTACTTTATATAGCAGTGCTATGTCATTAGGGCCAATTTGGATGAAATAAGGGTTGTTTAGGGTTTCTCTATTCTTAATCTAAGGGTCAAGGAGGAGCGACATTTCCAAAAGTATGGCACTTTTGTACACGTGTCAAGATCTCCTTCACTTGATTTGGGAATATTTTGCAATATTTTAGCCATAATTTTTGTATATGAACTCCAAATTTAGTGCTCAAATGGTCCATGGGTGGTGCTTGATGATCTCTATCCAATGAGTACCCATGTTGAATAGTTTTGGTAAGATCTTCATGGTGTTTTTTAGGTTTCCCCATTTTAGATCCTTACACAACCCTTTTTTCATCCAAATTGGCCCTAATCATATAATTTGGAGGCGTGTAGATTGGTCAGATTGACCAAAGAATTTTGGCATTGGGCATGGTTGGATTGCAGAGAAAGTGGCAGCAAGAAATGCCAATATCCGAATGTCTGCATGCAAAGGTTTAATAGTTCTACTTCCTAAAGAATCAGATACGCTCGTTGCATTAGCAAGCCAAGGGCAAGCCAAGGAGAAACACCTGATATTTTGCATGGAAGAATCTTTGAGCTTGAGATAGAGCTATCAGAGGCCCAAGCCAAGCTGCAACAATATGCATCGTTGTACGGACCGTTTCCATAACATGCTGGTCCTTCACAACAAGGACTTGGTCCATAACATGCTGGTCCTTCACAACAAGGACCTGCAAACCCATCTACTAAGCATGGATGTACTATGTTCAACATAGATGAACTACTCAATGAGCTGACTCAATATTTGGCTTGAGCAAATCGCTCACTTTATCCCTATCTATTTTCTTAGTAAGAGGATGCAAAGTGCTACAATTTTTGTAATCACAAAGTTTCATTTACCCCCTTAGCTGTTTGTTTTTGTATTATAGATTTGAAATCGTATTGTATCTAACTGTAATTATGACCTTTATTGCAAAAGTAAAGAGATAGAGAGAGAGATGAACATCGAGTAGTGTAGCATGAAGTTATCTTTCATAATTTTCATGTAATCACACTAGGAAAAACTTATAGGACTTAAGCCACACATCGTTGTCTTCATCAAATACACCAACCATATCATCTACTTCATTTATATCAAAGCATTTTGAAGCTATCTCCCATTCCATATCATCATCATTGTCAACTTCTGCAGCTATAGCTTGGGTTTATAAGACACGGTAGTGCTTTTTTGCTACTCTTGTTGCAATGTTCACTATCTTATGGATAAGTCTCATGTTGCAAAAAACATAGACCAAATCAGTAACCCGTTTATGGTGAAGACGATTTTGTTTCTTGGTATGCATAAATTTAAATGCCGACCAATGTCTCTCATAGCTTCCACTTGATGTTGTAACAGATAGAACCCTAACTGCAATGTAGAGGTGCACCATACTCCTTCCACCATAGAGGTGCACTTGTCTGTGCAATGGCATCTATATGCCATGGATCTTGGAACATGCCAGTTCTATTAGCATAATCAACTCGCTGACAAAAAGGAGTTTTCCCATCCTCAGGTCCCAGTAGTTGAGGACACACTATTTTGATGTCGTTCATGACTTCTTTATTGGCCGATTGTTGATGCATTTGGAATTTGGGATCCAATACAAATGCAGGACCATGCAACGGCCTATGCAACTGGACCCATCGCTTGTTGGTAGTTGTGATTATGGAAGATTTGTCCTGTTTGCACTAAAGCCAACATGCTCTCTTACTTTGCGTAATGCCTCTGACATATATCAATAAACTCAACGAAAGACAAATTTAAAGAGTCTTTTTCAACTATTCGCAAAATATCTACAAATGGTTTGGCCTGAGTGACATTCCTCTCTACATTGCACCAAAAAACTGGCGAGTTCACACGTTTCAATCAAAGTAGGCATCACTTCTTCCAAGGTGGCACATTCTTTGGCCGACCTGCCCTTTCTATGGCGCGCTTGTATATTAGTGCTAGATAATCGTTGGTTTTTTCTTTCAAAGAGGTGTCAATGGCTTCTACGAACATGGACCCTCTAGGGTTGATAAGCATCACATTGATGAGTGGCTTTTTCTGACAGTTGGTCCATCCATCCAACGCTATGGTGCAACCATATGCAGGAACAACTTCTACCATTGTGCACTTGAGGATGGATTCAATATTATCTTTCACTTTATCTAAATACTCTATGCACTTCTTATTATAATCAAGAAGCACAAATACTTTTTGTTTGTCCTGCATGGTGAAATATGGGGTTGTGCATAGCATCCAATGCTATTCTGCACGCCACAAAGCTTGCGTCCATTTCAAGTGAAACTCAAGCAACCATTGTTTATCTAACACTTCACTGTTTGTCCATTGGATTATGATTTACTAATTTTAGGCTAGCTAGGATCTGATGTTGCTGATGTTGAAGCATGTCCATGAAGAAGATTTGAGTGGAAAGTGTGATCATTTGCTTCCGTAGGCACATGCTCCAACCCCTCATTGATAGCAAAAATTTCAACATCCGTTGCAACTTGTTTGGCAGTAGCACTTTTCTTTTTAGCTGCGATAATTTTCTCTAGTATGAAAGCGTACTGTGGCAATCTAGTATGAATATCTCTTGGCGGAGCTGTACACTCCGACACATTACAAGGAACTTTAAACAGATGCTCTTTGATTTTGGTCGCATTACCACTTAACTCATAGCCGCATGTCTTGTCTTTCAATCAAGATGTATTCTTCTCAGCATGCAGGTCGTGGACGTAACTCTACTCATGTCCTTTCACCATGCTGATAGATGAATTTAATCTACTAGAAATAACAAATTGAGTTGTCAATTTTGAGGTCAAAAACAATTTGAAACAACAAACTACACAAGCAATGCTCTATCAATCAATACATTGATCAAAATATGTGCACATTATCAATTAGACTCACGCTACATTATCGATTAACAATACGCAATGATAGTCTTATCATTCTTCATGTATAAATTTATGTCAATCAAATTATTTTTCAAACACAAAATAACTTCATCACTTCAAACGAAACATTTCAATCACAATACTCACACTGCACTACATTGATTTATCTAAAGTGCAATCTTTTGGCTCACACATTACACTAATTGATAATCTTAATCACTTATTTAAAACAATACAAAAAAAGATCATCATCACGTTGCATTATATCGATTTATTTAAAGTGCAAGCTTACGAATTTCACACATTACAATAATCAATAATATTAAAATCATATTTTGCAATTGATTCTCATTGTAACATGAGGATTAATTGCAATCCTTGATGATTGTCATATCTATCAAAAGTGCAAACATGATGTTCTCACACTCCACGTGGGTAGATCTTTGAGCACTTATCTATCTGCAGTTGCTACATGTGTACAATCACACAATATGATAGACATAGCAATCCAAATAAAGAAAATCAAATATCAATGTATTTGCACATGAGATTCCTAAAATTTTAATTCCAGTGAGAGCATAGTGTGATGGCTCTACACAGGACAAAGAAAATTCTATATATGTTTACGTTGAGGTGAGAAAAGATATGCACATCAAAATCAAACAGACCTAAATAAAATAAACCTCTAATCTATTATATTTTACGGACTAATTACCTCATGTTAGGGTACACTCTGCACACAACGACAACCTCTAAATTATATCACTAATTCACTACCACACGTCAATGAACTGAGCATGTAGCAAGTGACTCCTACAAAATAAACAGCTTGTATGAGTGAGAGTCTAAGCCCTACACAACATACAAAGCTTACACAATTTGATCCTAAAAGACAAATTTCAATCAAATTTTAATTAAAAAATTAAGTTGACTTTAAACAAAGGTAATTTTAAACTATTCTAGATTTCAATGATTTTTGAATCATTAAAAAAAAATTATTTCTCTAATTATGACATAGAGTACCTTTTGTGATGAATATTGGTCTCAATAAGGCACGTTGCCGCTATATATGGGTTTTTTTTTCGATCAGTGTATTCTTCGATCAAAAGTGCAAAGTATTTTTTGATCGAAAATATTTTTTATGGAAGTATTTTTCAATCAAAAAACCAGAAAAGTATACAATTATCCATTTTTGCTAGCGTGGCATCGTATAATATGCCTATATAATATGGTGCAATGTATAATACGTCAATATATGGCATGTTATATGTATCCTGTGTAACGTATGCAACTTAGTTCAGGAGTAAACCAATTTTCCAGGGTTTTGATACTGCATATAAACTATTTGTGGATCTATTTATTGAGACATTTAGTGTCTGTCTATGCTTTATGCGGTATTGGTGAGAATTGTTTTTTATGGTCAGCAACAACCAGAGATGAGGAATCTATTAAAACCAATCTCCCTCCAGTGTAGTGTGGTAGTCAACATCAGCCATGGATGAAGGATTTGAAATACCTAACCCCTCCTTGCAATGCGACGCAGTGGTCAGCAACAACAGCCAGAAACAAAGGATTTAAAATACCTAACCCCTCCGTGGTTAGAAACATCCAGAGACGGGGAATCTATTAAACTCAATCAAACTGCAGTGCAATGCGATGGTCAGCAGCAGTCAAGAGCAAAGGATTTAAAATACCTAACCTCTCCATGCAGTATGATGCGATGGTCAGCAACAACCAAGACGGAGAATCTATTAAATCCAATCTTCTTGCAGTGCAATGTGATGGTCAACAACAACCAAGAACAAAGGATTTAAAATACCTAACCCCTCCCTGCAATGTGATACAGTGGTTAGCATCAGACAGGGACGAGGAATCTATTGAACCCAGTCTTCCTGCAATGCAAAAAGAGGTACCATATCATGTAGTTGCTCATTTTTAAATGTTATTGGTCATTGAGTTTCTTTGCAAAGAGGACTATTGTCATTTTAGAAGTGTAAATAAGCATTTTAATTCATGAAATATTTTTCTATTTCTCTATTTTTCTATTTGCAAAATCATTTTTCTATTTGTCAACATCGCAAAATCATTTGTGATGCTCTTATTTTATCTCTCTATGGACCTTCAAACAATCATTTGCATTGGGCATTTGATCCACTTAAGGAAAAGTTTAATTTTGTGATTGAACTTGTGGAGTAGTGTTGTGCACAACACAGTAAAGCAATTATTGGGTCAAGTCATTAGAAGCTTTGAAAGTATGGTTCATCCAAAAATCAAAGCCAAACCTGGAATCAGCGGGAGAATACAGCTTGTGTCACAGCTACATTCAAAACTAGAGAGCAAGGATAGATGGAAGGCTCTTCTAAATGTCCTAGGACCTAAGAGGATGTTCCTCCTCCTTGAGGTGTCGATCCCTTAGTTGTACACCTGCATAATACTACATGTCCTCCTATCCTAGACTTACTTGGTGACCGTTCTATCTTTCACCTGCAAGCACCCCAGTTAGGTGAAGGAAGTTTTCTAAATGTTAAAGAGGTTTCAGTGGCCCATCCCCTTTTCAAAGATCCTATCTATGCGGCAAAGATCTTCAAGGACCAGATAGGATACAAGACAACTTTACAAATAATGCTAGAGTAAGCAACAACTACTATTAGGTGAAGGACGTTTTACAAATATTAAAGAGGTTTCAGTGGCCCATCCCCTCTTCAAAGATCCTATCTATGCGGCAAAGATCTTCAAGGACCAGATAGGATACAAGCCAACTTTACAAATAATGCTAGAATAAGCAACAGCTACTACAATCCAGCAACATGGTGTGATATTGCATTGTGCTCTTGTTTGTATAGCAAAAGGCCGCCCATGTTGATCTTCAAGCTTTGGAATGGAGGTCACCTTGAGCACTGGATTCAGGATTGGCATCACGATAGAAGCAATCGTGCAATCAAAGAGTTTTAGCACACATTTGGAACTCTACAACAGTTCATAGACAACATTTTGCCAATTTGCAATGCTCTTTTGCAGACCATGAAATTCATGCATATTCATGATTCCATTCACAACGATCTACAGACTAGAAATATTCTACTACATTTTGGCAAGCAAAGGAGTGTATGTTGGGATCGCGAATTGGGGACAAACTACACCATCAAACACTTTGGCAACATTTTCCAAGCTCCCAAATCTCAACCCTCAAACTAGAGCTCAATTTAACTGCCCGTGAAAATATCAGCAACAATCCTCCTCCTTTCACTAAAACGTATGATGTATATAGCCTCCTTTCACTAAAACGTATGATGTATGATCTTCAAGGACCAGATAGGATACAAGCCAACTTTACAAATAATGCTAGAATAAGCAACAGCTACTACAATCCAGCAACATGGTGTGATATTGCATTGTGCTCTTGTTTGTATAGCAAAAGGCCGCCCATGTTGATCTTCAAGCTTTGGAATGGAGGTCACCTTGAGCACTGGATTCAGGATTGGCATCACGATAGAAGCAATCGTGCAATCAAAGAGTTTTAGCACACATTTGGAACTCTACAACAGTTCATAGACAACATTTTGCCAATTTGCAATGCTCTTTTGCAGACCATGAAATTCATGCATATTCATGATTCCATTCACAACGATCTACAGACTAGAAATATTCTACTACATTTTGGCAAGCAAAGGAGTGTATGTTGGGATCGCGAATTGGGGACAAACTACACCATCAAACACTTTGGCAACATTTTCCAAGCTCCCAAATCTCAACCCTCAAACTAGAGCTCAATTTAACTGCCCGTGAAAATATCAGCAACAATCCTCCTCCTTTCACTAAAACGTATGATGTATATAGCCTGTCATATATTCTTAAGCACTTGGTTGTGTGTATTCCATATCCTCCTGAGGTCCCCAAGTGTGAATTTTTGTGAAATGTAAACAAACATCTTACTAGTGAAAATTTCCCCAAACCCTTATATAGGCCTAAAATATGGCATTTAAGCCTTTGTTTGAATGGAGCCCATAATGTTCGTACCATGTTGTAAACTAATTCTAGCTTGAGGCCTGTTGATAATTAAACAAGTAACACCTTTTTTTTTATTGATGGTGTACAATGTGTGGCGTTATTTCATACTAGATCTTTGAACGTATTTTCAGTTAAGTCTTTAAAGTTCTTCAAGTTGGGGTTTTAAAGTACTTCAGGTTGGATCTATAAAATCCTTTAAACTATCTCTCTTTTTGAAGTACATATAAACTTGGCTCATTCAAGTTTATTATTCAGTTTAGATATGGAAGATATTGCTTTCGACTAGAATGCAAAGTAGCCTGATGATCGTTTGCTTAATCACACATTGGCACAACAAATTTATAAAGAGGAAGAAATTCAGGTGGCAAAAGGAGATCTTAGGGCTTTGGCTGCGTCCTAAGAGGATGAATGAGAACTTCAAGGAGAGCCACTGAATTACACGCAATGCAAGCAACTCTACCCAAATCATTTGGTACCCAATACATTGTTTTGAGTTAGTGGAAATGCTAAGGCATCTTCTCCCTTAAGAGTTTCAGATTTGCAACACATTGTACTCGCAAGAAATATGCTTTCAAGATTTATCCAAGTATATATATTACCACCAAATAATAGTCAAATGGAAATTTATTTTGTGTAACAATGCTATTGTTATTATGTATTCCGGCTCAAAGTATATTGGAATGATCATCCTACTATAGGAGGCATTGACAAGGGGCGTCGGGTCAAGAAGATTCATGCCCTTCTTCATGTCCCATCATATGAGAGTGGTCTTCATGGATCTATCATGGAAGGGATGGTGTACGAGACGGATTTGAATTTTTAAAAAAAGAAATGAAACTTAATTTGACTAAAGTACTTGTGTGTGTGTGTGTGTGTCTGCATGTATATATGTACATACATATAAACAAAAGTGCTTTCTCTAATTTTCCTAACTCTCAAAGTAATCTCACAAAAGTGTTTTCACTAATTTTTCTAATTCCGCTACTCTCAAAGTTTATAGGCCATTTGCATTACATTGGTATCAAAGCATTTGGTTTCTCTTTTCTTGCTTAAGAAGAGAGGTCCTTAAGTAGCCTATTAATGGTTGATTTTGTTAATTATATTAGAGTAAGTGGGATTGAGATCTATTATCGGTTTTGTTGAGCTCACTATGTGGGATATGGTGCACACCTTGGGAGCTTTGGTCTTAATAATGGGATCGTTTTAGACTTACCTACGGCTTTACCATTATCGAGCCATAAGAAGTCCGAAAGGAGCTAGCCCTCGGCAATTCTGCAATATTAGACCCACTCCACTACTCTCTATAATTAACCAATTCAAGTTGTGGGTGTAGATACTAAAGTACTGATTTTCAAAGGCTAAGAGAAGTAGAAACTAAGGTTTTGAATTGCCAAAGAATACACTAAGCAAACACTCAAACTCTATTAACATGAGTGATAGTAACCAAGAGAGTAGAATGAACATTGATAACTTTGATTTTTCACATGAAAGTTCTAATAATGATGCCACCATGTTTGTCAATTATCTTGTTACTACATTGCAACAAGCTATGGGCAATCCTGCTTTGCAAGCCGAAGTTTCTTTCTATGTGTGCCGATAAGTGGCAAGAAGAATACCCTACAACTAGTATATACAAGAGGGGAGAGAAGACGTCTCTGAACCTATGCCCATTGGCTCACTCTGTAACCGCTCTAGTGGAGATGCAACATGCATACCACTAGGGCTAGAGCTACGATGACACTCCTGACATAGGTATCGAGTGACGATCTGCATGTCTCCACAATGCACAATGCCAGTGTCAATCATCACACGACTGACAACTCCCATTGCAAATACACCAACCGCATAAGAAAGATCAAGTCTCAAGACCAAAAGGTCAGACATGAGAGGCCCGAAAGCTGACAAAACATGCACTATGTGTGCCAACCTACCCCTGTCAGCAACCTCAGTGCCATATGGATCCTCATATCAGGAACCACCTGACTATGCATCACCATGTCAGCATCGACTAGCAAAGGAATATCTGTTATGAATGATTGCAAAACCAAAAAATCAGCACCATTGTAATCACACACAGCTGTCTAAAGGACACTATCGCCCTCAAACATATCAGACGCATCATAGAACAATGCATCAATTTTTGGCTCAATTGATGTCATTTCAACTGATGAGACTGACAAAGTTGTGCATCCCCAGAGATACCATTGTCTGCATGAATGTCACCACAAGATAAATGCACAACTTGATCTCCATGCAGCACATCCACAAAAGAGACACCCTTCGTCTCTCACTCCAAACATTGCTGCAAATACACAGACTACACCGCCTCGTGTGTCAAAAATATGCATAGGGTATACTAGACCACTCCTAGCACCTCTGGCTATCAACAGTGATCCCCTATGCATCTGAAATGAGCACTCTCCAAGTAGTACACAATGTCCACTACTCAACAACTGATGCACTGAAATGAGACTCTTGCTGAGTCTTGGTACATAACGTACATCTCGTACCGTAAACAATGCACCGACAGGTAAAGACATGCATACATCTCTAGCACCCTCTATGTCATATACTGAACCATCAGCAAACTGCACACACCAAGTCTCCCACTAGAGAAAGAGAAAAACAAATCATGACGTTGGAGAGGGGGAATGGGGGAACACGCCCAGCACAAACACAAGGGACTCTCTATAGCTCAGGGTATTCACAGCACCCCTATCCTCTCGGGAAACATCTTCAAACACACAACTCACACTAGTAGACCACCGCCTGCTCAATTGCCACTACTCACACACTCTACAAACCCACCACACAAGATACACCTACTACCATTGCCTGTCTCCACCCTTACACACGCACACAACCACTCAATCTCACTCTCTCACTCAAAACACCATCGGTCCGGGAGGGCACACACTTCCACACAGCCGGCACCGAGGAGGGACATGAAAGCAGGAGAAAGAGAAGGGGGGAAGGGGAAACAACAGCACGGGAGGCAACTGTGGCTTGATTGCACTTCAGAAAACACATACACGGGCTTGCAATGCCATCACCATGGCCATTTTCAAGCAAAAGTTACAAAGGGGCTAGCTTGCTAGAGAACTCCACTTTGCAAGTTTCAAACGGCACCTCCAAAGGCCAAACAAAAGCCCCAAAATTGATTCATTTTTAACTTTTATAGAGGGGGACTTTAATTTGGGAATTTACAATTTAATAGGTCCACCTGGCATCTTGAAATGGTATCTTTTGGGAAAGAGGGCACCGCTTTGCTCTATCTCTCTCTTCTTCACTCTTTGCACTTGGGGGGGGGGCATTAGCAATGTAGTTATTGCCCCCTAGCTTTTATTTTTATTTTTTTATCTTTCACTTTTTACTCTCTTTTGGTTTAGCCTTATACTTCCCAACTTTTGACTTTGACCTTCGCTCCTTATCCGGCTCCTCTTTGCCTTCTTTTGGCCTCGCACTTGGTTTGGCTTTGTACCCTTGGATTTTGCCCGGACGGCCATGCCCTTTGCTCTTGCCCACCTTTGATTTGTCCGGCTTCCTTGGTCTTCCCTTTTGCCCGGCCACTTGGCCTCGCTTGGCTTTTCCTGCTTTGGTTTCCTCGGAGCTTCTCGCCCTCCTTCTCTGCTGCGGGACTCACCTCTTACCTGAGGGGGGGAGGCAATAGCAATGTCGCTATTGCCCTCCCTCTCTACTTCAAAAGCTCGGGGGCCCAACGGCCGCAAGCCCCTGCCACGTCATCCGACAATGCCAACCGCCCCACACGCGGGTGCGCCACTACGCCGCCCTGCCTCACCTGCCAGTGCCAAAACTCCCCAGTTTTTGCCTGCGCAGCGCCAGAGGCGCTTTCCGCCATACCCCACGAGCTCCATGAGCTCTCACTTGGTGATACCCATAATGGTGCTCGCCTCAGCCCGTATAGCCCGCGGCCCGCTACTCCGCCATCGCATGTGGGGCTACTTCGGCGCCACGTGGCAGCTCTGTGGCCCATGGCCTTCAAAGCCTTGTAAAGTTTTTACAAACACTCCATAAAAAACCAATTTTTTCACATTGCTTGTCTGCTTGCCAACTTGCACCCTGTAATCAGATTTCGGGGCCGTAAGGTTTAATTGATGGAGCTGGTTCCCGACTTCGAACCCCCCCGTGCTCACCGCACTCTGAATCTCCCAGGCCTACCAAACAAGGCCGACAAAACACGAAAAAAGCACCTGTAATCATTGCTCAAGGGATAGCTCCCAACTTTGACCTGCATTATCTTGCGGACCGAGTATCTGATTGACGTGCAGCCAATTCGTGCTAACTCCACATGGTACACCCTTCCACCAAGAATCTTGGCAAGGCTAAAATGACGCCAGATGGCACATCTTCCAATGCGGTCAAGTGGGCTCAGACCTAGCCCCCTGAAAATCTTCAATTGACCTTAACTTGCTATCCAAAGCTCTAATTTGCGATCCGAAATGACCGGCATGCTCCACAAATCGAGCTCTACGCATGTGTATACTGACATCAGCCCGGGCCACGTGTCCCCAACTGTCCTGTCCGTCAGGGATCTGCTACATACTCTTTCTTCAAACCGCAATATCTTGCACACCGAGGCTCCGTTTGATGAGCCGTCTGGACCACCTTTTAGAGCACACTGAACTCTACATTCTAGAGCACGGACTTGGTACTTCGGACATCTTCATCTGCCACACCATCTGGACCATTCCGTAGCACTTTTGGCCTAAAAAACCGCTTCAAGCATGCATTGCCGCTACCCTTTGGTTGCTAAGGGCCTTGGCTCCTGTCCTAGCCTTCTACACTGCACTCGACTGCACCCTTTGCCTGGCATAGACCACTTGCTATCTTCGACCAACTTTAGTTGTACCAACGTGGCATCACGTGAAAAACTACATGCTCGTCTACTAGAAAACGAGTAGACAATGTGCTATCCCAAGACACAAAGTAGTCTGAAGGCAAGCTAGACTCAAAAGTGACATGCCCATCACATGCATACTCTTTAGCATCTGTCCTCATAGTAGCACCATGCGTCTGCCTCGTCCGCTACCTCATACGCTTGAAGCAACAACACCTAGTATGCCCATCGTGGCTGCAGTGCCAACATGTCAATCGTGATCGTGAGAGAGAACCGTCTCTAACGTGAAGTTTCTTCATATCCATGCCAAAACTATAAACAACGTGGGCGGCAACTCGACCACTACACAATGCTCAAAAGCATCATCAATCCAATCGCATTAAAATCAATGCTCACATATACGTAAAACAACTTCACAATCTACAAACTCTACAAGCATAAACTGGGACAAACTGCTCAATCGAGCGTAAAGCGCATAACCATATACGCAAGTAGAGAGGAAACTAGGTGAAAATGCATCTCACAAAACAAACTGCCTATAGAAATTTGCAAAAACTTGTGAAACATGTGACTAGTCTGTATTGTAGCCACACAAGCATACACAAATCCTAACTCCTGCGACAGTGGGTACAAGAACACCAAACCGTGTCCAAATTGACAAAAAATGTCAAAAGTGAGAGTAAACTCGATCACTGTCAAAGTGGGAATATATCGACCACTAACACCATATTAGTGAATTTGGGAATTTCCCAATTCCCACTTGCAAAACAAGATTAAGATTTGACCACATGGTCAAATCTTAGCCCAAGTTTTGAGAGTATGGGCCGAAATACCATTCAAGTACTACCTTGTGAAAGCTTTTGATCTTCAAAAACAATTTGAGACTTGTCCATATGGCCAAATCTTGAAGAAATTGGTGATTCCCAAACTAGCTCTAAAGTCTCAAACTCTCTAATTTGTTGTTCACTGTACAAGATTGCATAACACTGCAAAATTCTATGGAGAGAAGACGGGGAAAAACGAATAGAATTTTCTTTGCAAAATGGGTCAAAACTCAACGCAAACCGCAAGCCAAAAAACTCCAGATAACCATTAGAGAGAAAATTGCGAATACACATAAACAATGGCAAAAATTTGGGAAAGATCCAATAGAGTTTCCCCTGGAAACTGAGCAAAAACTCAAAAAAAAAATCATCAAATATGCATGACAATAAACACTGTCTCAATACCAAATCCACAAATGGTCTACATGCAATGCCAAAAGCCTTGCAAACTGAATCACTCCTGATCGAGTAGCTCTTTGGACGTGTACCTGTCCAAAAAACACTGCAAACTTGTAAACCTGCTACTTGCAATCTATGGCTAGCTCAAATTGTATTCGCATAATGCATACATAGCATGAAACATTACAAAACCGTGCTAAAAAGGCTCTCTGAAATGCCCCACACAGTCAAACAATGCGCATGAAACCGCATCCGGATGTGTAACCATGAAACCGCATCCGCATCCACACAGTGAAACAATGCGCATGAAACCGCATCCGAAAGTCACATCCCAAAATATCACTTGCATACACAAAAACAAGGTGAATTCTCTCTCATATAGCACCACAATATGCCATACATAGCTAAACATGCAAACCGCATTAGTCTCTACACTGTAGGAATCAAACTACAAAACCTAGATATGTCGAGATTGTTGACGTGTTGCTGCAAAAAATTCAACACTCAAAATTTCAAAATTCTGATACATCTAGCGCGTTTGAAACGTGCCAAAACCCTAGGATAGACTCCTGGATCACATGTATCTGAGTCTAGGTGTGAGGAATATGCCAAAAACCTTCGTTTTTGGCCCAAAAACGCAACATAAACTTGTTGTTGTTGCACCTGCTGTAATTCAGAGCAATATTTTAGAAAATGAACATCACCATCACGTCTGAAATATGTGTGTGCATAGAGTGAGAAGGAGAGAGAGAGAGAGAGAGAGAGAGAGAGAGCACCTTGAGTTGTCTTGGATGTAGATATATATGATGTTTGGCCACCGGCTAGGTTGTTAACATGTACGCTGTCGAGAAATTTGCGGTCTTGCCAGGAAAGCACCGGGCTTATGGCTGTGAGAGTTTGTGAGAGAAATCAACAAAAACTATATGAAGGAGTTAAACCATAGATGCCATGAAGACTAGGGTTTGGAAAGAAGTGCAATCAAAGAAGACTCACTCTTTCTCTCTTGCATTCACACACACAAAGAAAGAACGCAAAAGAGAATGTCAAAACAATACGAAGATGAAAACATCAAGGCTATGGTCATATCGTATCATGGGTAATATGAAAGGGTTAATGGATGAGTTAATGGCATTCAATCTTGGCTGACCAAATAGGCTACGAATTGTTCTTTGGAATTGTAGTTTTGTGCTTACCATAATATATATATTTTGTCTAGTGATTGGGATTAATTGTGTGTACAAATCCTCTTGGTTCATAGCAAGATAACTACGCTTACATCAAAAGAAAAATTATAGTCTATGAGAGGTAGTATGATGGGATCCGGTGATAGAATTATTTCATTGAGCCTTTCAGGGCCGAAGAGAAACACTATACGTTGTTGAAAGTGTATTTTACGGCTAATCCATACGTTAATTCTAATAGATCGTACAAAGTGAAAGCGATAGAAATGATCATCATGTGGGTTATTCATCTAGGATAGTATGTGAGAAATGTAGATATGAGAGAAGTGAAGAGATGAGAAGTTTCCCTCCCAAGCCCTATTCTTGCCCGTAGGCAATAAGGATACTGCGGGGAGAGATGTACCTGTAGCAAGAGAACCTAGAGAGGATGAATTACTAAGAATGAGAGAGATAGGTTTGGTAAGGAGATGAGATTAGATACATATATATATATATATATATATATATATATATATATATATATATATATATATATATATATATATATGTTGGATTAGAGATGAAAATGAAAACAACAAGAAATCAAGAAAACATCCATGTAGAACACATCTTACTTGAAACCCTTCGGCACCATTATTGATGGTAGAGAGAAGAAGAGTGGATAATTCCACTTTGATTGATACACCAAGTGCAAGACCTTCTTTGATTAGAGTTGATCTTCCAAGGTTTGCTTGTTGCAAGAATGGCTAGTCTCCCTCTAGGAGAAAGTGTAGGCTTGGGCTTATGTTAATGGCTAAGTACAATTAGGCATTACTACTCACTCCCTCAAGAATTCCTCTCATCAATGGCTTGAATGCTTGAGTTCCTTCCAAGGAAGAAGAGGTCCCCTTTTATAGGTGAAGGGAACCCCCAAGGGTTTACACAAGAAGAGAGGAGCCAGTGTGAACAAGAATTGGAAAAGTTGGAAATGAGCTGCCCCTGCATGATGTGGGCAGACTGGGGTCCAGTATTTTGATCATATCTCCTCAACCGTGGCTCCAAATAAAAAAGTAAAAATATGGGCAAAAACTTCAGCTCATTAGCTACGATTTTCATTTTAAAATAGTTTTCCAATTCGGATTGGAACCTTGTGTAAAAAATTCATCAAAATAGGGTCCATTTATGGCAGCAAAAGTCTTCATGTGGTCTCCTTAGCCTAGACTTTCATTTAATTCCAAAGGACACCTCATGCCATATGAAAGCATGAAATTGCTCCTTGACAAATTTTTGTAATCATGCTTGCAATAATGCATTAAAATAAGTGTATCTTTGAAACCATGCCACCTAGTGTCCCAGTAGGATTTGATTCTCTCCTAGTAGCTATTTAAAAAGAAATATAAGAAAAGTATAAAAAATACATAGAATATATATATATTGGATTTTACCCTAGATATAGGATCTAGCTAGGGTGTGAGATGATAATGAAATAGTAGAAATAAAGAATCAATGCTTTTTGCCCCAAGTTAAAGAGGCGGAGCTATTGATGCTTTTCCCATAGTATTTTTTGATGGTAAAGTAAGGATATGTTACCCTTGAGAAAAATAATAGGATGAGATAGAAGGCTTATTATTATACTTAAATATGCATATGTACACTATAGAAAATATCAGTATGTATCTAAAAAAATACAAGATAGATCTTGTAGCATGCGTTCCCACTATGTACGTGTCACAGCCCGACAACGCTCTGATCGCTTACATGTATTTTGTAACTCACATAACAGGGTCTAGTTCTTGAGATGAGCATCCCTTACACTCCTAACCTATTCACCTCTTTCTATCTCTCTCTCTGTGTGTGCTTTGATTTTTTTTTACTTTCAATCATTTCTTGTATAGTTATGGTTTGCAATCATAATATATCATTGTTTGCTATAAATTATGTTGATTGTTTATGGTTTAGGGTCATGACACAATTTTGATAGTTTAACCTCTCATCTCATAATGTTTATGTTTTAAAATTATATCTTATAGATGTGGTGGACACCAAGCTGGCGAAACATCACGAAAGATTTCCTTTGAAGTTATAGTATGTGACGTTCAGCATATGTTAGAGCCTAAGCTTCATGGTTTCCTAAACCCTTCAAGGCCGGAGCATTATTACCATGGCCAGTTCACAGAGGCCCTAGCAAAGTCTGTATTTGAGCAACTCTAGCTTGTATTTACGCGCGCTGCCTTTGACATTTCTCCAATGACATCAGGTTCATTATTGAACATGGTCAAGCAGTCTATTGGACAAATCACAAATATTTTGTAGGACCTAAAAATCCTAAGATTGTTACTTTGTCAGGCATAGCTACTTGCATACAACTTGTGCAACATTTGTATAATGAGTTCAAGAGCAAGGAGAAGCTCGGAAAAGCTGCAAAGCAAATGAGAGTGCAAGTCAGCTCTTTTGATGCTGCTAAAGAGTAAGGAGATACGTTTAGAATAGAGCCTGCTTCTAGTGCCACTCTCACTCTATATCAGTCTCAGCTCCCCCCCTATCTCCCTTCACCCATCCTCCATTTAAAGATCCATTGTATGCGACAAAGATCTTCAAAGTACCCTTGCATGGTCACACACTGGATCAGCCATGTAAAGACAAAGCCATAGTTTTGGACATCGCTCATTGCGGCATTATTTATCCTCTTGACATGGTCCACCACATAGAGCTTCCAATGCTCATTTCATGTTTTTGGAATGGTGGCCATGTAGAGTAGTGGATAAAAGAGTGCAATGCAAATGGCAGTCTACTGGCCATTTGCGATTATGTGACAACTTAAGGAACAATAGAGTCATTCCAAAATAACATTTTGCAGATAATTAACGCTCTTCTTTAAACCCTGAAGTATCTACATGTGTATGACTTTTACTCTGCAACATGATGCTTCATTTTGGACAGAAGGGGGTCTATGCAGGCATTGTGGATTGGGGGTCATTTACAAAGACCAACATAATGGCATGCCTTCCTCCTCTCTGTGACTTGCAAATAGAAACTAGAAAGTAGGCCGAAAGATATTTTCCATGGGCCACCCCAAAATGCATATCTACTAATTTCCCTCCCTAGAATAATGCCATGGACATCTTCTCCATGTGTCATACTTGTAAACGGCTCTTAAATTGCATGTCGGTGCCTCAAGAGAAAAACAAAAGGGATATTTTAAGCAATGTACTTACCCACATTGAGAGTGGTAAGTAAAACAATCCCTCAACCCGACCTAACACTTTTGATCTTTCTCTCTATTTAAACGATGCCCACAGAGTGGGCTATGACATTGTAATGATGTTTGGTCTACAACCAGCTGATGATTAAAGTGATGATTTGATTATTATCTTCTTGCTAGTTGCAAATGAGTAATATTCAATAAGCGTTGACTTATCAACAAGTCTTTCTTATGATGATATATTCGCTTGATTTACAAAAATGAAAGGAGAACTTAATCACGCTAAAGCAAAGGTGATCTACAAAGAAGAGAGAGAGCACTATGGCCAAGAGAAAGACCTCGAAGCTATTGCTGGAATGCAAGAGGACGAGTCGAGATTTGCAAGGCAAGCCTCTCAGCCTCAAAGAGTGCAAGAAGCTATGTTCAAACCACTTTGTGCATCAACAACTATTTTGAATTAGCAGCAATGCAAAGGAATCAGCTCCAGTAAAGCTTTCATATTTGCAGCACAAAGGGCTCACACGAGTATTGCTACAAAGATTCATACAATAGAAGAGAGTTATGTTAAACAATAACCAGATGGCACTCTACTTTATATACCAGTGCTATGTCATTAGGGCCAATTTGGATGAAATAAGGTTTTTTAAGGGTTTCTCTATTCTTAATCTAAGGGTCAAGGAGGAACCACATTTCCAAAAGTATGGCACTATATATTTTAGCCATAAGTTTTATATATGAACTCCAAATTTAGTGCTCAAATGGTCCATGGGTGGCGCTTGATGGTCTCTATCCAATGAGTACTCATGTTGAATAGTTTTGATAAGATCTTCCATGTATTTTTTAGGTTTCCCCATTTTAGATCCTTACACAATCCTTTTTTCATCCAAATTGTCCCTAATGATATCATTGGGAGGCATGTAGATTGGTCAAATCGATCAAAGAATTATGGCGTTGGGCATGGTAGGATTGCAGAGAAAGTTGCAGCAAGAAATTCCAATAACGGAATGTCTGCATGCAAACGTCCAATAGTTCTACTTCTTGAAGAATCAGATATGCTCGTTGTATTAGCAAGCCAAGGGTAAGATCTTGCAAGCCAAGGGTAAGATCTTGCAAGCCAAGGGCAAGATCTTGCAAGCCAAGGAGAAACACCTGATATTTTGCATGGTGGAATCCTTGAGCTTGAGATAGAGCTATCAAAGGGCCAAGCCAAGCTACAACAATATGCATCGTTGTATGGACCATTGCCATAATATGCTGGTCCTTCACAGCAAGGACCTGCATACCCATCTACTAAGCATGGATGTACTATGTTCAACATAGATGAACTCCTCAACGAGCTGACTCAATCTTTGACTTGAGCACTTTGCTCACTTTATCCCTATCTATTTTTTCAGTAAGAGGATGCAAAGTGCTATAATTTTTGTTATCACAGAGTTTCATTTACCCCCTTAGCTGTCTATTTTTGTAGTATCGATTTGAAATTGTATTGTATCTAATTGTAATTATGACTTCTGTTGCAAAAGTAGAGAGAGAGAGAGAGAGAGAGAGAGAGAGAGAGAGGTGAACATCAAGTACTGTAGCATGACTATCTTTCATAATTTTCACATAATCATACCAACTATATTATCTACTTCATTTATATCAAAGAATTTTGAAGGTATCTCCAATTCCATATCATTGTCATTGTCAACTTCTGCAGATATAGCTTCATGGGTTTATAAGACACCATAGTTCTTTTGTGTTGCTCTTGTTGAAATGTTCACTAGCTTATGGACAAGTCTAATGTTGCAAAAAACAAGGACCAAATCAGCAACCCATTTAGGGTGAAGACAATTTTGTTTCTTTGTATGCATAAATTCAAATGCCGACCAATTTCTCTCATAGCTTCCACTTGATGCTGTAATAGATTGGACCCTAACTACAATGTAGAGGTGCACCATACTACTTCCACCATAGAGGTCCACTTGTGTGTGCAATGGAATCTATATGCCATGGATCCTGGAACATGCCAGTTCTATTAGCATAATCAACTCGCTGACAAAAGGCAGTTTTCCCATCCTCATGTCCAAATAGTTGAGGACACATTGTTTTGAAGTCGTTCACGACCTCTTTATTGTCCGATTGTTGATTGGAATTTGGTATCCAATACATATGCAGGACCATGCAACGGCGTATTCAACTGGACCCATCGCTTGTTGGTAGTTGTGATTATGGAAGCTTTGTCCTTTTTGCACAAAAGCCTGATAGCACAGGGAAGGCAAGTACAGCCAGGTTTGCATTGATTTTGTCAGTGGTCAGGCGTCTCATGTACAAACTACTAGTATTGAGGCTTGACCTAGCAGCTAAAGTGGGAGAATCTGCAGCAAGATTTTCAATCGTATGATGACTGACACTAGCATGATGCATAGTGGAGTTTTGCAGACCATATAGAGTAGAGGGTGGGATTTACATGTAGGCTCGAATATCGCAAAAGCAGATATGACTTCATGTAGATCGACTCAGCAAACGAGTGGGCATAGGTTCAGAGAGTCTCTCACCTATTTTCTTATACATGCTAGTAGTTTCACTAGTAGAACCCATTTATCAGCACATTTTCCTTTAAGTGGGAGATTGTTGGGGGTAAAGGCCTTTGTGGCTTGCTCGGCCGCCCAGGCTATGGATGCCCGCCCACTGACCACCTTATTCTTTTCTACATATACGAAGAATAAGAGGCAGCTCTTCTTGCGTCTTTCTCCACCCACACACCTTGCTCTTCATCTCCTTCCCCTTCCCGCACGCACTGCGTGCATTGCACGGCACTCTTCAAATCTAAACTTTGCCATTGCATCAAATGGATTGGCACTCTATATTATGGCCAGGTGAGATAGGGAAGCTAGACAGGACTATGCGACATCTTGGATACCCTTTGGCTTGGTTGGTGAACAATGCCAAACATTTGGACAGGGTTGAGCATACAATCGGGTCTAAAGTGCAATATTGGAAACTGTCTACATGACCACTATATATTTGACTCTGAATAGTGCAATCCATCTTGATGGCATACATGTAGTTATTTCTACCATGGTTGCATTGGCCATCTTGTCATCCTCATGCTTTCATGTCTTGTATTTTGGACCATTTTTTGTCTATATGTTTCCACAAAAAGGGGGTTGCGATTGCTTGCTATGGATAAACTATGTATTCCAAAGCAATGTGGGGGTCTGAATATTTTACATTTGTGTTCTCATGATATATCAAGGAAGGCCACGTTGTTATTAGTATTAGTGGAATAAAAGTAACCCTAGATGCTAATGTTTGCTTTTCTGTGTTCTCATGCCGATTCTACACCTTCTTTTGGTCATCAACAATCTTCATACTGGGATGTGGTTTTGAAAAATTTGAAGCTATGATTCCCAACTGTCCCCTTGCTTCTAGCCATGTAGCTGATTGGAAACAAGTGATGAAGCAATTGTTGCGGCATGGTCAAGATGACACAAATGGCAATTCACTAGAGTCTAATTTATTATCATACACTTGTCCATTGGTCACAGGGAGCTATCTCTACCCATAGAATTGTTGCGTGAACCTCCAGTACGCATTGCAAACTTATCAACATGGTATGCGGTTTGCAAAACATTTTAAACAACTTTAACACTTGCTATAGGAAACAATTTACTATCGATAAAGTGAAAAAGTGGATACCTCAGTTTTCTCATACATCTCTTCAAGAGTTTTCCTTGTAAGGTCGATGCTATATCGATCTTCTCCACCCATAATGGTCAGCGGTTTGTGTGGAAGAAAAGCACTTTTCGGAATGCTTTCATAAAATGAGGCATAAGTGTATTTGCCATGGTTTGTACCAAATTCTGTTTTTTTTCACTAGGGAGGAATGACAGGCTTGGTGGGAGACCTTGGTCTTCAAAGTCAATTTGAAAGTTGACCTTCTCTTGCCTTCCACTAGGATCTTTCATGCCCGCATAGATAGCGAGCACTGAGGGCGACTCATCTTCTTTGAGTACTAGTGTCTTTGCAATGTCATCATGGAACAAAAAGAGACGACCATCCACCACCACTGCATGCAAAGTTAGAATTTGGAGGTCAGGAGCTTCTTCTAGCACCTCGTCTCCCTCTATCATCCCATCTTCCTCCTTAGTGGAGCTGGGGTCTTCCAAGAGGACAAGTGCCATAGATGCTTCAGCCTGCTCATCAACCTCTTCAAAAAATTCATTTGATTCCTCCGCAATGGTTACAGGAGGTTTCTTGACGGCCTTTTCCTTTGATTTTCCCTTCTCCATGCCCTCAAGCACAAGCAATACCAGAACCATGTCCCAAGAGATGAATTGAGTGCCTATGCACCCCATGCCCAAGTCTATGAGGTCATCCTCATCCTCTATCCTGTAGTCCCGCTCAGTAAGCCCTTTTATAAACCTTAACAAGCGATAGCAAAAGTTTTTTTCATCCGCATAGAGATGTTTGAGAAAATCCACTGGCAACCACGCCATGTTAGATCCCTCGAAGACTATTGCATATTCTTCCATGTGCTCCATCATGTAGTCAAGAAAGCTCTGGAATCCCGCTACATGAAGGTTAGCAGTGGCATGCATGTCGATCGTCCCTCAAACACACTGATTAGTTCATGTGTGCGATCTGCAAGTCCTATCTTCTGTAATTGTGTGAGAAGTGCATCAGAAGATGTTGCCATGGGTCTGTTCACGAAGAAGATGGGAAGAGAACTGAAAGCTTGTGTTTTGTGAATGTGAGAAATGAAGTTTAAAACCTACAAAGTGACTTTTATACTCAATGTCACTTTTTTAAAGCATTTAAAATTAACATCAAATTAACTTAAAACTATAATTATAAACAAAATCACGTGACAAGCATTGAAAGACACCAACATTGAAAGGCTTCATGCTCGAAACTAAAAAACTTTCATATTTGAAACCTAATCTTGAACAAATTAAAAAATGAGACAGAGATTCAAAACGCCATATGTATTAATGGGAGGGAAATCGTTTTAGTTACAAGCTTTTACATTAATACATCGCGGAAAACCAACGTTTTCACACAGAAATATCTTCTCTTTTCTGGAATGAACAACCTTTTCATTGATTACAAAAACATATTGATTGGGCAAGGTATATCTAAGATTAAGATACTCGCGAAGGTGACTAAGATTCCAGTTGTTGTTCATCGAGATGTCATGCACTGCATTATTATGGAGGCATATTTGCATATCAATTGATTCTCTAGGAGCAACATCAGAGTCTAGTGCCTCCCATTCTCCCTTTGTCACCTTCCATCTTCTGTAGGGAAAGACAATTGACAAGCTCTGCTTCACAATATGGTATATGCACACCACATTCTTAGCAACTACAGAGCACTTGATTGTATCTCCCTGGTGGTTGACCACCTTAGTCTGCCATCCAACTGTAAGGAAACCGTTCATCGCACTTTTTCCTTTGTAAGTCCACATTGTTGGTGTCCTGTGAACACTCTGCGGTTGAAAGATAAACACGAACATATAAAGGGACATAAGCCAAGTTAGGGAAGCTTTATGGGAACCATAGGTGCACTTCATTGCTGAATACACATCCGCCTGGATTCTCCTTTTGGTTGTTGTGATCAAGGCACTATCAAGCTTAGGCCTGCAGACAAACACTTATGATTTGAGATTGTACATCCATGTTCTCAGTTGTATAGAGCAAGCAAGATTGCTGATGGTACATCAGACGAAGGATGCCACTTACTGCTATACTGCTCCACCTGCTTGTTGGCTTAATTGGAAAGATAATGTTACAAAGCTTGAGAGGAAAGTAGAGCTTTTGGGAGGGAAAACTGAAAGTGAAATTAAGAGAAGTGAGAGATGGTACAGTAGAGAGAGAGTGAGGGAATGATCAGCACGTGTTTGGAGGGACGCTTTTTTAGGAGAGAGGGGGGGAGAAACTGACATCCACTAGAGAGAGAAAGTATTGGTTTTTACTCAAATATTTAGAGAAAATTTTATTTTTTGAAATTATAAGAGATTTTCTCTTTGTATTTTGTAAAAGAGCACAAGTTTGACCACTTACTTTTAGGACCTGCCATACCCACCATTTCAGTCCACATTGCATCCACCCATTTGCCCCTTCCATAATCTCCTTTTTAATCCCATAGCAAATAAAGAGGCCCCCTTAGACCCCATTCCCTTCCTGATGAATGCAAATGTTAAACATTTTGTCTTGAAATGAAGCATCACAGAGTGAAAATGCTAAATGTATAGTGCATGTCATATAGAACTTCCATACAAAAGTATGGTGGAGGGTTGACAATGTGGTCTCTACAAAAATTATAAGAAATTAAAGTCGTGCCTTGCCCCGCAATATTTATATATGTGTTTCCCCAAGCAAATGTATATGCATGAGAACTTGGATGTAGATAACAAACCTTGTAAAGTTTTCCAGCTGAAGTCATGCTTGTGCAATCAAAACATCCACTATTGTGAGTATAATGTTCTCTCTGTCAGATACAAAATATGCGTTAAGACAAATGCAAAAGATGCAGGATATAGATTATGAGAAGCACAATGCACTTTATGCTTTATATCATAGATTTATTTGAGTCGTATGTAGTGCGAGAAGTGATTTCTCTTTGCATCCTAAAAACAACGAGCTAGAGCTTTGTGCCCATGCTTTTCTTCTGTTGGGCTAGCTTCAAATCCAATAGCGAATACCATCGTTGCTTTCTAATACATGTTGGGAAAGATCTTTGCTTGGTCACTATGGGATACATGCCAGTAAAATGATTAAGAGAAGGCTTGATTCCATGGACTATATATATAACTTTAAATGGTCAAAACATTGTTCCACTAGAGCTTGCTGGCCACATGGTGATAGAAGACGAGTCTTACCAAGCAACGAGAAAACTTTTCTGAGCGAACATAAAAACCGAGCGAAATCCTAGAAAAACGAGAGAGAGAGAGAGAGAGAGAGAGAGAGAGAGAGAGAGAGAGAGAGAGAGAGAGAGAGAGAGAGAGAGAGAGAGAGAGAGAGAGAGAGAGAGAGAGAATAAAGGAGAAGAAATTATTTGTTTCCATATCGAAGTCAAGAGTAACACAAATCATACTAAACGATGCAAGCTCTGTGTGTGAATAGAGTCTATCCGTTAGAAACAAGAGTTGAATTAGTAAACCATCAATGCATAGCATAGTCCATATAAAAAGCACAATGAGGTTTGTAAATCTATTTTACTTTAGCAAACCATATTTTTAACGAATACACCTGTCATGCCAGGCTCTTTGTCTATCTCATGTTGCTTCCCTTTATCTTTGGGCGGCAAAGCTATGATGAAATGCTCCCAACCGTATGGATCAGTAATAATAATCTCTACTTTTGTTTATTAGAATAAAACATTGAAGCATGAACACTGAATTTCATTCAACTTTAAACATGGCAATGCCAATATCTCCTTTAGGTTGAATCATACCATCATTGTGGCTCAATCGAGCCACCAACTTGGACATTGCCCTAAATTGTTCCGTGTCGATGTGGGACACTTTAGGGTAGTGCCCCGAAAGGCCTTGCAATTGGATGATGATGGGAAAGATAGGTCTATGATGGTGATATAATTAATTAATAAATAGCAATATGATGATAGGAAGGATAGGTCTATAATGGTGATATGATTAAGAAATGCATAGTAGTATGATGATGGGAAGGATAGGCCTATGATGGTGATATAATACAACCAATTAATGCATAGCCATAATATTATTTGTATATCTCAAGTTAAGACTTCGAGGCCACATAATTATTTGGAGTGGCACATTTTGGCAGCGGTTGAGGATGGCCATTGAGAAAGACTCTAAAAGCCTACAATGTACATTATATCTCTGCACCAAAACATCCCTCTTAACCGGCATAACGTATTGGTGAGAAGAATTTATGGCAATGTCCCATCCTGAAAATGGATACTTACTCTCAAAAACTTTATGGCACTTGAAATGTAAACAAGGCCACAGACAGAGTAAAGGTCGAGCAGTTGAAGAAGTTGTTAAGAAAATGGGACATTGAACTTATCTATCATGTGATGACATGGTATTGATTAGAGCCATATCCCAAAACAATTATGTGAATCTTTTGTTTGCTTTACAATTCCGCAGTTAACTAGTTTTCTTCACTTAATTTACAAGTTCTTAACTCTCTTGTACTTATGTGGTGCTGATTGAAGTAATGTCCCATGTGATTCTAAGTTCGCTTTGCAAGCTCAACAGATTGCATATTTTTTGTCCTTATCCATCCCATGCCGACGCGGTACTGAGTAGGGCTAAATCCCACTTAATGCCTGGTTTGCTTCTCTGCTCCAAAGGCACTACTAATTTTATTTGTTTAATTGATGAAGTCCCACTTGATGCCTAGTTTTCTTCTCTATTCCTCACTGCTAATTTTGTTTGATGACTTAAACTATACAGTTCTATTCTAAATTTCAACGCTGGGTCCAATGTGTGGGAAAAACGTCCTCTTGGGAATTAGCAAAAAATAGTGTAATGTGTTTGAAATCATGGCAAAACCTCTAAGGAAAGAAATTAATGTAACCAAGAGTGGAGTGAAGGTTACGCCTTCCAATGCTTTCACTGATTTGTACATTAAACTCTATTAATTTAGATAAACCTAAGAGACCAGGTTTCTGCCCTTTACCCTCCCGCGCCGACGCGGTACTAGTTAGGGGCACGTCCCGGCATTATAGGGGGAAGCACACTCCACATCGACTTCCAAAGCTTCCTAAAACTAGGGCTTCCATCACAAAGAGCTTATCGCAAAGGTAATCTCTGCTCCGGCTCTGCCTAGACTAGGAGTTGTCTCAAAACATTCAACTGATCCTGCGAGCTGCTAACCGCGTGGCCCTCCGCCTGATTACACTGCATGAATTTTGATAAACCTAAGAGACCAGGTTTCTGCCCTTTACCCTCCCATGCCGACGCGGTACTAGTTAGGGTCACGTCCCGGCATTATAGGGGAAGCACATGACCGCACTTCGACTTCCAGAGCTTTCCATTAAAACCAGGGCTGCCATGATCCATCACAAAAGTAAACTATGCCCCGGCTCTGCGCCCTATAAGGCTAGATGTTGTCTCAAAACATGAAAGTGATCTTGCGAGCTGCTAAACTGCGTTGCCCTCCGCCTGATAGCAGCTATATTATTACTGCCACTACTAGCTACTGGCATAGCATATGACTATGATCAATGCGACTTTCTGTGTGAACGTTTTAATCCTGGAGCTCCTGACTCTGGCCCTAAATATCCCGCGCCGGCGTGTTATGGACTAGAGCCATGTCCCTGTTGGATTAAGGATACAGGTAGAAAAAATACTCATGGCGGAGAGCGCACCTACTAGCACCATTTTTTGTCCTTTAGCAGCTGCTTCAGCTCCCCTAATTAAAGTCGCCCTGTCCCCCTAATTTGGAAGCACTGCAGCTTGCAGCACAGATTTAGATATTAAAGAGAGAGACTGAGAGAGAGGGAGAGGGCAGACGTGGCCACTCTCGCTTTCAAAATCTTTTCGCCACAATGTGAGGAGCAGCTGCATCGCTAGATTAGTATAATCTCAGCCCATTACTTTATGTTTTTCACTTCCGCTGTCCCTCTCTATGATCTCTCTCTCTCTCTCTCTCTACGGTAGACCTCATTCACCTGTAGTGACAGGAAAGCTAGGCCGAGAAGGTAAGATCCTCCTTTATTTTGCGCCCATGGATTCTGAGGCTCGAGCTGCCGACCGACTGCTCACTGCAGATGATCTACCAGGCTACTGATGATCAGGCGGACACTTTCCCCTGAGAGTGCAGTTTCCGAACCAAGGGTCAATGTTCCGGAAATATCATTATTCAAACCTTACACAATTCCTGCCCATGGGTTTTCTAAAAGGAAAATTTGAAAACTGGAGCTAATTTTTCATACTTTTACACTATTTTTAACAAAATTTAGGCGGGATTTTTCATTTTTCTCTTGCTCTCACGCGACTGTTTTCAATTTCAAAGCGGCACAAATGTAAGCTGAGACACTTTTTCTAAACACTCCCAAGGGCCTGTTGTAATTCGTTTTAACTCTAGTAGTGCCGTTCCTAATTGCAGGCTAGGCTACATCTCCTTTAGGTCCACTACGCCCGCCTGCTCCAATGTGAACAGCCATTCCCTCTTAATCAATGGAGACTTCAACTACATGACTGATGCTCGCTTGCTCAAGAACGAGTGCTTGATTTCTGCCTCCGGAGCCCTCGCGGTTTAGCAGCAAGAGTAGGCTCTATCATACAAGTCTTCAGTTGTATGTGTGTGTGTGTGTGTTTGTGTGTGTATGTGTCTGTGTGTGTGTGTGTGTGTGTGTATATATATATATATATATATATATATATATATATATATATATATATATATATATATATATATAGAGAGAGAGAGAGAGAGAGAGAGAGAGAGATTAAAGCGCATTCAATTTATTTTATTACCGTGCATGTTTAAGAGCCGAGTCTCACAAAATACTAGTAGCATTTATTAAATTTTGCAATCAAGTGATCCCATTTTTTGACTTTGATATTAGCAATCTAGGAGACAATGCTTGTAGTCTTAGAAATCTTGCAAATACCAAGCATTTTGTGAGTATTAGTTGACTCCTAGGAGACTAACGAATGAGAACGCAAAAGCAAAAGTAAAGGTCGTGACTCCTTTTCTAAGGAAGGGGAAGATCGTGCAACCAATGGGTTTTAAATTTCAACGAGTAGCATGAACATGTGACAAAAATTTTACACTTTAAATCTCACTAAATGTCTTGATCATATATGAGACTCAGGGCTAAGATTAAACATGGTTTCCTTGTTTCCTGCAATTGCCATTGCAGGAGGGGTGCTTGGAGTTTCGATAGCTTATGTTCAAATATAAATTTATATTGTAGCAGCAATGACCTTCATGTGTTGGAGTTTTCAATCCTCTACCAGCTTACCATTTTGTTGGACTGCTTGCACTTGAGATTATGGCAAGGCTTAATTGAAAAAGAAATTTGTGTTACAATTCTATTTACTTTTGCTCAGAAAAATTACACGCTCGATGTATGGATTTCCTCATAGAAGAAAGACAAAGATCATTGTATCCAGCATGAATTCTTTACTTCTCATTGATTTGATAAGACCCCAAGCTTTTGGGAGTGCCTACATAGATCATAACTAGGCAACATCGCATTCGAGATCGTGATTTGCGGCACTGTTTCGTACACAATCTGCTTCTCCTTTAGCCTACACCACTTAAAATACATGTCAATCAAGGTAATTTCAACATAGACATGTGACTCATTACCCTCTTCAAGGATGAAATTATGCACCTATTTTCCCTTATCCAAAGCTCTTATTGATGTGCATGCTTTGACAATGCTCACAAACCTTTTATTTCCTGCAACGAAAATATCTATTTAGATTATGCCTTTTTTGTGACTAGCTAGTAGCTACATCCTCAAAATTTTCCCAAGATTTCTGTTAAGCTCATCGCATGATCATTGTCTGGAAATCGGTTCATGTTCCCACATTCCTATTAAACCGACATTCGAATACTACTAAAACTTAAAAGCTGAAAAAACTTGCACTTGTTCCCCCACTGCTCTTAATTACGCATTCTTTTTTAGGGCACATAATTCCTAACGTGGATTTATAAAAAGTTATTGGGGCTATCGAAAAGTTATAGCCCAGACCTTTTATTTCCTGCCACGGAAATACTTATATAGGATACTAATTTTCCCAAAGAGATAAACCCACAACACCTAGTCTTGCTTGGTGGGCATTGCTATAGAATATAACAAGACATATGCAGATTGACATCAAGCAACTAAAACTGAAGTAAACAAATACAAAGCGCATTGGTGAATTTTTAAAAAAAGAATTGCATGTGTATTTGTTAAACATATATAATGGTTAATTATCTCTATAGCTGTCTCTAAAATGGTCCAATTTCACGGCTTTCTCTACCATTTTTTGAGAAGGCACTGCTCTTTGCTATACATGTTCTGATATATTTTGGAGTGCAATCGGTTACTTGGTTGGTTGTGATTGTTGTCTCCTTGGGCTTTGTTGTGAAACACGAGTGAATGAGTAGAACCAATTGACAAGCAACAACAATGGCTTAGAGCAGGACGCCCTGATGACCATTATGAAGAAGCAAGTTGTGTCCCATAGGGATCACAATATGGCAAAGGACTAATAAACGGGATAATTCAATCAAGCAAAGGGTTGCCGCTTAATCAATATGCTTGAACTCTACTTCTTAACCTACTTTGGTAGTTTATTTGTAGATTGCCATTCATCCTGGTAATACCGCCAGCCATTTAGTCTTCAGACCAGGGACCCATCTTTGAGGCATCTATCTTACTCGGAATCAAGCCTAGTCAATTTTATCTTATTTCTCGTAGAACCAGAGAGAGAGAGAGAGAGAGAGAGAGAGAGAGAGAGAGAGAGAGAGAGAGAGAGAGAGAGAGAGAGAGAGAGAGAGAGAGAGAGAGAGAGAGAGAGTTATGTCTTGTCATAGTTGGAGGGTCTTGGCTGTTGATCACACAACCTAATGCAAAACATATTTGAGGAGAAAAAGTTGGGATGAAGGCTTGTCTTTGTCCTATAGTATGGTTATGCACACATCTATTTGAGGAGGAAAAGTTGGGATAAAGGCTTGTCTTTGTGCTATAGAATGGAAACTTGCCCACATCTATTTTCATATTTGAATCTTTGAAGATTCCATATGCTTGACAATACTTTCAGCAAAGGCAACCCAATCCACCGATTGAAGAAAACCACGTGTGAAGGCCTTTCTGGCCTCCACGCTATAATTACTTGGAGGCTCTTGGTAAAAAGAGGTCAATAGGGTGTAAAAACTCCTTCAATACTCCATCTTAACCTTCTTATACCTTATCTAGCTTTCCCTTCTAGTCACCTGAATAAACACCCACAACCAATTTACATCTACACAATTATCCTCCAAAAGCGCTAAGGTTGTAAACTGCAGTAGTTTGTGCCCTATTCATGCAAAATTTGGACTTTCTTTTGAACTCAACATGTGGCGGGTTGCCAATGAGACATCACAAGAGGGCTAGTTGTAGGTACCTTGTAGGTTAATCCAAATTCACTTACCTATGCTTAGTTAATTTAATTCTTGTGTTTTCAATAACATGCTAGTTTTAAATGGACTGCATGTATGAGGTTTATCCATGACCCTAAGAAACATGCAAAAATCATGGTAAACATCTACTAGAGACTATAAATGACATCCACACTTATTTCTGCTAGCTTACAAAGCCTTATAACTTCTACTAATGTACAATCTTCTTCAAAGACATTATCTGATATTATGTTGCTAAGACATGCATTACTTTCTTCAAGGGCACTATGATGTGGTACATATCTGCTAACCTTCATACTTGACTGTTTTACTCTCATTGACTTGATGAGGCAGTAGGCCCATACTCAATGGGCTTATTGCCTTAACATTGAGTATGGTGCTTGGGTAAGGGTTGGCACACACACACACACACTTGGTCACTTCATCTACCTGTGGTTGCTACATTTGAATACACACACACACACTTATACTTGAACTATTGATGTAGCTTATGCATTTATTGTCTTGTGGGTGATTACCTTCGGTAGTTAATTTGCACTTCCTCTATGGGTGATTTTGGCTCATGATATGCTTAATGGAGTTGATCAGTATGATATCTTGTGGTGTTCACCATGATTCTTTACCTTTTAATCTCCTCTATGCATGTAAATTGTTGATGATTACCATAAGTCTTTATTACCTTGCACTTTCTACCTCTGGTTGGAGTGGCCTTGTGATGCTCTGATGATAATAGTATCTCGGGTCTTCTTGATTTTAAAGCATTAGATTTCTTGACCTCTTAATTGGCTCCTATTTCTTCACACTCTAACCCTTAAGGGTTGCATGCCCAATAGGACTATCCCCTTAATAAAACTCCCAAGCTCTTATTTTGCTTAATTCTTGGCAAGAATCATGCATTCATTTTGGCCTTGCTACTTGGGTTAATGAATCCCTTGGGCTTTGTTGTGAAACACGAGCGGATGAGTAGAACCAATTGACAAGCAACAACAATGGCTTAGAGGGGGACGGCCTGATGACCATTGTGAAGAAGCAAGTTGTGTCCCATAGGGATAATTCAATCAAGCAAAGGGTTGGAGCTTAATCAATATGCTTAAATTCTACTTCTTAACCTACTTTGGTAGTTTATTTGTAGATTGCCATTCATCCTGGTAATACCGCCAGCCATTTAGTCTTTAGACCGGGGACCCATCTCTGAGGCATCTATCTTACTCGGAATAAGCCTAGTCAATTTTATCTTATTTCTCGTAGAACCTGAGAGAAAGAGAGAGAGAGAGAGAGAGAGAGAGAGAGAGAGAGAGAGAGAGAGAGAGAGAGAGAGAGAGAGAGAGAGAGAGAGAGAGAGAGAGAGAGAGAGAGAGAGAGAGAGAGAGAGAGAGAGAGAGAGAGAGAGAGTTATGTCTTGTCATAGTTGGAGGGTCTTTTCTATTGATCACAGAACCTAATCCAAAACATATTTGAGGAGGAAAACGTTGGGATAAAGGCTTGTCTTTGTACTATAGTATGGTTATGCAGAGGAGATCATTGGCCTACAATACATAAGATGCATTGCCAAACAAGGACATATGTAGATTGACATTAGTCACCTAGGAATAAAGTAAACATGTACATAGTGCATTCAATATTACTATACATAAGTTGAATTGTCCAACTATGAGAAAAGAAGTACGTAAAGTCTATTTGATATATGGATATGATGATCGAGATTGAGCATACTACTCAAGAAAACATGTAACTAAACTAAACCTAAGGACGCATTGACCAACTCAAAAAAATACAAAGAGCATCAATAAACTATTAGAATCTAAGTGCACAGGTTTCCTCCAATTGTGCAAGTCAGAGAACAATGTTTGAGTCAAGCTACATAAAAGCAAAGAAAATAGTTAAACATTTCGTCTTGCAATGAAGCATCACAGTGTGAAAATGCTAAATGTATAGTGCATGTCATGCAGAAGTACCATATAAAAGTATGGTGGAGATTTGACAATGTGGTCTCTCCAAAAATTATAAGAAATTAAAGCCATGCCTTGCCCCGCAATATTATATGTGTTTCCCCAAGGAAACGTATAGGCATGAGAAATTGGATGTAGATAACAGACCTTGCAGAGCTATCGATCTGAAGTCATAAAGTTGTGCAATCAAAACATCCACTACTGTGAGTATAATGTTCTCTTTATCAGATACAAAATACGCGTTAAGACAAATGCAAAAGATGCAAGATATAGATTATGAGAAGCACAACGAATTTTATGCTTTATATCATAGATTTATTTGAGTCATATGGAGTGCAAGAAGCGCTCTCTCTTTGCATCCTAAAAACAATGAGCGAGAGCTTTGTGCCCATGCTTTTCTTCTGTTCGAATAGCTGCAAATCCAATAGCGAATACCATCGTTGCTTTTTGATACATGCTGGGAAAAATCTTTGCTTGGTCACTATGGGATACATGCCAGTCAAATGATTAAGAGAAGGCTTGATTCAATGGACTTTACAGATAACTCTAAATGGTCAAAAGATTGTTCCACTAGAGCTTGCTAGCCTCATGTGATAGAAGACAGACAAATATCATTGTATCCAGCATGAATTCTTTACTTCTCATCGATTTGACAAGACCCCAAGCTTTCTTGAAGTCTCTACATAGATCATAACTAGGCAAGATCGCGTTCGAGATCGCGATATTAAATTGCGGCACTATTTTGTACACAATGAGGGCATTCTTTAGCCTATTCCACACTTACAATACATGTCAATCAAGGCAATTTTGACATAGACATGTGACTCATAACCCCCTTCAAGGATGAAACAATGCACCTATTTTCCCTTATCCAAAGCTCCTATTGATGTGCATGCTTTGACAATGCTCACAAACATATACTTATCAAGCTAATTCCCTTGACCACCTGCACTCATTCGGGATGAAAGGATACATCCCTATCTACTTTCTCCCTGTCGAAGTCGGAGCTGGACTCAAGACTTCCCGGAGAGAGAGTGTCTAGATCGTGAGCGGAAGCAAAGCCTTACTTGCTTTGGTTCCCTTCCCTTTCCCTTCTCATCCATCTTCATGAGCACAAACTTCACCATGAATGGATTTGGTCTTCAATCTCTAACTCTCTGCACACTTGTCCCTTCACAGTTCTAATAACTATGTCCTTGCTCTGCCTTTGAAGCCCTTGATCTTGCCTTTGAATCACAATCCCTTAAAACATTTACCACTGCTTGTCACTTTTCCTTTGCAGCCTTGTCAACCCTAGCTCTACAATTCTCTTGCTCGGCTCGCTCTTGCTCCTTTTCAAATGCCATTATGATGGAGGGAACCGAACTTATTTCCAAGGTGTTCAATTATACCTTTGATGATTGTTAAGATTCTTTGTTTAATGTTTTCAAAAATATTTATTCAATGAGAGCAAACCCTTACTAGTTTTCATGTGGGAAAGTTAGCAAGGTTTTTTTCTATTCTAGGCTTCAGACTCTTACTCTCCTCAACACCTCTCGTCCTCTAATCACAGGACAAACCTCTTGTTCTCATTAAGGTTCAAAATTGTCCAAGAAAAAGAAAACCCATAAAGGCTCTTTTGGTCACATTCTTCTTGTCACCAAAATCAGTGACAAATTGCAGCTATTGTCGGGAGACCTCCCATGCAGTTCAAAAACTATGGTGGTCCAGGTATCTACTTTTAAACAAAAGCCCATATTTATTCATCACAAAGAGCTTTTTTTATTAAGATTAGATGGTTCTCTATCTGCAGTGTTCTCCTCGACTCCCTCTCATTCTCACATCCCCACTGTAGCTCGAGGGGGGGGGGGGGGGGGGGGGGGGGGAGCTCACTATGTGATTTTTAGACAAATAAGAAGCACCCTTTTCCTATTCAATCTGTAAATTTTATTCCCATATCCATTTTATGATACCATTTTGTATGTAAAAATGTGAGAAAAAATGAAATTTAATAATCCCTTTTGTTGCACTTACATGATAGGCACATAATTATTAAGTGATCCCCACCGAGCATACCGTCAGTGCTCACATTCTTTTCTTCTGAGTTCAAGCTTGGTATTACTTCTCATTGTAAGCTCCCTTTCTTCTTCTACCTCTCACCATCAGCTAGCACTACCCCTCCAGAATCCAACACTCTCCCTCCACTCTCTTCAACCGCTACTCGTCAGATCGTCCTCCTTATAAAGCAAACATGAAGCACTATTTTAATTATTGAAAGCAAGCAGGGCTGTTGCCTTTTCTAGGGCTATTGCTTAAAACTAAACGTAAGGTGCATGGGAGTGATGTTTCTTTTTTGGGTCGATGTTCAACGTTGAACATCGACCCAAAAAATATTAAGACAAGTGGTTTAATCCTTTAGCTTTCTTTGAAAAAAGGACCTTTGGCTCACCATTAAGTAAATATATTTTTGCTCCACATAAAAACCATTTTGCATGCTCTTCCCACACCAACACTTATGGTCTCCCATATTGGGATCACCATTATACGAGCGAATTCTTACAAGCAATTTGAGCAAGTCAAAAGAAACATACTTCTTTTAGACCCAATGTGAGGTGTGTTTCAAAGCAATCCAAAAGATATTTCTCTTGGAGACTGTACAATGGAGAAAAATTCAAGTTTAAAATTCAGTAAGATCTCTACGTTTAAGGATCTAATGATTGAATAAGAGGTAAGTGTTAAGTATGCCATAATTGTCAAAACTATAGAAATTATGCCTTCAAAATTATACTTTAATTTCATAACTTTACAAAAAATAACTCAATATTTGATACAAAAACATGCTTATGTAAGCCTTCAATTGTATACAATTTGATTTCATAAGGGTCACCTTGTTTGTAAGAGAGAAGATATTTTCAGAGCCCATGTTAGAAGTCTGCAAATTAAATTGTGCATCCCATTGTGCAGCTTTCTCCATAGAAATTAAGCATATTCTAGTTGCAATTGGCGAGACAACATGTCTGACTTCTAGGTCTTTCAATCACAATATTTGCTAAAGTTGTGGTGTGGTCAATATTATCTTCACAGAACCACACAAGTTGTTTCCTCTCAAATTGTGATGTAATTTGTACCAACCCCCAAAAGCATGGAGCAAACACACCCACTAACCCTGATTTTCCCTTTTGGTGGATTAGCTTATTACATTTTCTACTCTTGTCATGGAGGTAGCCTTGACATCTTACTTCACATCGAGGATTGTTCCTACGTGTTGGCCAACTACTAGGATGAATTTTTATTTCAATCATCTCACAAACTTGTTTATGCTCTTCTTGTTTTTTCCTAGTCTGTCGTATGTTTTGTGTGACATACTCATATTTTTTGTGGTGGCAAACACCTTAATAGGTGTTTCAAGTGTGCCCTAACGCTTTTTCCTTTGTTTGTGCATCACCATCAATGGATACTCTCCTTTTGGGTATATTCAACTCCACTACCACCTCATTGGCTAGATCAATAACATTGCTTACTACTAGCAATACCATAGACATTGAATCTCTCCTATTTTTCATTTTTTGCAGTCTTGGACCACATCCCTTGCATACAACTTTGACAAATGAGTCAAACCTTGATTGTTGCAAGCGAGTAGTGGCTAGATCTCTGTTACCAATGAAAAGCTTAGTTTAAGAGAGTTTCTTTCAGAAAGGTTTCTACGCATGTTTATCACATTGAAACTAGGAGTCTGACTACTTAATGCACCGATCTCTGTATTGATGAATCTTCTTTGAGGTGACACTACTTGTCAAGCTACCATGCACCACAAAAGTTCTCCCAAATTGACTATAAAGTTGAAAAATGTTGATGTCTTCTCTTTTGGTATTCGGCATTTCAAATGACAAGTCATTTGCTCTGCTTCTAAGGGTGTGATCAAGTTGAATACAATCTTCTCTAAACCCAAATATTGCTAACAACTCTTGCCTTAAGACATCAACACCACCATTCTCTACTTGCTTTATTTTCCTCTTGTTTCTAATTGCAACAGTAGTTATCTCGTTTGTCATTGCTCTATTCAATAACAAAACCTTATTATCTTTAAATATCTACTTATGATCATTTGAGATTATGGTGTTAAATACATACATAATTTGAAAGAAAGTGGAGCAATTGATTCTCTCTCTCTCTCTCTCTCTCTCTCTCTCTCTCTCCCCCCCCCCCCCCCCCCAGACTCGAGTTCAAGGCCGATAAAAAAGGATGAGTTTATATTCTCCTTGAAGAGGCAAAACAACCGACGAATCTGGGCAGCATAAGTAACCACCCCCGCTCCCTCTCTCTCCCTCTCACTCAAACACACATAGGATTGTTGCCCCTCCCAATGGGTTTCGCTGGCGAAACCCTAAACTAGAGCACCTACATCATGCGATAATTTCCTAAGAGGAATCAAAGGCTTTTTTTTTTTTTTGGAAGTTGTAAAATTGTAAGGGAGAGAACTTTCCATTTTTTGAAATAGAAAGTTTCCCCCACAAAGTTAACCGACCTCACTCTCTCTCCTCCCCCACTTTCTCTCTTTCTCACTGGGTGAGTGTCGAAGCTCTCTCTCTCTCTCACTCTCACACACACACACACACACACACACACACACACATAGGGGCGGTCCAGCTTGCAAGGAGGAGTGTGCATGAAGCCTGCCTGCAAATCGCGAGCATGGATTGCCTCCAAGGGCCTCTTTCTCTGGCCTGTGTTGCCCCTCTTTCTCTCTCTCTCGTGGGCGAACGAGAGAGAGAGAAAGAGGGGCAACACACACACACACACACACACACACACAGGGGCGGTCCAGCTTGCAAGGAGGAGTGTGCATGAAGCCTGCCTGCAAATCGCGAGCATGGATTGCCTCCAAGGGCCTCTTTCTCTGGCCTGTGTTGCCCCTCTTTCTCTCTCTCTCGTGGGCGAACGGGGTGGGGTTGGGTTGGGTTGGGTTGGGCTATGTCCACTGCAGGACGTTGGCGTACATCTCGCTTTCCTATTGAGTGTAGAAAATTGTGCACATGACTTCGTAAAGAAAAAGGTAAGGAAACCCTCCAAATGGCATGGAAAACAATACCCTGGGAAAAAGAAGCTCTTCAAGTGGGTTTTTCTGGCGAAACCCTTCAGAGCCTACAAGTTGTGTTAAGGCCGGATTGGACAGATTGCATGAACCAATTTGCTTGTGGACTCACAATGTGGAGTCAAGGGAATGATCACCGTGCATGGATCAAGGGACTTAGCATTAAAGGGAATGATCATTGTGCATGGATCAAAATGGGAGGCCTTTTGAGGTCATCAAGCCCTTCTTGCACCAGATTAAGTTTCCTGTAATGGGTCCCACCCTTGACTACTACAAGAGCTTGTTACTTGTCTATAACCAACAAGGAGCCCCGGTTTACACCTACTAGTTACTTTTGGGCGACTATACACCGTCACCCACATGACCTCTCATTTTTCTTGGTAGTGTGCAATAAATATATGATTAGCTCAAAAACATTTGGAACTATTAAGTATATTGCATGACTTCGACAATGGGTGTGTCCAATTGATGTTCGTGTAGGCTTGTTGCTTCGAGGACTAAAATATAGGCCTCAAAGATGCCAACTTTTTAGCATGCTTTGAAGCCAGGTCTCACTATCAAGGCCTCCATGTGTAGATATTTTTTAAAATCAATGATCGAATCATTCTCCCTTTCACCCTAGCGGACATGGCCTAGGTAGAAGATGGAAACAATCGTAAACTCACTTGATTAGGGTGCAGAGAGCCAAAACAATGATTGTTGGTTGCTCAAGGGGCCACGTTGGGCCATTTTCAACAACACAAACTTAAGTCTTTCGTGGACTGTGAGACGATAGGAAAACAAACTTCATGGGTGATGTGGAGAGAGAAATGAAATGAAATGTTATATTAATGTCTTCAAAAGGACGAAATGACCTATGAAACCAATCTATTTACATAATAGTGAATCTGATACTATGTGTGGGTAATGTAGCTTTGTCTCTAGCTCTAGCTGGCACAAGTGGCATATCCTATTGTCTACTGGTATCCCTTTGAATCTACTAGTTTCAATCTTTAGCTGATGTGAGGATGTGTGTATCTGACCAATGGCACACCGCTAACCATGAGACACATATGTGTCCATGTAGCTGGATTGAATCACAAACCCATCTCCTGTGAGGTGGAGAAGATGCTCTCTATATAAATACATCTTCATTCCCAACTCCTGTGGCGGCTCTATCCATGTCCTCTTGGTATCCAGCTTGATCAGGTCCTAACGAACGAATCTAGTAATCTCTACCCATGTAAGAGACATCGAGGGTGCTTGAAGAGAATACTAGAAAGGGTGCAACATGTCCATGGTGAAGCCATGCGTATGAAACCATGATGTTATTTGTGCATGCCAGCATGAAGTGTCCCCCTGAAGATCTAAGTCTCTAAAAGACTCAAGGGCCAGTCTAGCATATCTGTCTCTAGTCACTATCCCACAAGCAGTGCACAAAGGAGACTAATTTGGTAAGTGCCTCAATCTCCATAGGACGAGCAGCTAGCTCTTCTCAAATGATAGTGTGATAGCATGGGGTATGGAGGCCTTGGCTCTGATCAAGGCTCTGATCAGTCAAGAGATCATAGATACCAAGGGCCTCTCCATACGTCTCCAACCATCCTGGCCTATAGAAGGCTCCCATATTTTCACCCCATACAACAAACCTCAGGCTACTAAAGTATCAAGGAGCCATAACTTTGTTCGAGGTTCCTGGAACTGAACCTGCACGAATACATCCTATCCACGCCTCCCAAGGCCGCATAAGCTGTAGTCAGTCTAGTCTCTTCTGCTCTCCCCAAAGAAAACCTCGGCTCAGTGAAGACAACCCCAAAGTAAGTGTATGCATCTGTATACTCTACAATCTCCTAACCTATGTGAAAGTCAATGTTGATATCTTGATCCATTGTGGTGTGGTGTTAGAGAAAGAGAGAGGTAGAGAGAGAGAGAGAGCGCGCTCTTTTTTTGTTGGGGAATAAAGGTTGATACAAGCAAATGGATGGCGGTGATGCCAATGGTGATGCTAGCAAAAGCCACTAAATTTAGGGGTAGAGAATTCAAGGCTATAATTTGCATGTAGCTACCAAAAATGCAAAACTTTCATCACAGTTTTTATGGTCTCCTATGCTATAAATAAATTTCTAGACATGGAGCCAGGTCCGATTCTCAAGGCCTTCACACTCTTTTCTCAACCATTATATAAGCTTGATAAGCACTAAAAACCGCCATTTACTACTCACTCCATAAGATTTGTTGTGTGACATGAGCTAAAAACTAGCAAAACATTAAACATTTAAGGCTTTTCAACATCCATAAAATCCTTTTGTAGTTCCTCCTAATGGGTTTTGCTAGCAAAACCCTTTTCAAAATGTGGAGTCTGTATCAATTTGAAGGGAGGTTGCATCCCCTCCTTATGGGTTTTGCCAGCAAAACCCTTTGCAAAAGATATCATCGGCTGGCCATTCATGTTTTGTTTTGTGTAGGTTTTCATTCTCTTGTTCTCAGCAATAAATCCATGTTTTGTTGTGTATTGGTTGTGTTGTTGACTTGTCATCAAATGGACATAATTATCTTTAGTTGTAGGCCACTAGTAGTCTTCACGCTCAAAACTAGACGAGGCATTGCTTCACTACAGACGGAGCAGCGTCTCAGACGAGGAATTGCTTCACTACAGAGGATGCAGGACCAGCATCCAGAAAGTCCATGGTTGGAGGAGTAGTTACAGCAGGCTTGCCAGGAGCTTGCTTGCACAGAGGAGAGGCGTCATGAGTTTGCCTTTCATCGACAGGCATCTTAGTGGACTAAGGTGGGTGATAGAGTGACTGGTGTTTTTTTTGAGACAGTGGGACCTTGGCACTCGCATGCCAAGGTCAATCAGTTGAGGAGACTCGATGGGTCAGTTGTTTGTGATCTCGAGGATATGCATGCAGTTGCTACTGACTTTTACCATGAGTTACTGTCCGGCTGAGCCCCAATCAGAGCGGCAGGATGCATGCAGGGAGCAGGTTTGGGCACAGAGGCTTGTCTTGTGAATGAGGATATGCGCCAGAGGCTAGAGATGCCTCTTCAGCCTGAGGAGCTGCATACGGCTCTTAGGGCCCTCCCTCGTGGTAGCTGTCCAGGTGAGGATGGGCTGACTCCCAGCTTCTTCTTGGAGTACTGGGACCTGCTTGGCCCAGATCTTTGTAGTGCCTTTTAGTACATTCTGCACACAGGAGTGATGCCGGATAGCATGAGTGAGGGCCTGATTTACCTCATTCACAAGGAGGGTGGCTCCTTGGATGAGATTCGACAGTGGCGCCCCATCACCATCCTCAACTCAGCCTACAAAATTCTTGCCAAGGCTCTGAGTTTGAGGATTCAGTCGGGCGACTATGCACCGTCACCCACATGACCTCTCATTTTTCTTGGTAGTGTGCAATAGATATATGATTAGCTTTAAAAAAATTGGAACTATTAAGTATATTGCATGACTTTGACAATGGGTGTGTCCAATTGATGTTCGTGTAGGCTTGTTGCTTCGAGGACTAAAATATAGGCCTCAAAGATGCCAACTTTTTAGCATGCTTTGAAGCCAGGTCTCACTATCAAGGCCTCCATGTGTAGATATTTTTTAAAAGCAATGATCGAATCATTCTCCCTTTCACCCTAGCGGACATGGCCTAGGTAGAAGATGGAAACAATCGTAAACTCACTTGATTAGGGTGCAGAGAGCCAAAACAATGATTGTAGGTTGCTCAAGGGGCCACGTTGGGCCATTTTCAACAACACAAACTTAAGTCTTTCGCAGACTGTGAGACGATAGGAAAACAAACTTCATGGGTGATGTGGAGAGAGAAATGAAATGAAATGTTATATTAATGTCTTCAAAAGGCCAAAATGACCTATGAAACCAATCTATTTGCATAATAGTGAATCTGATACTATGTGTGGGTAATGTAGCTTTGTCTCTAGCTCTAGCTGGCATAAGTGGCATATCCTATTGTCTATTGCTATCCCTTTGAATCTACCAGTTTCAATCTGTATCTGACCAATGGCACATCGCTAACCATGAGACACATATGTGTCCATGTAGCTGGGTTGAATCACAAACCCATCTCCTCTGAGGTGGAGAAGATGCTCCCTATAGAAATACATCTTCATTCCCAAATCCTGTGGCGGCTATATCCATGTCCTTCTGGTATCCAGCTTGATCAGGTCCTAACGAAGGAATCTAGTAATCTCTACCCGTGTAAAAGACATCGAGGGTGCTTGAAGAGAGTACTAGAAAGGGTGCAACATATTCATGGTGAAGCCATGCGTATGAAACCATGATGTTATCTGTGCATACCAGCATGAAGTGTCCCCCTGAAGAGCTAAGTCTCTAAAAGACTCAAGGGCCAGTCTAGCATATCTGTCTCTAGTCACTATCCCACAAGCAGTGCACAAAGGAGACTAATTTGGTAAGTGCCTCAATCTCCATAGAGCAAGCAGCTAGCTCTTCTCAAATGATAGAGTGATAGCGTGGGGTATGGAGGCCTTGGATCTGATCAATCAAGAGATCATAGATACCAAGAGCCTCTCCATACGTCTCCAACCATCTTTGCCTATAGAAGGCTCCCATATTTTCACCCCATACTACAAACCTCAGGCTACTAAAGTATCAAGGAGCCATAACTTTGTTCAAGGTTCCTCGAACTGAACCTACACGAACACATCCTATCCATGCCTCCCAAGGCCGCATAAGTTGTAGTCAGTCTAGTCTCTTCTGCTCTCCCCAAAGAAAACCTCGGCCTAGTGAAGACAACCCCAAAGTAAGTGTATGCATCTGTATACTCTACAATCTCCTAACCTAGAGAGAGAGAGCGCTCTTTTTTTGTTGGGGAATAAAGGTTGATACAAGTAAATGGATGGCGGTGATGCTAGCGAAAGCCACTAAATTTAGGGGTAGAGAATTCAAGGCTATAATTTGCATGTAGCTACCAAAAATGCAAAGCTTTTATCACAGTTTTTATGGTCTCCTATGCTATAAATAAAATTCTAGACATGGATCCAGGTCCGACTCTCAAGGCCTTCACACTCTGTTCTCAACCATTATATAAGCTTGATAAGCACTAAAAACCGCCATTTACTACTCACGACATAAGCTTTGTTGTGTGACATGAGCTAAAAACTAGAAAAACATTAAACATTTAAGGCTTTTCAACATCCATAAAATCCTTTGTAGTTCCTCCTAATGGGTTTTGCTAGAAAAACCCTTTTCAAAATGTGGAGTCGGTATCAATTTGAAGGGAGGTTGCATCCCCTCCTTATGGGTTTTGCCATCAAAACCCTTTGCAAAAGATATCATCGGCGGATGGCCATTCATGTTTTGTTTTGTGTAGGTTTTTATTCTCTTGTTCTCAGCGGTTAATCCATGTTTTGTTGTGTATTGGTTGTGTTGTTGTCTTGTCATCAAATGGCCATCATTATCTTTAGTTGTAGGCCACTAGTTTGAGATATCATCTCATCCAAAATTGAGTACTTATAAAGCTATTTTATACTCTATCCATGTGAAATTTTTTGAGTTTTGTTTTATCCATGTCTGATTTCATAATAAGTGTTTTGGTATGACCTTGTACTTATGGTTATCATTTATGCTTGGGGTGAACTACATGATAAAATGGGATTTTCTTTGGTTTGACATTGTTGTGCATTGTTGGTTGGTTAACGATCCCATTTTCTTGCTTTAAGGAAATAACAGATTCCTAAGCTCTCTCCCCGGGGAGTTCACCTTACATAGTATGTAACCTATCACGTGAGTTCAACAGAAGGGTATTTAAATCCCTTAAAACTTATAGAAATAAATTTACATAAGGATATGTTTTTTACAAAACTCAAAAAAATTTACAGAATTTAAAAGAAAAGGGTTCATTATATTTCCTAGAAAATTCACAGAATAGGGATTTTAGAAAAAGAGCGTGAACGCACGTGATATAGTGGTCTTAAATATAGTGAACCCCCCGGGGCTCTCTCCTTTTGGCACCTATAGACATTCCAAAGGCCTTGTTGGCATCATCCTTATCAGCGAAATCTAGTGCAAGAGGTCAACGAATGTGACAATCTAGTGTAGTAGGAGAATGGAAACTTGCCCACATCTATTTTCATATTTGAATCTTTGAAGATTCCATATGCTTGACAATACTTTCAGCAAATGCAACCCAATCCACCGATTGAAGAAAACCACATGTGAAGGCCTTTGTGGCCTCCATGCTATAATTACTTGGAGGCTCTTGGTAAAAAGAGGTCAATAGGGTGTAAAAATTCCTCCAATAATCCATCTTAACCTTCTTATACCTTATCTATATTTCCCTTCTAGTCACCTCAATAAAAACCCACAACCAATTTGCATCTACACAATTATCCTCCAAAAGCGCTAAGGTTGTAAACTACAGTAGTTTGTGCCCTACTCATGCAAAATTTGGACTTTCTTTTGAACTCAACATGTGGCGGGTTGCCAATGAGACATCACAAGAGGGCTACTTGTAGGTACCTTGTAGGTTAATCCAAATTCACTCACCCATGCTTAGTTAATTTAATTCTTGTGTTTTCAATAACATGCTAGTTTTAAACGGACTGCATGTATGAGGTTTATCCATGACCCTAAGAAACATGCAAAAATCATGGTAAACATCCACTAGAGACTATAAATGACATCCGCACTGATTTCTGCTGGCTTACAAAGCCTTATAACTTCTACTAATGTACAATCTTCTTCAAAGACATTATCCGCCGATATTGTGTTGCTAAGACATGCATTACTTTCTTCAAGGGCACTATGATGTGGTAGATTACCTTCGGTAGTTAATTCGAACTTCCTCGATGGGTGATTTTGGCTCATGATATGCTTAATGTCTTGTGGTGTTCACCATGATTCTTTACCTTTTAATCTCCTCTATGAATGTAATTGTTGATGATTACCATAAGTCTTTATTACCTTGCAGTTTCTACCTCTGGTTGGAGTGGCCTTGTGATGCTCTCATCATAATAGTATCTCGGGTCTCCTTGATTTTAAAGCATTAGATTTCTTGACCTCTTAATTGGCTCGTATTTCTTCATACTCTAACCCTTAAGGGTTGCATGCCCAATAGGACTATCCCCTTAATAAAACTCCCAAGCTCTTATTTTGCTTCATTCTTGGCAAGAATCATGCATTCATTTTGGCCTTGCTACTTGGGTTAATGAATCCCTCCCTTGTCGTGATACTTTACAACCTGCAAACGTTTGAAAGTAGCATGCAAACTGTTGCTTACCCTTCCAAGCGTACATTTATCAGGTTGTTCCCACCTTTTTCTTTTTTAGAATATTTTATTTTTGTTTTTTCCTTTAGTATTGGTAAAATTATCTAGTTATCTTTCAAGCAATCACATATACTCCTCCAGTCATATCCCTATCCTCGTCCCAGGAGTTGGATATCCTGTCTCCTCCGCCACGTGTAGAGGCGGCGCCTTGACACAATTTCCAATTCTTATTTTTATTTATCTTGTGTGGAAAAATCTTACAAAAATAATATACTCGAGATTCTTTTTAAATCAATAATTTGAGAACCAGAGCCAAGGTCCGGCTGATGAGAACGATTGCGGAATAGCCCATTTAGGTTCCTAGCATTTCCAAGGTTCCTTTTTACCAAACAATTAGAGGAGTTTCTTAATTAAATCACATCCTCTTCCTTATCATGATCCCTTCATGGATCCATTTTGCTTCCTCCTTTTCCCGTCGACATCAAGCCTACCCAGACTATGCCGATTTCTAGACGCATCGACAGGTCCCTATCACCCGAGCGGGACGCACTCCCATTCAATCCCATTTCTAGGGCAATCACTACAAGAGGCTATTCATATTAGCGACTGTAACATTTATTGGCCTAAAATCTTATGTGTAGCGGAAATTAGCATGAACATAGTGAGCATTTCATTAGAGTTGATTCCTAATGAGAATTACAAGAGTGCTTGGGTGGAGAGAGCAACAAAAAGCATAACACCTAGTTAGATAGCATCGACAATACTTTCAAAAGAGAGAGCAATTAAGCTATTGACAACAGTTGAGGACCGGATTTGCATGGAGCCGGTCCCCCCTCCAAAAGGCTTTGTATTATGGTTTCTCCCATCAAGAGAGACATTGTACAATACAATTCTTTGTGTTCCTTCAAGACGAGCTAGTGCAATGAAGATGGAAGCTTCATACACCAAGCAAAACACTTAATCAAACACAACTTGAATTATCCCCGTTCTCAGACCCAAGACCTCACACACCTTCGAAGATGGTGAGAGCTAGCAGGGTATGAGAGTAGATTGAGAGGAAAAAGAAGTATCTTACGAGAAAGAAGTACATCTCCTCACATAATCACTCATATTAGCATAGCTTAGCTTAGTAATTAGCTTGGTAGAGAAGATGAGCATGCATTGAAGCTTGGCTCTTGGTTGGATTTGCATCCACATGCCAAGAGAGTGTTGATGTAGGCTTCTATCTCACAAGCTTGGAGTAGGTGATGAGCTCTCCATTAAAGCTTGGGAGGAGATAGAGTATTTTCCCTTCACACATGGTCAAGTGTGAGAGTGTGTGTGTCAATGCCAAGCAAAAATCAGCCCCCTCTCTCTCTTGGGCAAGCCCTAGCTGCTAAGTTAGTCTGGCTTTTGCCTCATTGGACCTCCCCAGGTCAAGCCAATAGGGATTAAGCAGCATAAGTGATAGCCTTCTGACATGTGTCCCCCTTTCCCCTTTTGTGAGAGCTTTAGATAATTAAATAATTAAACTAAACTCTCATTGGACCCCTTTGCCTCCTGGCCAATAGGAATCAGGCAAGCCATGGGGCTCCTGAATGCTCATTGGACCCCTTGGGAGACTGCCCAATAGTCTTCTAGGACACTTAATTCTTATTGGTTTTTTTTATTTAATGTTTTTAAATTAATTAAACTAGATTTACTCTAGCCTAATTCTCATTGGTCCACTTCAAGGGTCTTCCAATAGGAATTGGGCATACCTTGTGGGCATCTGGCCTAGGGAGCTGACATGTGTCCCTCATTCCCTTTGTGTAAAGGGAGCCTGTGTGTGTGTGTGTGGCTTTCTCTCTCATCCCCTAGCTTTGGGGCTCGCCCCCTCCCATGTAGGGATGTAGAAAGACTTTTTGGGCACACACTAAGCATCCAATTTTCCCTAAGGTTGACCTTTGGACACAACCTTTGAATTTTGGAACCTTAGCATTTTGGAAGTCTTAATGGGCTGAACCTTAGGGTCTTTTTAGCCCGTTGTTTCACATGGCTCTTTTGCAGATGGCCCCCCCTTTGGATCCCTATTTTCCCTCCTTTGGATCCCTACTGTGGCCGGTCTGCTAACTTAACCAATATTCTAGCTTTTTCTCCCTTGGCACTTCCCCACATTAAATGATCAGTTTAATATGAGAAAATCATTTAGGAGAATTAGATATTGATTATTATGACATTACCCCTCTCTTGAAATCATAGTCGTCCTCGACTATGGTGTAGAGAAGATAAAGCATATGCATGAGTCCTTTTCTTAGCGGGTAGAGGATCCCTATGTTACCCTACGACATCATTCCATAATGGATGACTAGTCCATTTGGCGCTTGAGAGCCTGAGGCTGCCGCAAGCATGTCTGCACATTAGTCCTATCAATCTTCCATAGTAGAGTGACAAGCTCTACTTGGTGTTCGGGAGACGTCGTCTCCGCAAACTTGATCTAAGCATGCATACTACATTTTTGTGCACAAATAAAGAAAAAGAGAGTCTTATAAGACAAAAATTTTTGTTCATTTTTAACATTTTGTACATTTGCTTACTCTTGGGAAGCATTGTAAGCATTGACAAGGTTTAGGTTATCCTTTAATTGTATGCCTTGCATCCATCTAGCATCTTCAAAAGGATAATTCTTAAACTTAATAAGATATCGTCGGATAGTCTTCCCGCCTCTTAATACCTTGTCTTCATGTCGGAGAATGGACTCGGGCTACAGCACCTCCTCGTGGTCCTCGATCTCCGGTGGGTCTTCAATAGTTGGTTCTTGAGGTGGCTCTCCTTTGTAAGGCTTTAAGAGGCTCACATGAAAAGCATTGTGTATGAGCCAATGATTGGGCAACTTAAGTTGATAGGCCATCTCATTGATTGGCCTAAGAATCTGGAAGGGACCATAGTACCTTTTTGCTAGTTTAGCATAGTACTTTTGGTGGCCCGTAGGATTCTTGCCCGTCGTGTTCCTTAATCGAGCCTTGGGAAACTTTAACAAGACCCAATCGTTTTCTTTAAAGGCTTGGGCTCTTCTGTGCTTGTCAGCAGCAGCCTTTTGCCTTTGCTGTGAGATAGAGATAGCATCCTTAATCTTTTGGAAAGATTCTTGTAGGTCTCGGCTATACTCATCTGCAGCGAAGATCTTCCCATGTACCTTAATTAGCAAGGGACTTTTTGATCTTCCCTCAATTACCTCGAAAGGTGCTTTTCCTGTAGAAGTATGTACAGTGTTATTGTAAGCATACTCTACTAAGGGTAAGTACTTCTCCCATTGGGATCTTTGATCTACTTCCGTTACATAGGCTTTTAGTAGATCGAGAATAATTAGGTTAGCTATTTCACTTTGGCCATCAGTTTGTGGATGATAGGCCGAAGAGAAGTTTAGCCTTGTTCCTAAATTCTCAAAGAGACCCTTCCAGAAATTATTGGTCATTCTAGGATCTCTATCCGACACTATGGACATTGGCAAGCCATGATACTTGAAAATTTGCGAAATGAAGAGGGTTGCCATTTGATGGGCTTTGATAGTCTTTTTGACAGGTATAAAATGAGCTTGTTTACTGAACCTGTCTACTATCGTCCATATTCCCGTATTCCCATGGATAGACTTAGGCAATCCAAAGATAAAATCCATGGATATGCTCTCCCATGGTGAATTAGGGATTGGCAAGGGTTGAAGCAATCCAAGTTGCTTCCCTCTATCAAATTTTGTCTTTTGACATACCACACATTTGGAAACATACTCATGTATGTTCACTTTCATGGTAGGCCAATAGAAATATGTTTCAATTCCCTTTAGGGTAGACTGAATCCCTCTATGCCCCGCATATGGGGGAGCATGAGATTCATACATTACTTTCTCACGTAGTGAGTTAGTAACGCATAGTCTATTGCCATAGAGAAGATAGCCATCTTGTAAAGTAAATGGTTCTTCTTTCTTCCCTAAGGCAAGGGCTTAAATCACATCTCTAAAATCGGGATCAATAGCATACTCATCTATCATTAAAGATAGATCATTGTGAGTTGCTATGGAAACCGCATTCACTCTCGGTCGTCTTGAGAGTGCATCGGCTACTTGATTATGCTTGCCAGCAATGTGAGCAATATGAAAATGAAATTGCGAAAGGAAATTTGCCCACCTCATTTGTTTGTCGGAGAGCTTGGTCTGCGTCATGAAGTACTTAAGACTTTGGTGATCCGTTCGCAGAATGAAAGGAGTCCCCAATAAATAGTGCTTCCATGAGTCTAAGGCATGTAGAACTGCAAGGAGTTCTTTTTCGTATATGCCTAGAGCTTGCTCAACAGGGTCGAGCCTTCGACTCTCATAGCCTATGGCGTGCCCTTCTTGGAGCAAAACAGCCCCAAGGCAATCACCACAAGCATCACATTGGACCTCAAATGGTTTTGAGAGATCCGGTAGTGTAAGCACAGGTTGAGAGATAAGCTTTTCTTTAAGCTTTTCGAAAGCATTGTTCTCCTTAGCAGACCACGTATACCTAACATTTTTCTTTGTTAGGTCATGTAATGGTCCCGCAATTTGTGAGAACTTTTCTATGAAGCGTCTATAGTATGCACACATACCTATAAAGCTTCTTAGTTCATGAAGATTCCTTGGTTTAGGCCATCCTTTTATTACCTCTAACTTGGATGGATCCATTTGGATTCCATCTTGAGAGATAATGTGACCTAAATATTGAATCTCTTGCAAGAAAAATTCACTTTTCTTTCGATTAACATAAAGTTTATTCTCTCTTAAAACTTGAAATATTACCTGGAGGTGTTGCTTATGTTCCTCTAATGAATTAGAGTAGATGATAATATCATCAAAGAACACTCCAGTGAAGGTTCGATGAGGTCTGAACAGCTTCTCCATCAAGCGGTTAAATGTGGCTGGTGCATTAGTCAAGCCAAAAGGCATGACAATGTATTCGTAAAGACCAAATGTAGTACGAAATGCGGTCTTTACAATGTCTTGATCAACTATCCTTATTTGATGATAGCCACTTTTTAGGTCAATCCTACTGAAGTAGGTCGATCCTTGTAGCTTATCAAATAGGTCTTCTACCCGTGGAACGGAAAACCTATTCTTGATAGTGATCCTATTTAGTGCTCTATAGTCGACACACATACGATATGTGCCGTCTTTCTTTTGCACTAATAGCACAGGTGAGCAAAATGGAGATGAGCTAGGCCTAACCATGCCCTTCTCAATTAACTCATGCACTTGCCGCATAATCTCCTCTTGTTGAGCTTGAGAAACTCTATAAGGAGGTTTGTTAGGCGGTGAACTTCCTGGAAGAAGTTCAATTGCATGGTCGTCATTACCTCGTTTAGGAGGTAGCTCAGAAGGGATGTCGTCAATAAAGACATCTTGAAACCCCTTGAGAAAATTGGATAACTCTAATTCCTTTTGGTTGCTTTTATTTTCTTTTGCTAAAGCATTAGGTTCATTTTGAGAATCTTTAACAAAAATCATGTACACGGAAATAGAGCTCTTTATTGACTTGTTGAAAGCTGGTGTATGTACAATGGGGATGGTGTTACCCATCTCCCTAGCATCTATATACATGTCCTTTTCCCTGAACTTAAAGGAGATTCTCCTTTCAGGAAATTTAACATGGGCAGCCAGACGGTCAAACCATGGTGCCCCTAGGATTACATCCTCATGCTTGAGAGGAGAGATAAAGAAATCCTCTTTGTCCACATAGCCTTGGACATGAAGCCTCAATTTCCCGATTAAGGGAGTGACTGAAGCTTCTTGCCCCTTGAAGGCACTGTCTGCGGGTAGGATATCTCCCATCTCGTAGGATTGTATACCTAGCTTGGTGGCTAACTCCATAGATATGAAATTGTGAGTAGAACCAGGGTCAAAGAGAATAAAAGCATCATGTTCTCTTACCTTTCCCCAAGCATGGCATAGAGGAGATCCTTTGTGGTGAGTTTGGTGAATCTCCTCCTCTTGGATTTCAACCAAAGAAGCTCTAGGAGGATCTTGGCGGTTGTTCTTTTGGGGACAAGCGCGGTACGCATGCCCTTGTTCGCCGCACTTGAAACACCGGTTATCTTTACGATAACGCTCAAGCTCTTCAGGAGAGAGTTTATTCTTTCCTTTGTAAACTCCCTTCTCTTTAGCTTTGTTGGAATTGCCCTTAGGAGACTTTTGGACATTGTCCTTCCCCTTAGGCTCATTGGAACCTTTGTTTTCCGGGGGCTTATTATTTCTTTTACCCCCCGTTTGGAAATTGATTCGCGAGGCCACCATAGTATGGTGTATTACCGCCGATATGGTACGTGGCCTTTGGGAGTTGACATACTCCGCCATTTCTTCGGTTAAGCCCGCACAAAATTGTTGCTTTTGCTCTCCAAAATCCATCTTTTTGAAGACAGTGGCTTTGAGTTGTAGGTCCCAAAACTTGTCTACATATTTGTGGATGGATTCATTGGGAGAGAGCTTTAAGCTTCGCCATTCGGTGAGTACTTTGTCTTTGGCATCGGTGGCCAAAAACTGCTTCATAATGGAAGCTCTTAAAGCCTTCCATGTTCGTGGAGCTTCACCGTTGGCTCGTAGGCTAGACCACCATTGTCTGGCGGACTTTTGAAAGTGCATAGCTACATGGCGTAGCTTAGAGGACTCCGTGAAGCCCTCATCTCCAAACGCCGCATCGAATTGCTGGATAAAGGCCAAAACTTTGTCTGTAGCACCGAAGGTGCCATCATAGGTAAGGAAAGAGATGCTCTTCCCTCCCTCTTTGAATTTCTTCAGCTTGGACGACCTCTTCCATGCGGCATAGGATTTCCTATGGCCTCTTCTTTTTGATGGTTCAAAAGTTCCACCATCACTTTCTTCAGAAGATGAAGAATTTGAAGAAGGTGGAGAAGAGGGTGACCTCTTTCTCACCTTTTTCTTGTCTTGATCTTTGTCGTCTTCACCATAGCTTTCATAAGAGGAAGAGGATAAAGAAGATGGAGAAGAGGGTGTCCTCTTTCTCGCCTTTTTCTTCTCTTGCTTTTTATCATCCCTCTTTGAATTATGGCGTGGAGAAGAGTGTGATGGTCTTCTCCGCTTTGGTGGTGATGGAGAGCGTTTAGCCCGCCGTCTTCGTGGAGCCATCTCCGCCGAGGTGGCGGGAGACTCGCTTCTTTCTCGTTCCTTCGGTGGAGGCTCTTGAGTTCTCCTTTGGGAAGGAGATGCATCATCAAGAAGTAAGTTCTTGAGCCCTTCATATGGATTCTCTTCTTCTTCCCGAATCGGAGAGAGACCTCTTTTGGTAGTCTCACGAGGAGGCTTCCTAGGTGTTCTCTCGTCATGGTGATGAGCTTGGAGAATCCCGTGAGCACGGAGCTGCCGTTGCACTTCACTTTGGAGAGATGGATTGCCCATGGCTTGTTGAAGCCTAGAAACAAGATAATTAACAAGCATTGAAGCATCATTAGTAGCTTGCTCATGAGAAAAATCAAAGTTATCAACATTAATTTCACTCTCTTTAATATTGTCAGCCATTCTAACAACTTTTAGGTGTAAACTTTTTAGGTGTACTTTGGCACTTCAAGCCCTAGTTGCTACTCCTCTTTACCCCTTTAGAAAAAGCACTCAAGCTACTGTACCCGCGGCTCGAATACCATTAATTGCAAGGAATAGAAGAGAGGGTCTTTCGACACCAAAACAGCACCGGCTCCTGTCAAGCTTCTAATAGCTCAATAGTGGTTAAGCCGTAGGCAAGCCCCGTAGGACTCCACTATTAAGACCATAGCTCTCGACGGTGATGCCCCGTTAACTGCACAAAGGCAGGCGCACTGCAAGGCTGAAAAATCCCTATTCTACTTACTCACAGGCAATTAATAATACCAACCATTTGTAGCTAGCTTGAGGACCTCCCTTCTTGAGCAAGAAAAGAGAAACCTTGAGCTCTGATACCAATGTAGCATTTAATGGCCTAAAATCTTATGTGTAGCGGAAATTAGCATGAACATAGTGAGCATTTCATTAGAGTTGATTCCTAATGAGAATTACAAGAGTGCTTGGGTGGAGAGAGCAACAAAAAGCATAACACCTAGTTAGATAGCATCGACAATACTTTCAAAAGAGAGAGCAATTAAGCTATTGACAACAGTTGAGGACCGGATTTGCATGGAGCCGGTCCCCCCTCCAAAAGGCTTTGTATTATGGTTTCTCCCATCAAGAGAGACATTGTACAATACAATTCTTTGTGTTCCTTCAAGACGAGCTAGTGCAATGAAGATGGAAGCTTCATACACCAAGCAAAACACTTAATCAAACACAACTTGAATTATCCCCGTTCTCAGACCCAAGACCTCACACACCTTCGAAGATGGTGAGAGCTAGCAGGGTATGAGAGTAGATTGAGAGGAAAAAGAAGTATCTTACGAGAAAGAAGTACATCTCCTCACATAATCACTCATATTAGCATAGCTTAGCTTAGTAATTAGCTTGGTAGAGAAGATGAGCATGCATTGAAGCTTGGCTCTTGGTTGGATTTGCATCCACATGCCAAGAGAGTGTTGATGTAGGCTTCTATCTCACAAGCTTGGAGTAGGTGATGAGCTCTCCATTAAAGCTTGGGAGGAGATAGAGTATTTTCCCTTCACACATGGTCAAGTGTGAGAGTGTGTGTGTCAATGCCAAGCAAAAATCAGCCCCCTCTCTCTCTTGGGCGAGCCCTAGCTGCTAAGTTAGTCTGGCTTTTGCCTCATTGGACCTCCCCAGGTCAAGCCAATAGGGATTAAGCAGCATAAGTGATAGCCTTCTGACATGTGTCCCCCTTTCCCCTTTTGTGAGAGCTTTAGATAATTAAATAATTAAACTAAACTCTCATTGGACCCCTTTGCCTCCTGGCCAATAGGAATCAGGCAAGCCATGGGGCTCCTGAATGCTCATTGGACCCCTTGGGAGACTGCCCAATAGTCTTCTAGGACACTTAATTCTTATTGGTTTCTTTTATTAAATGTTTTTAAATTAATTAAACTAGATTTACTCTAGCCTAATTCTCATTGGTCCACTTCAAGGGTCTTCAAATAGGAATTGGGCATACCTTGTGGGCATCTGGCCTAGGGAGCTGACATGTGTCCCTCATTCCCTTTGTGTAAAGGGAGCCTGTGTGTGTGTGTGTGGCTTTCTCTCTCGTCCCCTAGCTTTGGGGCTCGCCCCCTCCCATGTAGGGATGTAGAAAGACTTTTTGGGCACACACTAAGCATCCAATTTTCCCTAAGGTTGACCTTTGGACACAACCTTTGAATTTTGGAACCTTAGCATTTTGGAAGTCTTAATGGGCTGAACCTTAGGGTCTTTTTAGCCCGTTGTTTCACATGGCTCTTTTGCAGATGGGCCCCCCTTTGGATCCCTATTTTCCCTCCTTTGGATCCCTACTGTGGCCGGTCTGCTAACTTAACCAATATTCTAGCTTTTTCTCCCTTGGCACTTCCCCACATTAAATGATCAGTTTAATATGAGAAAATCATTTAGGAGAATTAGATATTGATTATTATGACAGCGACGCTCACACAGCGACGCTCAAAAAAAAAATTCCCGGCGTCGATATGAGCGTCGCAAATTTACAAAGAAATTTGCGACGCTCATAGCGACGCCGGCTGGGCTAAAAAAATAACCGAGCGCGCCCAAAAACTCAGATGTCAGATCTGAGTTTTTCGGCACCCTCAAGCAAGGAGCAGGTAACGCTCTTCCTCTCTCTCTCTCTCTCTCTCTCTCTCTCTCTCTCTCTTTTTCTTCTCCACACACACACACACACACACACGAGGAGAGGAAGGAGAGCCAGGTATGCTCCTTCTCTCTCTTCATTCTCATGTTCCCTTCCCCTCTTTCTCTCTCCCTCTCTCTCTCTCACACACACACACATACACACACACACATAGTGTTTTTGAGAGAGAGAGAGAGAGAGAGAGAGAGAGAGAGAGAGAGAGTACAAACATAAACAAAAACGCACACACACATACATAAACAAAGAATGCACACACACATTGAGAGAGGAAAAGAGAGAGAGAGCATGCATAAACAAAAAACGCACGCATTGAGAGAGGAAAAGAGAGAGAGAACATGCATAAACAAAAAAACGCACACATTGAGAGAGGAAAAGAGAGAGAAAACATGCATACGATCCAAAAAAACGCACACACATTGAGAGATAAAGAGAGAGAAACTAATTTAACGTCGTAGGAAACTAATTAAAATTAAAAGACCTAAAGATCTAGCCGACGAGGAGTTGAACTAAAGACCTATTATTCAAGAGGGAAATGGCATAATCAATCTATCATACTTGGCATGGGTGATAGAAAGGTTATACCATTTATCTCTTTTTATTGGCACACACATCCACACACGCGCACACACACAAGAAGAAGAGAGTTATAACGTCGTAGGAAACTATCCTAAAAGACGTTAAAGATTAGGTTAGATGTAGACTTACGTTAAATTAGATTTAGGTTTATTTAAGTTAAATTAGATTAGATTTAGGTTTATTTTTTACTAGATTTACGTTTATTTATGCTAGATTTAGATTTACGTTATATTAGATTAGATTTAGGTCTCCATAGACTGCGATGCCTGCATGAAGCGGGTGAAGAAAGCCCTCAATGGAATATAGGGTATTGCTGCCTTTACTCATGGTGGGCTCCGTCGATCCAAAAGTACTGGTGAAATGTCTTCAGAAGATAGGGAAGAAGGTGGATCTTCAGGGCGGCAAGAGTCACTACATCCCCGACACAATGACCATCTAGACAACCTCTAGTCATTCAACAGCAACTTCAACGTTAGTAACAAGAGCAAGAACGGTCCAAAGGGCCAATTGCTGTCGTCAGATGTGGATGGAGATGAGGCAGCGTCACCGCCGGAAGTAAACTCTCACATCTTTAGTGATGAGAATGCCAACTCTTGCCGAGTTATGTGAAAAATTATGTGTTAAATCAGTTTTAAGGTTCTTATAATCCCTGTTAGTTTAGTTCTTTGTTTTTAATATAACATAATTTACGTTAGATTTAGATTTATGTTATATTAGATTAGACTTAGGTTTATTTAGGTTTACCCACACACACACAAGAAGAAGAGAGTTTTAACGTCGTAGGAAACTATCCCAAAAGACGTTAAAGATTAGGTTAGATGTAGACTTACGTTAAATTAGATTTAGGTTTATTTTTAGTTAGATTTACGTTTATTTAGATTTACGCTTATTTACGTTAGATCGAGTCCACGCAAGAATTACTTACGGTTTAGGGTTTAGAGTTAGATGAACAGTGAAAAGATCTACTGTGAAAAGATGTTAAGATGCTGTGAAGTGCTACAGCTAGAGAAGAGGCAAAGGGGTTTTGTCCACTACATGCAGTATCATGGAGACGTGGGTGTGTAGATTTCTTGTACCCACAAATATAGGTATTGACCAATAAAGACGAGATTATAACCCGGTGGTTCTGATCTCCGTGCACCTCTAGACCGAGGTGTGTGGGGATTGGACATGACTAGAGAATGTGAGGTAAGAGAGAGAGAGAGAGAGAGAGAGAGAGAGAGAGAGAGAGAGAGAGAGAGAGAGAGAGAGAGAGAGATAAGACAAAGAATGCCAATAGGATATTAAATTTGTTGTCCAGGTTATAAGATTTTTATCCTCATTATGAGTAGTGACGAGGATGTGGGACCGTCCAACCGAAACACCTATCTCTCAACGAGGGTCTTATGTCCTTGTAATCAATGCAAGCATGCTGTGCGACGGACAAGACGTGTTTCTTTGTAGCACGTTCGCTAATTTGGCGAGTTCGATCCATCTATTATAGATCGAGTTGTTGCCAATTATAACTCGTCGGACTCTGACGCTGGCCAACAAGCAGCAATCTTGCGACCCAATAGACGTGTTCGCAGGCGCTTTGGTCAAGCAGCATATGTGAGGCCACAAGATGTAGCCTCTGACAGCTCGGGGGATGATCATGCAGAGCACATTCCCAACGAGGCAATGTTTGAGCCCAAGATTGATGAAATGATCGAGACGATCATGGATTCAGAAAGGCTTATCTATGATGATATGAAAAGTGAAGCCGATACGCCATTGTATAATGGAGCATGTATGTCTAGATTGAAAGCACTCCTGGTTCTTCTCAACATGCAGGCAAAGTTTGGATGGAGTGACACTAGCATCACAGCGCTTTTCAGGTGATCTATTACAATTAGTTTACTTTAATAAAACTCTAAATGTATAATGATCTGATAGATTTTTACACGACTATATCGTATTTTTATGTTGTGCAGATTTCTTAAAGAGCACATACTACCAACTGACAATGTGATGCCAGATTCCCGAGATGAAGCAAGAAAGATTTTGCGAAACTTGGGGATGGATTACAATTCTATCCACGCTTGTCCTAATGACTGCATTCTTTTCAGAGGGGAATACATAGACATGGAGAAGTGTCCGACATGTGATTCCGAAAGATATCGAGTAGATCTCCACAGGACAAAAATTTCACAAAAGGTTTTGCGACATTTTCCTCTGCTTCCTCGCATCAAGCATTTCTTCGAATGTAAGTCCATGGCCGCCCTAGCATCATGGCATGAGGAGAATAAATCTTCGAATGGTGTGCTACGAATTCCTGCAGATTGCGCAGCCTGGAAACATATAGATGGAACATGGTCGGATTTTGCCAGGGAAGCTCGAAATTTGCGCTTAGGCCTAGCTATGGATGGCATAAATCCATTTGGTCAAAGATCAACATCTTACAGTGTATGGCCCGTTGTCATCGTCAACTACAACATTCCCGCGTGGTTGACTATGAAGAAGGGGCACCTATGGCTAAGCTTGATTGTGCCGGGGCGATATAAAGTGGGGAATATGGATGTGTATCTTCGTCCACTATTGGAAGAGCTACAACAATTGTGGATTGGCATAGAGGTGGTGGATATGAGCCGACACACAGGACGACGGAATGCTTTGATCAGAGGCATTCTAATGTGGACCATGCATGACTATCCCGGGCTAACAGAATGCTCAGGTGATCTATTGACACTCCTCACTCAGACACTGTAAATCTTGTTTCTTTCCATAGTTGATCTATTATCATGTGTATACATGCAGGGCTTCAAACAAGCGGATACAGAGCATGTGTCACATGTGGCCCTAGACTGAATGCACGTAGGGCACCCTCACTGAAGAAGCAAATCTACGAAGGTCATCAAGGGTATCTTCCAGAGAATCATGTGTTACGCGACGGCTTTTTGGGAAGAGAGCCACCAAGGATGTCTGCACAAGCATGGTTAGAGCAGAAGGAGATGTGCGATGACGGATTGCCTCCAGGGATGAAGAGACTATCTCTATGGTACGAGTTACCATACTAGCCCCGACTCATGATCAATCACTTGCTTGATCCAATGCACATATTCAAGAATGTGGGTAATCTACTATGGGACCATCTGACCGGCAAGAAAGATACTTTGGGAGCCAGAGTTGACCTTAGAAATGTGGATCGTATGGAGCAATATTGGCCGCAAACAGCGTCTGATGGATCGATAAAACTCCCTAAAGCACCATGGATTTTCACAGGAGCCCAAGAACGCAAAGTAAAAAAGACCATTCGATCTTTGCGGACCCCCACTGGCGTAATGCACTCGCTCCGAACGTGTTTTACTAAAGAAGGAAAGCTTATCGGTTTGAAGTCACACGATTGGCATAAAATGTGTCAGGTACGTTCATAGTGGACTTTAATATCATTGCATAAAATGTGGACTTTAATATCATTGCTGCACATACTTTACAGTTTATTTTACCGGTTGCCATTGAGGGATGTTTGTCTCTCGACATCCGTAACACAATCTACAAACTTGCAAAGCTGGTGCAATGGATCTCACAAAAGGAGATCAACGTAGACTCCATATCATTCGCCAAACTAAATGCTGCGGAGCTTGTGTGCATGTTTGAGAAACATTTTCCTACTACCATGCTAACCATTCAGGTGCATCTTCTTGTTCACATAGTTGATGAGGTGGAAATAGCTGGCACAGTTCATTCCAGATGGATGTTCTTCTTAGAACGTTTCATGAAAACGCTTAAGCGATATGTGCGTCAAAAGGCACGTCCGGAGGGTAGCATGGCAGAAGGTTGGTTGGTATCCGAGTCCCTAGTGTACATTGGAGAGTGGCTAGACGGATTTGATAAATCCCGGGACACGCTATGGCGAACCATAGATGATGAGCGCATATCTGGGATTGTCATGTGCAATCTCGGTGTTGAGAAGAAGATGACGGAAGATCTAGAGGCTAAAATCAACCGATTTTGCATGCTTCACAATCCAGTGATGCAAAAGTGGATTTCACAATATGAGGATGCAAAGCAAGAGCGACAAAGGGCACGAATCGAGTGGAGACGGGGAAGACGACCACCGATGCACTATCCAGCGGTTCTGGAGAGCCTACCAACCTTCATGAGCTTAAGATGGTTGCACAACCAATTGAAAAGCGCACAACAATGCGGTGACGAAGTGACTGAGGAAGAGTGGGAGTACTCTCGGGGTTGTGCGACCAAGGTAAGTTTGTAATGTACGACTAGCAAGTGACTTTATTTATAAACGTTTGAACGGCCACTCATAATCTTTGTTCGTTGTAGTATAAGTCATACACAGCAGCATGGTGTAAAGGTCGACATTTTAGGGTGGAATGAATCAACAAAAAGCATTTTACTCAAGATTGTGGAATCATGGCAAAATTTGAACAGTCTAGTCGATGACGTTCCTCTGATGCAGATCCTGTGGTGGCGGAACTCACTTACTTCGGCACGCTGCAAGAGATTTTGAGGATCGATTACAGAGGATTTTTTGTCGACTTGTTCGACGTGCAATGGTTCAAGATAATCATGGAGGGTCGCAACGCTACTGTGCGTAGAGGAGAGTCTGGTTTTCTTGAGGGGGATTCTACTAAGAAATGGACTGACCTAAGAGACACTTTCGTACTACCCGAGCATTGTGAACAAGTAAGTATGTAAATATTTAACATCCCCCTTTTACAAGTTATGTGCTTGAAAGCTCTCATGTAAGTTATGTGGCTCTGGCAGGTAATATTTCATCCTACAAAGTCTACATCAAACTGGTGGTACGTCATAGAGGTAGCCCCTCGTAGTGCAACGACGTATGAAGGCTACCATGTGCCAATCACAACGGCATCAATGGAGGAGATCAGAGAAGATGCTCAATCAGAAGCCGCTGCGGTGGTGCCAGACGAGCATCAAGATGCTACTACTCTATATGGGGTGCATGCAGAGGAGCTACAAAATGAAACAGAGGATATGTGTTTAAACGGAGAGCTCTATATAGATATAGGAATTTATGCTGAGTTATGCGAGGATGAGAGAGAGATCTCTTAAAGCCACAAATATTGTATTTGAACAATTTTGCTCCGTGTTGTAAAAGCTCTGGCTCTCTAAGTACCTTCCATGGTGTATAACGCTCTTTTCTACTCGCGCTCACATCTTTTGATTGAAAATTCTGAGTTTTCGACTTGCCTCTTCTATCACTCAATTCATTGCGTCATTGTATTTATATGCGTCATTACGTCATTGTATTTAATGGTCTTTGCGTCATTGTCTACTCTATTCATTCAATATTAAGTTTAAATATTCGTGTGTTTAATGCAGGTATGGATGATGAGGAGTTTCTTTCTTCTTTGTCACGGCAGTAGAGACAGTGGTACGTAGAGCGTCATCGCTCTGGCGCATCATCGTGCGTTCCTACTCCATCCGCATCTCTCTCTCTTTCAGAGCATTCGGCGCGCTCCGAAGCTTCGGCGTCGACGAGACGAGATTCACACTCGTCTAGACACCGGCGCTCTAGTGGTGGCGGTGGCGGTTGTTGTGGGGATTCCGCCACCGATGCCTCCACACCGCCTCGTGTTCGACGAGGCTCTTTACCCTCCCCTTCTTTGCCCGCCCCCACACCAGCCACAGCATCGCCATCTACGCCAGGTTTTGCATGGCTGACTGTTCCTAGAAGCTACACACCTCTACCTACTCCGCCAGGAGCCACCCCACTCGACAATCCTCGCTTCGGGGCCCAGACGCCGGTGGAGACACCTGACGTCCGTACCCCCATCGACACGCCGCTAGAGACCCCTGCCGGGACACCCAGGTTCATGCGTCACCGGCCAGAGGGCTTGTCTTACTCCGTCGACTTCAGCGGCGGCATCATCATGGATGATGACGGCAAGAAGGTGATCTCGCGCATGCGTGGTCTTTGCTCTCAGCTGTTTAGACACTACATACTAAACAAATGGAGTGAAGTACCAAGTGATTTAAAAAACAGAGTCATCAGCATACTTCATGATGAGTTTCCCATTCCAACACGGGATCAGCGCTTCAATGAAGACCTGATGAAGATTCGAATGCGCGAATACTGCAAACACAAGCGTTCCGAAGTGCAAAAAGCAATCAAGAATGGGTGGAACAGGACAGATTGGCTGGCCAAAGAAGATTGGAAGAATGCGAAGAAAGCAGCGCGCGAGAATCCCGATAAGTGGAAGCAACAAAAGGATGCAGCCAGAGCGCGAGTAGAGGCAGGGAGCTCGCACCACTTGGGGAGCGGTGGATGGGCATCATTTGAGGCCGATTTTGTAAGTGTTTTCGCATTGCTCTTTATGTTCGATAGTTTAGGGTTTATGAGTTTTTTAATTCTAACATAATGAAATCTTTGTATGTTTTGACAGTGGTCGATGACAGGACGTGATCCCACACCGTACGAGCGCGAGTACGCAGGCAGGAAGGGCTTAAACGCCCTGATGGACATTCTCAGTTCTCGCGGCGGCATGGTTAGTATTAGGGTTTACTCTTTTCTATTTTTTGTATTGTTTTATAAATGTCGTTATATGTTTATACTTACTGAAAGCTGTCTTATTGTCTTTTTTTGCAGAATCCGACAAATACGCCGCTTGGACGCGATGAGACGTCTGACTAGACGACGTCAGTTTAGCCGTAGCTAGATAGCATTAGTTTAGGGTTTCTCATAGCTTATGTATCATGAGACGGATTTTATACGTCTTTTTGAACCATGTATATTATTACATTTGTCACCGCAGTTCCTTTTGCCAATCAATTCTTTATGCCTATGATGTTGTACAATTGTCATTATTACATTTGCCAATCAATTCATTTTGCCTATGATCTGTACAATTGTCAATTTTGCAAACAATGCGTCTTGTGGGTGACTATTTTGGGTCTATTATCTACCCTTGCACTTTTTTTAAAAAGTGAATCAAGTACAATATGGTTGATGGGTGGCAGGGCATTGAATGCCCTGCCACCAAAAAAAATTTCTCTCGGGCGTCGCTATAACCGTCGCTATTTATGGCTCTGTAGCGTCGCTATAGTCTTCTGTGTAAACGTCGCTATAACCGTCGCTACGAGCATCGCTAGGAGCGTCTCTATATAGCGACGCTTATAGCGACGCATATAGCGACGTTTATAGTGACGCTCTCGTAGCGACGCTCGTAGCGACGGTTTTAGCGACGCCGGGGGTTATAAAAACCCAGTGTATTTCCGTCGCTAACACCGTCACAAGAGCACACAACCTCTTGTAGTGAATGAATGAACCTGAGCTCAAAACATAGACCAACGGTTATCAATCCTAGCCAAAAAGGACCATCCCATGTTGTATCCCATAGGTAAACACTTGCATCAGCCTTTTCGAAGCAGGTAAGACAAAGTTCACACTTAAATCTTCTATGTTATGCTAGTTGGGCTATCCACGTCAAATTTTCTCGATAAAGTTTTAATCCTAGTTTAAATCTAGATTAAGCTCTTCAATGACTTATAATCTCTTATTTCCTAGTTCATTTTAATCTTTAATCAAACAAGACCTTAAGAAATACAACGAGTCTCTTGAGAGTTTAAGATTTTGTCACAATGTAAGTTTCAAGTTAACACCGACTTTGACGAATCCCATTTTGATTCCTTCGCATCATTTGACATCCATGAGGCATCTCTATGGAAGCTATGGGAGTTTTATGTTCAATCAACACGGTCATGAAGTCCGTGAAGCTATCCCCTTACCCCCACCTTCAAATTTGCAAAACAAACTTGAAAGTAGACAAACTTGAAATGAACAAGTGAAAAATACTCACGTAATAGTGTATGAATGATTATCAAATTCTTATTTAAGAAGGAATTTAGGAAAACCTTTTCTACCGTGGAGAGGATTATTTATGTAGCTAGAATAGGGTTATGGTTTTGGGACATCCAATTGATAAGAGGGGGGGATACCTTAATTGGAAGGAAGTTCCCACTTCCAATGAAAAACTCCTTTGATTAAGATAGGGCTACCCTTCAAAACTTAAATCTCCTTGAGAGAATTCTAGTATTAACTTTATTGGTATCACTAAACAAATCTTACACACATGCTCTTTTTCTCTTTGAAAGAAGAAAAATCCTATTTCTTAAATTTTTTTAAAAAACTTGTGAACTTTTTATACAACGGCAACCTCTAAATTATATCACTAATTCACTACCACATGTCAATAAACTGAGCATGTAGCAAGTGACTCCTACAAAATAAACATCTTGTATGAGTGAGAGTCTAAGCTCTACACAACATACAAAGCTTACACAATTTGACCCTAAAAAACAAATTTCGATCAAATTTAATAAAAAGATAAGTTGATTTAAACAAAGGTAATTTTAAACTATTCTAGATTTTAATGATTTTTGAATCATTAAAAAAATTAATTTATTTCTCTGATTATGACATAGAGTACCTTTTGTGATGAATATTGGTCTCAATAAGGCACGTTGCCGCTATATATAGCTTTTTTTTTTATCAGTGTATTCTTCGATCAAAAGTGCAAAGTATTTTTTGATCAAAAATATTTTTGATCGAAGTATTTTTTAATCGAAAAACCGGAAAAATATACGATTATCCATTTTTGCTAGCGTGACATCGTATAATACGCCCGTATAATATGGTGCAAGGTATAATATGCCCATATATGGCATGTTATATATATCCTATGTAACGTATGCAACTTAGTTCAGGAGCGAACCAGTTTTCCAAGGTTTTGACATTGCATATATACCATTTGTGGATCTATCTGTTGAGACATTGAGTGTCTGTCTATGCTTTATGCGGTATTGGTGAGAATTGTCTTTAATGGTCAGCAACAGCTAGAGATGAGGAATCTATTAAAACCATTCTCCTTGCAATGGGGTGTGGTAGTCAACATCAGCCAGGGACAAAGGATTTAATATAACCAACCCCTTCTTGCAGTGCGACGCGGTGGTCAGCAACAACCAGAAACAAAGGATTTAAAATACCTAACCCCTCCCTACAGTGCGACGTGGTTGTCAGCAGCAGCCAGAGACGGGGAATCTATTAAACCCAATCAACCTGCAGTACAATGTGATGGTCAGCAGCAGTCAGGAACAAAGGATTTAAAATACCTAACCTCTCCATACAGTGTGGCGCGATGGTCAGCAACAGCCAAAGACGGAGAATCTATTAAATCCAATCTTCTTGCAATGCAATGCGATGGTCAACAACAACCAATAATGAAGGATTTAAAATACATAACCCCTCCCTGCAGTGTGACACAGTGGTTAGCATCAGCCAGGGACGAGAAATCTATTAAACCCAATCTTCATGCAGTGCAAAAAGAGATACCATATCATGTAGTTATTCATTTTTTAATGTTATTGGTCATTGGGCTGGTTTGCAAAGAGGACTATTGTCATTTTAGAAGTATAAATAAGCATTTTAATTCATGATATAATTTTATATTTTTTTATTTTCAATTATATAAGTTAAAGTTATATTTATTCTGGATCTATCTTAATTTTATTTGCTTCATGTATTTTCATACTTTAGTCATGGTAGAGACAAAGTATTGCGTCAACATCACAAAATCATTTGTGATGCTCTTATTTTATCTCTCTATGGAGATTCAAACAATCATTTGCGTTGGGCATTTGATCCACTTAAGGCAAAGTTTGATGATTTTGTGATTGAACTTGTGGAGTAGTGTTGGTTGGTGACTGCATGTGCAGTGCATTCTCTATTTCACTTGACCCAGCTTTGCTCACTAATGCAGTTATGCACAACATAGTAAAGAAATTATTGGGCCAAGTCATTAGAAGCTTTGAAAGTATGGTTCATCCAAAAATGAAAGCCAAACCTGGAATCACAGAGAGAATGCAGCTTGTGTCACAGCTACATTCAAAACTGGAGAGCAAGGATAGATCGAAGGCTCTTCTAAATGTCCTAGGACCTAAGAGGATGTTCCTCCTCCTTCAGGTGTCGAGCCCTTAGCTGTACACCTAGATCATACTACATGTCCTCCTATCCTAGACTTACTTGGTGACCATTCTATCTTTCACCTACAAGCACCCCAGTTAGGTGAAGGACGTTTTGCAAATGTTAAACAGGTTTGAGTGGCCCATCCCCTCTTCAAACATCTTCAAGGACCAGATAGGATACAAGCCAACTTTACAAATAATGCTAGAGTAAGAAAAAACTACTACAATCCAGCAACATGGCGTGATATTGCCTTGTGCTCTTCTTTGCTATAGCAAAAGGCCCATGTTGATCTTCAAGATTTGGAATGGAGGTCACCTTGAGCACTGGATTCAGGCTTGGCATCACGATAGAAGCAAGCATGCAGTCAAAGAGTTTTAGCACACATTTGTAACTCTACAAAACTTCATAGAAAACATTTTGCCAATTTGCAATGCTCTTTTGCATACCATGAAATTCATGCATATTCACGATTTCATTCACAATGATCTACACACTAGAAATATTCTACTACATTTTCGCAAGCAAGGAGTGTATGTTGGGATCGCGGACTGGGGACAAAGTACACCATCGAACACTTTGGCAACATTTTCCAAGCTCCCAAATCTCAGCCATCAAACTAGAGCTCAATTTGAGTGAGATTATCTATGGACTGCCCGTGAAAATATCAACACCAATCCTCCTCTTTTCACTATAGCGTGATGTATATAGCATGTCATATATTCTTAAGTGCTTGGTTGTGTGTATTCTAGAGCCTCCTGAAGTCCCCAAGCATGAATTTCTGTGAACTGTAAAAAAACATCTTAGATAGGCATAAAATATGGCATTTAAGCCTTTGTTTGAATGGAGCCCATAATGTTCGCTACCATGTTGTAAACCGATTCTAGCTTGAGGCCTGTTGATAATTAAACAAGTAACAATATTTGTTTTTATTGATGGTGTACAATGTGTGATGTTATTTCATACTAGATCTTTGAACTTATTTTTAGTTAAGTCTTTAAAGTTCTTCAAGTTGGGTCTTTAAAGGATTTCAAGTTGGATCTATAAAATCCTTTAAACTATCTCTCTTTTTGAAGTACATATAAACTTGGCTCATTCAAGTTTATTATGCAATTTAGATATGGAATATATTGCTTTCAACCATAATGCACAGCAGCCTGATGATCCTTTGCTTAATCACACATTGGCACAACAAATTTACAAAGAGGAAGAAATCCAGGTGGCAAAAGGAGATCTTAGGGCTTTTGCTATGTCCTAAGAGCACGAATGATAACTTCAAGGGGAGCCAGTGAATTACACGCAATGCAGGAAACTCTGCTCAAATCATTTCCTACGCAATACATTGTTTTGACTTAGTGGAAATGCTAAGGTATCTTCTCCCTTAAGTTTCAGATTTGCAACACACTGTGCTCACAAGAGATATTCTTTCAAGATTTATCCAAGTATATAGACTGCCACCAAATAATTGTCAAGTGGCAATTTACTTTGTGTAACAATGCTATTGTTATTATGTATTGCAGCTCAAAGTAAATTGGAATGATCGTCCTACTACAGGAGTCATTGACAAAAGGCGCCCGGCCAAGAAGATTCAAGCCCTTCTTCATGTCCCATCATATGACAGTGGTCTTCATGAATATATCATGGAAGGGATGGTGTATGAGAGGGATTTGATTTTTTTTTTTTAAGAGTTTAAACTTAATTTGACTAAAGTACTAGTGTGTGTGAGTACTAGTGTGTGTGTGTGTCTATGTGTAGGAGTGTGTGCATGTATACATGTACATACATATATACAAAAGTGCTTTCTCTAATTTTTCTAATTCCACTACTCTCAAAGTTCATAGGCAATTTGCAATACATTGGTATCATAGCATTTGGTTTCTCTTTTCTTGTTCAAGAAGAGAGGTCCTTAAGTAGCCTATAAATGGTTGATTTTGTTAATTATATTAGGGTAAGTGGGATTGGGATCTATTATCGATTTTGTTGAGCTCACTATGTGGGATATGGTGCACACCTTGGGAGCTTTGGTCTTAATAATGGGGTCTTTTTAGACTTGCCTACGGCTTTATCATTATCGAGCCATAAGAAGTCCGAAAGGAGCTAGCCCTCGGCAATTCTGCAATATTAGACCCACTCCACTACTCTCTATTATTAACCAATTCGAGTCGTGGGTGTAGATACGTAAGTGCTGATTTTCAAAGGCTAAGAGGAGTAGCAACTAAGGTTTTGAATTTCCAAAGAATACACTAAGAAAACACTCAAATTCTAGTAACATGAATGACAATAACCAAGAGAGTAGAATGAGCATTGATAACTTTGATTTTGCACATGAAAGTGCTAATGATGATGCCTCCATGTTTGTCAATTATCTTGTTACTAGGTTGCAGCAAGATATGGGCAACCCTGCTTTGCAAGCCAAAGTTACTCAACAACTTCGCGCTAATGGGATTTCCCTTCCTCTCCAAGAGGAGAGAGAGCTTAGGAGGATTCTTGAAGAGACCCGCAAAAGAACCATCTCTTCCATACAAGAGGAGGAATCCAAAGAGCAAGAAAGTAATGAGTCTTTAAGTTCCTCTAAATATGTGTCTATCCACAAATATGTAGACAAGCTTTAGGATTTACATCTCAAGGCTACTGTCTTCCAAAATATCGACTTTGCCAAGCAAAAGCAACAACTATGTGCGAGATTACCAGAAGAGATGGCCAAGTAAGTCAGCTCTCAACATCCTGATTCTATCACCGAAGTAATCCACCACACCATGTTTGCTTTGCGCATTAATTTTCAACAAGGGGCTAGACAGAATGTCAAGCCCATGGAAACAAAGACAAGAGTGATGCAAAGGGGAAAACCAATGTCCAAAATTCTTCCCAAGGCAATTCCAACAACAACAACAACAATTTTTGGTCAAAGGAGAAGGGAGTTTACAAAGGTAAAAACAAACTCTCTCATGAAGATCTTGAAGCTTTTCGCATGGACCTTAATTTTTTAAATGTGGGGAGCAAGGACATGGCTACTGTTCTTGCCTCAAGAGAAATTCTTGCAATGAGACTCCTAAAGCTTCCACCATTAAAGCTCCAAAAGAGGATGCTCATTGCAAAGAATCACTTAGGTAAGCTAGGGTTGAGTTTGATGTGGGAACCCAACCGAAGCTTGAGGTTCTTGTCGTGCTTAATGACTAAGGTGCTTGTCGTGATTGCCGACTAGGGATCTTGAGGTGCTTGTGGGAACACTACCCAAGCTTCAGGTGCTTTATCATGATTACTAACTAAGGTGCTTGAGGGTAAGGTGTTCAAAAAGTAAAATCCAATCCCTATTCAAGAGGGGGCGAGCCTTAAAGCTAGGGGGATGACAGAGAACACACACACACACACAAAGAAAGCCCAAGCCTCAAGAGGCAGCAAAGACACATGTCAAGCCCCAACCCATGTTGCCCTAATGGTGTGCCTAAATCCTGTTGGTTGGCCTTCCAAGGGGTCCAATGATAAATTACTTAATTTAATTAATTATTTTTGTATTTATCAAGTGCTCTCTTATGAGCGTGTGAATGTCGTGCGTGTACAGAGAGTGAGAAGGGGAGAGATAGAGCACGAGACAGGGATGTGGATGGAGTTCCCAAATCTCACTATATGAGCACAGTGTGAGAATGAGTGAAAGCTCCTTATTCTTTGTATATATAAAGAATAAGGAGATAAATGTGGGCAGTCGGACACTGGCCGGCGGACAAAAGAAAAGCACGATGAGACACACGGCCTTTACCTAACATTCTCCCACTAAAGGCTATGTGCCGATAAGTGGCGAGAAGACTAGCCTACAACTAGTATATACAAGAGGTCAGAGAAGACAGCTCTCAACCTATGCCCACTGGCTCACTCTGTAACCGCTCTAGTGTAGATGCAACATGCATACCATTAGGACTACAGCTACGATGACACTCCTGATGTAGGTATCAAGTGGAAACTTACATGTCTCCACAATGCACAATGCCAGTGTCAATCATCACACAACTGACAACTCCCACTGCAAATACACCAACCGCATAAGCAAGATCAGGTCTCGATACCAAAAGGTTAGACATGAAAGACCCGAAAGCCAATGAAGCATGCACTATGTGTGTCAACCTATCCTTGTCAACAACCTCAGTGCCATATGCATCCTCATCTCAGGAACCACCTAACTATGCATCACCATGTCAACATCATCTGGCAAAGGTATATCTGTTGAGAATGACTGCAAAACCAAAAAGTCAACACCACTGCAATCACACACAACTGTCTGAAGGACACTGTCACCCTCAAACATATCAGACGCATCATAGAACAATGCATCGGTTTCTGGCTCAACTGATGTTACCTCAACTGATGTGACTAACAAAGTTGTGCATCCCCAGAGATACCATTGTTTGCGTGGATGTCACCACAAGACAAATGCACAACCTGCTCTCTATGCAGCACATCCACAAAAGAGACACGCATCGTCTCTCACTCCAAACATGACTGCAAATACACAGACTACATCGCCTCGTGTGTCAAAAATATGCAAAGGGTATACTAGACCACTCGTAGCACCTATGGTTATCACCAGTGATCCCCGATGCATCTGAAATGACCGCTCTCCGAGCAGTACACAATGTGCACTACTCAACAACTGACGCACTGAAATGAGACTCTTGTTGAGTCTTGGTACATCACGTACATCTCGTACCGTAAACAATGCACCACTAGGTAAAGACATGCATAGATCTCTAGCACCCCTTATGTCATATACTGATCCATCAGCAAAATGCACACAACCAAGTCTCCCACTAGAGAAAGAGAAAAATAAATCATGACATTGTGAAGGATTGGGGGGCTGGCCTCTACAACACCACAAACCAACACCAAGAAAAGAGGATGAAGAGTATAGCTCTCTCAAGATAATATGGGCTGATCTTCTCTCACGAATTTTGACAGCCTCACTCGCACGCAGCCCCGACTAGCTTCGACTAGCTTCCCTCTACACCGCTACAACTCCCACTATACTTAGATGCACCAAAGGAGGCAAGGGAACCAAGAAAACCAAAGTAAAAATTAAATAAAAACAATGGAAATCTCTGCACTTTTCCTCATAAAACCAAGAGCTTCACTTCTTTTCAAACGCCCTTCCATGTGCTAGTAGAGACTCCATAGGCGCTCCCATACATACACATAGCTTGACCAAAACCCATCCAAATAAAGCTCACTTTGAAAACCCACAAAGTTCAGAAAAAAAACTCAAAAGAGGTGATGGAAAACCTTGCCCTTTTGCGTATGTACAAGCAAGGAATTGCAGCGCATAGTCTACCCTCGACTAGCTGCACCAAAGGGAACCACAAACAACATGGCTGTCATACCTCAAACCAAGATGAACAGAGGTAAATATGCAGAGCTAAGCACCCACTTTCATCAGCCCTTTGAGGAGAGACACACTCTCAACTCACCACACCAGGCTCTCGCAAGGGAAGAGGGGCACCTCTACACCAAAACCCCCACCCTTCACCGCCGCAGGCTGCAGCAACACATAGTTTCTTCTTCACATCTAAATATTCCTCCTCACTCACGACCCCAAGCTGATAAAAGTTCAGTTTTTATTCATATTTTTAAAGCACTAACTCACACTTTGAAGTCTCTACACTTCTATGTACAAAAACAGCAAAACTATGTACCCCGCACAACTGGCCCGCATGCGTAGAGACAGCTGGCACACACCGCCTTTGTACACTTTGTACAAGCATGATTTATTTACATCTAAGGCCCCCGAAAGCATTAAAAAACATATCTCAAAGACTTTGGGGTGGTCCGCACCATTTCGCCAAAACATGTCACATATTGCCCCCCCAACAAGCATGGAACACTTTCAAGTGTTTCATGTGCATATTCTAGCATCAAGTAGTCACTCTATATAATTTGAATCCCATGAAGGAATTAATTCTAATGATAAAAACCAATAAGGGTGGCTACTCTCACCACTCACCTCCATTCTTCACGTAACAACTATACACATGATATACCAAGAGCTACCTTGCTTGAAGCAAAAGCCCATGCACTTGTGAAATCAAGTATATCCCACTTACCTCTACCAAACACATACATTGCATGCCATCATTTGAAAAATGAACATTCTCAAAATCAGTGATATCAGCATGGTACCTCCCAACATATCTACCATACACCTCATCATAAAAGAGAGAACATACAATGAGTTGGCTACCATGTTCATAACGATGCCAGTCAAAGCAATTCATCTCCCACAAGCTATTGGCTTGACAATCATAAACACATGGTAAGGATGCATCAAAATATTTCTCAAAGGTACTCAATATCCTCTTCAAATAAACATCAAAGCATCTCTCACTCATGACACAATACATAGTATCCTTTCTTGGCATAACTAGAGACAAACTATCATGAAAGTCTTGTCTCTCACCATCCACAATAGCATCATGTCCCATAGAAACTTCCTCATTTGTTTGCATCTCAAAGCCAATCATAAGAGGCATAGTACCATCCACCATATCAAAATTCACAAGGGATGCATGCTCTTCATCTCTATCCTTGGCATCATTAGAAATGTGCTCAATCTCATCAAACAAGCCAAACGTAGACACATAATCTTCATGTGACACCATTTCATGGATACGAATGGGATATTGATCATCATCAAATATCTCAATTTTTGCATTATCAAAAGAGTCATGAGACACAAAAGAATCATGTGTAGCATGAGTACTTTCATCAATATTGATAACCATGGGGAGCTCATCAAATAACCCATATGTAGAGATATAGTCCTCATTCACCTTAACATCGTTCATAAAAAAAGGAATCCAAATCAGCATTCAAGTCATCAAAATTAGCACTTTCATCACCAAGAGAAATATCCATCAGAGCATCTGTAGCATCCAAACCCACATGACAAGTATCCATCTCATCTATAGTCTTATCTTCCACACAATCACATGATGCTTCATTATCACTCTTGACTTCTTGGTCACAAAGACCTACCTCAAGCTTCCACAATGCATACTCTGCCATAGGCTTACCCAAATGAGCTTCTTCATATTGGAAGTTCACATTCACAATTTTCATGACCTCATCCCTTTTGCATGTGCTATCGAAGACAATGCCTTCCTTATCCCATAGAGATGCATATTCATTAACATAACCTGCTTCTCCACTTGCAAGACCTTGCCTAAACTCCAAGAGAGAATACTTTGTCTTTTCCCAACTACCACATATGTCATACATAGCATCATCCATAAGAAACTTTTGAAGTACCTTCAAGAACTCAAAGTGCCTATAATGGCAAGCCAACAAGAAGAGCAAACCCTTCTTATAGTCATCTTTCTGTCCACAAGTATCAAATACATTATCACAAGCTTCCAAGTACCTCTTCAAGTGATGAAAATCCTGCAAAATCATCTCCAAACCAAGATTACACAAGGCGTTGAGTTGATTCCCAAGTGGACTCTAACCTCACAATCAAAGCAGCAAAACACTACTCTCCCCTCCTCCGTGGGGGCACCAGTTTATGTGAAGGATTGGGGAGCTGGCCTCTACAAGACCTCAAACCAACACCAAGAAAAGATGATGAAGAGTATAGCTCTCTCAAGATAATATGGGCTGATATTCTCTCACGAATTTCGATAGCCTCACTCGCACTCAGCCCCGACTAGCTTCGACAAGCTTCTCTCTACACCGCTACAACTCCCACTATACTTGAATGCACCAAAGGAAGCAAGGGAACCAAGAAAACAAAAGTAAAAAATTAAATAAAAACAATGTAAATCTCTACACTTTTTCTCATAAAACCAAGAGCTTCACTTCTTTTCAAACGCCCTTCCATGTGCTAGTAGAGACTCCATAGGCGCTCTTATATATACACATAGCTTTGACCAAAACCCATCCAAATCAAGCTCACTTTGAAAGCCCACAAATTTCAGAAAAAAAAATCAGAAAAATTGATGGAAAACTTGGGGAAACCTTGCCCTTTTGCGTATGTACAAGCAAGGAATTGCAGCGCATAGTCTACCCTCGACTAGCTGTACCAAAGTGAACCACAAACAACATGGCTGCCATACCTCAAACCAAGATGAAGAGAGGTCAATATGCAGAGATAAGCACCCACTTTCATCAGCCCATTGAGGAGAGACACACTCTCAACTCACCACACCAGGCTCTCGCAAGGGAAGAGGGGCACCTATACAACAAAACCCCCACCCTTCACGGCAGGCTGCAGCAACACATAGTTTCTTCTTCACAACTGAATATTCCTCCTCACTCACGACCCCAAGCTGATAAAAGTTCAGTTTTTATTCATATTTTTAAATCACTAACTCACACTTTGAAGTCTCGACACTTCTATGTACAAAAACAGCAAAACTATGTACCCCGCACAACTGGCCCGCATGCGTAGAGACAACTGGCATACACCGCCTTTGTACAATTTGTATAAGCATGCTTTATTTACATCTAAGGCCCCCAAAAGAATTAAAAAACATAACTCTAAGACTTTGGGGTGGTCCGCACCATTTCGCCAAAACACGTCACAACGTGACATCACGTGAAAAACTACATGCTCGTCTACTAGAAAACGTGTAGACAATGTGCTATCCCAAGACACAAAGTAGTCTGAAGGCAAGCTAGACTCAAAAGTGACATGCCCGTCACATGCATACTCTTTAGAATCTTTCCTCATAGTAGCAGCATGCATCTGCCTCGTCCGCTACCTCATACGCCTGAAGCAACAACACCTAATATGCCCATCATGGCTGCAGTGCCAACATGTCAGTTGTGATCATGAGGGAGAACCGTCTCTAACGTGAAGCTTCTTCATATCCATGTCAAAGCTATAAACAACGTGGGAGGTTACTCGACCACTACACAATGCTCAAAAGCATCATCAATCCAATCGCATTAAAATCAATGCTCACATATCCGTAAAACAACTCCACAATCTGCAAACTCTACAAGCATAAACTGGGACAAATTGCTCGATCGAGCGTAAAGCGCATAACCATATACACAAGTAGAGAGGAAATTAGCTAAAAACACGTCTCACAAGAGAAACTGCCTACAAAAATTTGCAAAAACCTGTGAAACATGTGACTAGTCTGTATTGTAGCCATACAAACATACACAAATCCTCACTCCTAGAAGAGTGGGTACAAGAACACCAAACCGTGTCCAAATTGACAAAACCTGTCAAAAGTGAGAGTAAACTCGATCACTGTCAAAGTGGGAATATATTGACCACTAACACCGTATGAGTGAATTTGGCAATTTCCCAATTCCCACTTGCAAAACAAAATAAGATTTGACCACATGGTCAAAACTTAGCCCAAGTTTTGAGAGCATGGGCCGAAATACCATTCAAGTACTACCTTGTGAAAGCCTTTGATCTTCAAAAACAATTTGAGATTTGTCCATATGGCCAAATCTTGAAGACATTTGGCAATTCCCAAACTAGCTCTAAAGTCTCAAACTCTCTAATTTGGTGTTCACTGTACAAGATTGCATAACACTGCAAACTTTTATGGCGAGAAGACAGGGAAAAATGAATAGAATTTTCTTTTCAAAATGAGTCAAAACTCAACGCAAACCGCAAGCCAAAAAACTGCAGATAATTGCCAGAGTGGGATTCAACTCGACCACTAAACCATTAGAGACAAAACTACGAATATGCATAAACCATGGCAAAAATCTGGGAAAAATCCAATAGAGTTTCCCCTGGAAACTGAGCAAAAACTCAAAAAGAAATATCATCAAATATGCATGACAATAAACACTGTCTCAGTAGCAAAATCCACAAATGGTCTACATGCAATGCCAAAAGCCTTGCAAACTGACTCACTCCTGATCGAGTAGCTCTTTGGACGTGTACCTGTCCAAAAAACACTACGAACTTGTAAACCTTCTACTTGCAATCTATGTCTAGCTCAAATTCTATTCGCATAATGCATACATAGCATGAAACCCTACAAAACCGTGCTAATAAGGCTCTGTAAAATGCCCCACACAGTCAAACAATGCGCATGAAACCGCATCCGGATGTGTTTGATGGTGCTAAAGAGTAAGGAGATACTATTAGAAAAGAGCCTGCTTCTAGTGCCACTCTCACTCTATATCAGTCTCAGCTCCCCCCCTATCTCCCTTCACCCATCCTGCATTTAAAGATCCATTGTATGCGACAAAGATCTTCAAAGTACCCTTGCATGGGCACACACTAGATCAGCAATGTAAAGACAAAGCCATAGTTTTGGGCATCGCTCATTTCGGCATTATTTATCCTCTTTCCATGGTCCACCACATAGAGCGTCCAATGCTCATTTCATGTTTTTGGAATGGTGGCCATGTAGAGCAGTGGATAAAAGAGTGCAATGCAAATGGCAATCTACTTGCCATTCACGATTATGTGACCACTTAAGCAACAGTAGATTCATTCCAAAATAACATTTTGCAAATAATTAACGCACTTCTTTAAACCCTGAAGTATCTACATGTGCACGACTATCTCCACAGTGACTTTTACTCTGCAACATGATGCTTCATTTTGGACCAAAGGGGGTCTATGCACGCATTGTGGATTGGGGGTCATTTACAAAGACCAACATAATGGCATGCCTTCCTTCTCTCTGCGACTTGCAAATAGAAACTAGAAAGCAGGCCGACATATATTTTCCATGGGCCACCCCAAAATGCATATCTACTAATTTCCCACCCTAGAATGATGCCATGGACATCTTCTCCATGTGTCATACTTGTAAACGGCTCTTAAAGTGCATGTTGGTGCCTAAAAAGAAAAACAAAATGGATATTTTAAGCAATGTACTTACCCACATTGAGAGTGGTAAGTAAAACAATCCCTCAACCCGACCTAACGCTTTTGATCTTTCTCTCTGTTTAAACGATGCCCATAGAGTGGGCTATGACATTGTAATGATATTTGGTCTACAACCAACTAATGATTAAAGCGATGATTTGATTATTATCTTCTTGATAGTTGCAAATGTAAAATGTATAATTGATCAAATTATCTTCTCTCTTTCCAAAGACATTGTGATAGATATTTTGTCTCCTTCTTGCAGCATGATTAAGTTATCATGTCTTCTTCTTTCATGGTTATAAGTAATAGTCAATAAGCGTTGACTTACCGATAAGTCTTTCTAATGATGATATATTCGCTTGATTTACAAAAATGAAAGAAGAACTTAATCACGCTAAAGCAAAGGTGATCTACAAAGAAGAGAGAGAGCATTATGGCCAAGAGAAAGACCTCGAAGCTATTGCTAGAATCAAAGAGGTCGAGTCGAGAGTTGCAAGGCAAGCCTCTCAGCCTCAAAGAGTGCAAGAAGCTATGCTCAAACCACTTTGTGCATCAACAACTATTCTGAATCAGCAGCAATGCAAAGGAATCAGCTCTAGTAAAACTGTCATATTTGCAGCACAAAGGGCTCGCACGAGTATTGCTACAAAGATTCATACAACAGAAGAGAGTTATTATGCTAAACAATAACGAGATGACACTCTACTTTATATAGCAGTGCTATGTCATTAGGGCCAATTTGGATGAAATAAGAGTTGTTTATGGTTTCTCTATTCTTAATCTAAGGGTCAAGAAGGAACCACATTTCCAAAAGTATGGCACTATTTTAGCCATAACTTTTATATATGAACTCCAAATTTAGTGCTCAAATGGTCCATGGGTGTCGCTTGATGATCTCTATCCAATGAGTACTCATGTTGAATAGTTTTGGTAAGATCTTCCATGTCTTTTTTAGGTTGCCCCATTTTAGATCCTTAACAACCCTTTTTTGATCCAAATTGGCCCTAATGATATCATTGGGAGGCGTGTAGATTGGTCAAATCGATCAAAGAATTATGGCGTTGGGCATGGTCGGATTGCAGAGAAAGTGGCAGCAAGAAATGCCAATAACCGAATGTCTGCATGCAAACATCCAATAGCTCTACTTCTTGAAGAATCAGATATGCTCGTTGTATTAGCAAGCCAAGGGAAAGATCTTGCAAGCCAAGAAGAAACATCTGATATTTTGCATGGCAGAATCCTTGAGCTTGAGATACAGCTATCACAGGCCCAAGCCAAGCTACAACAATATGCATCGTTGTACGGACCATTTCCATAATATGCTGGTCCTTCACAGCAAGGACCTGCAGACCCATCTACTAAGCATGGATGTACTATGTTCAGTATAGATGAACTCCTCAACGAGCTGACTAATTCTTTGGCTTCAGCACTTTGCTCACTTTATCCCTATCTATTTTTTCAGTAAGAGGATGCAAAGTGCTATAACTTTTGTAATCACAGAGTTTCATTTACCCCCTTAGCTGTCTATTTTTGTACTATCGATTTGAAATTGTATTGTATCTAATTGTAATTATGACTTTATTGCAAAAGTAGAGAGAGAGGGAGAGAGAGCGAGAGAGAGAGATAGAGAGAGGTGAACATCAAGTACTGTAGCATGACTATCTTTCATAATTTTCACGTAATCATACCAGCTATATCATCTACTTCATTTATATCAAATCATTTTGAAGGTATCTCCCATTCCATATCATCGTCATTGTCAACTTCTGCAGCTATAGCTTCATGCGTTTATAAGACACCATAGTTCTTTTGTGTTGCTCTTGTTGCAATGTTCACTAGCTTCTAGATAAGTCTCATGTTGCCAAAAACATAGACCAAATCAGCAACCCATTTAGGGTGAAGACGATTTTGTTTCTTCGTATGCATAAATTCAAATGCCGACCAATTTCTCTCATAGCTTCCACTTGATGCTCTAACAGATTGGACCCTAACTGAAATGTAGAGGTGCACCATACTCCTTCCACCATAGAGGTCCACTTGTGTGTGCAATGGCATCTATATGTCATGGATTCTGGAACATGCGAGTTCTATTAGCATAATCAAATCGCTGACAAAAAGCAGTTTTCCCATCCTCATGTCCGAATAGTTGAGGACACACTGTTTTGAAGTCGTTCATGACTTCTTTATTGGCCGATTGTTGATTGGAATTTGGGATCCAATACAAATGCAGGACCATGCAACGGCGTATTCAACTGGACCCATCGCTTGTTGGTAGTTGTGATTATGGAAGCTTTGTCCTTTTTGCACCAAAGCCAGATAGCACAGGGAAGGCGAGTACAGCCATTTTTGCACTAATTTTGTCAGTGGTTAGGCGTCTCGTGTACAAACTACTAGTGTTGAGGTCTGACCTAGTAGCTGAAGTGGGAGAATTTGCAGCAAGAATTGTCAATTGTACGATGACTGACACTAGCATGATGCATAGTGGAGTTTTGCAGACCATATAGAGTAGTCTCTGGGATCTACATGTAGGCTCGAATATCGCAAAATCAGATATGACTGCAAGTAGATCGACTCAGCAACACGAGTGGGCATAGGTTGAGAGAGTCTCTCACGTGTTTTCTTATACTAACTAGTAGTTTCACTAGTAGAACCCATTTATCGGCACATTTGCCTTTAAGTGGGAAATTGTTGGGGGTAAAGGCCTCTGTGGATTGCTTGGCCACCCAGGCTATGGACGCCCGCCCACTGACCACCTTATTCTTTTGTACATATACGAAGAATAAGGGGCAGCTTATTCTTCCGTCTTTCTCCACCCACACACCTTGCACTTCGTCTCCTTCCCCTTCCCGCACGCACCGCGTGCATTGCACGGCACTCTTCAAATCTAAACTTTGCCATTGCATCAAATGGATTGGCACTCTATATTATGGCCAAGTGAGATAGGGAAGCTAGACGGGACTATGCAACATCTTGGATACCCTTTGGCTTGGTTGGTGAACAATGCCAAACATTTGGACAAGGTTGAGCATAAAATCGGGTCTAAAGTGAAATATTGGAAATTGTCTACATGACCGCTATATGTTTGATTCTGAATAGTGCAATCCATCTTGATGGCATACATGTAGTTCTTTCTACCATGGTTGCATTGGCCATCTTGTCATCCTCATGCTTTCATGTCTTGTATTTTGGACCATTTTTTGTCTATATGTTTCCACAAAAAGGGGGTTGCGATTGCTTGCTACAGATAAACTATGTACTGCAAAGCGATGTGGGGGTCTAAATATTTTACATTTGTGTTCTCATGATATTTCAAGGAAGGCCACCTTGTTATTAGTATTAGTGGAATAAAAGTAACCCTAGATGCTAATGTTTGCTTTTCTGTATTCTCATGCCGATTCTACACCAGCTTTTGTTCATCGACAATCTTCATACTGGGATGTGGTTTTGAAAAAATTGAAGCTATGATTCCCAACTGTCCCCTTGCTTCTAGCCATGTAGCTGATTGGAAACAAGTGATGAAGCAATTGTTGTGGCATGGTCAAGATGACACAAATGGCAATTCACTGGAGTCTAATTTATTATCAGGCACTTGTCCATTGGTCTCCCACACATGCATATTTTCTCTCCCCAAAAGGTATTTATGTGATATTAGATGTTGTCAATGCGATGAGTATGTAATTTCATTTTGACAGGTTGCTCTTACTTTTGGTCTTGAAACACATTATAGACACATGTGGCAGATTACTAAGCATATGGTTGAATCCAAATCTCTTATTCCATCGCTTGCCATGGAGGATTGACTTGGTCATTAGCATTATGTTGGCTCCTTGTTCCTCTATTTATCTACAAAAAGGGTTGAATCCAAATCTCTTATTTCATCGCTTGCCATGGAGGATCGACTTGGTCATTAGCATTATGTTGGCTCCTTGTTCCTCTATTCATCTTCTTGGATGGAGGAACACTGTAATATATTATGGAATATTCATAAAGGTGATGCATGATGGCACAACAAACTTATGAAAGTGTGGCATGCTAAGCTCCCTTTGAAAGAGTGATTGTTTATGTGGAGATGCATCATTGGGATTCTCCCAAGTCGTAAATGTCTTTGCTCTAGAGAAGTAGCAAGGGCATACCTCTTCCAATTAAAACAAATTTTGGTGTGTTCTTTTTTGCTTTGCAATGCACGTTCTTTTAAATACAATCTTTTCTAATGCAGAAACTAAGAAACCATGATTTACAAAATTATGTACTTGTTATCCATGTCCCTATAAACCCCTTAAAAGTATATAGTACATTAGAAAAAACTGAATAACTTTACAAAATTATGTGTTCGATCAATGGAAGATCTACGGCAAATTTTGCAACCTTTCTCAATATATTGCACAAGCACAAGTAGGTTAACATTTATCATGTGAATGTTTCAAGAATTTCAAATAAGTATTACTACAGTGAACTAGAATTTTCTTCTTATCCTCTTACAACCCAAAATCGTCCTCTTATTGTTGTCAGAATTTGACAATTTGATAGAGTTTCATGTAAAAAGTAATTTCTATACGTCAATTGTTTTATCATGCTTAAATCATTTTTGCTAAACATTTACATTAATCATAGCGTGTAGAACTTGTAAGAGTCCTCTTTATGGAATTCTTAAATCATGCATCAAGCTTAGCTTTCAATGTCCAAAGAGGGCCAAATACTATTCTAAAGCAGAGTGTTATTTAAAAGTGAAAAATTGCTTCCCAAAACATCAAGTCACTAAAGTTCTGACTAAACCCAATACCTAGGTGGAAAGAAAGATGATAAATGGCTAAATTCCTAGAGCGTATTAGTCAATTATTCAAGCATTATAAGGAGATCAATATCTTGGACAACAAAGGTTAGACCATTCATACCTTAAATCCAAGTTCTAGGTTCCTTCTTTGAAGTAGCCAATGTCCATTACATAAAGGCTAGAGACCAATGGTTAGAGTCAATTGAACAAGAGTTATATATGTTACACTTTATGGTACAAATTCACATTTGGTTGTGCAAATTAGTTAAACCTTAACATAACATAGTTCCTCTATTTTATGATCTTCAACCATTCCATATACAATAGGCCAATAGAATTACTCTCTGCCACATTGTTGAGTTGTAGACAATGGCAACTGGCTACGGCCCAAATCCTTGCCCATATCACAAAGCAAGTTAGCATTCATTCATTTAAGTATGACTTATATTAGCTAATTCCATGTACATCAGTCAAAAGCTCTAATCAAGTAGACCTCAAATCAAAGAAATCCAAATTCAAAGGCTAGCTCTAGTAAACCTATCAATCTTAATATGCCACAACACAGGGGGATTAAACTTCAAGGGTCCTTACTCCATTGCAATAAGTGAAAAGATAACATTATATCATAGCTTGAAACATATGGGAAACCTATGCATACACGTATTGGTATGGAAGTATGTTACACGTATGTTTTGGAGAGACAATATGAAGCATATGTTGCCCTAGTTCTACCCTGTGTAGGTCCTAAACATCATAAGTGACTACAAAGGTCATCATAGAGCTCCAGCTAACAAATCACACTGTTCTAAATCACAAAGGCCTAAACCATCGAGAACTCCCTAATCAAAGACCCAATGTCCAAGTAGATCTGAATCATCAATTCTTTCAAAAAAAATTTGCATGTGAAGGTGAGGCAACAACTATACTTTCAAATTTGGTCAACACTATTTGGCTCAAAACATATTCTATTCTAATGTCTTTTGCTAGTTGATCAAGTGTGTTTTAGAGCTTCATGGTGCCTGTTTATGTACGATGCATTTAGAGGTGCATGGTCCTACTTATTTAAGTACCATGTCCAAAAGAGTTCACGTATTTGCAAAAATACAACTAGTGTGCATATTGTACGATCCATATTAAACATCCCGTCCCATTCCTTGGCTATTATGATTTGGTCATATCAAGTAAATGCACTCTAAAACTCTCCCTCACTCAATTTAGTACATTCAACCTAAGTGAGCAAAAACCTTTGCTCACCTTTCAAATAGGGGGAGTCCGCAGACTCTGGAGACGGCAAGAAGGAATCTCCCTTGGATAAAGGAACCGCGTTAAGTACACGTTAAACTTTAAGATAAGAGAAGAATGTGTATAAATGACAAGCCAACAAAAGGAAGCAAATAATAGGGGCGTAATTAAGGACACTAAGGACACCTTCATGTCTTGTAGAGCTACCAACCTAGTGTTAAGTACATGTGCTCTGCCCCAATTGATTCGAGTTTGCCTCCACTTAGAGAATGTATCCAATAAACAGTCCACATTCATCGATCATGAAAATCAAAGCACTACCAAATTAAAAGATGTAAAGAAGAGTACTCTCAATGATAAAATATCTAGAGAAATTTTCTCATATTGTCTTTTTTAAGAAAGAGCTACATAATAGGGAGCACATGTTTTTCTCTTTTAGAGTACTCCATGATAAAATGCTTAGAGAAATTTCTTTTGTAGAACCTAGTGTACAGAGAGAAGACCTAGTACACTGTATCTTTGGTCTCAGCTCCACTTTCAGGGATGCTTGGTTGAAATTGGATTTTTGACAAATGTGGCATAAGTTTAGCAAGTTGGGTTCTAGGTAAAATTGTATTATTGTCAATAGCTCCATATATGGGAGCTATAAACTCTCCTTTGCTTAGAGTTCAAAATAAACTCATTAATCACAAGAAATGGCAAGAGGAGGGCCTTGCCCAACACTTGAAAATACTCCAAGAGACTTATTTTGCGTAGAGATTTGAAGTGGAATGGCAAAGCAATTCATAGCAAACTTTTTGCGAGGGAGATACAAGTACATGAAGTAAGAGGCGCATAGAAGTACTCACTCGATTATCAGCTCGATTGATTATCTAAAAACTTGCATCCATTTTATAAAAATCAGCTTATATATTTTATTCAAAAGGTTTAAATAAGGTTTCTAGTGGTTATTTCAACACGGATTGTTGTTTAAGTGGTGATATGAGAATCATAGTCTTTCCGCCACGTCACCATAAACTTTTGGTACGAGAAGAAGAAGCATAATCTCTACAAACCCGAAAGATCTATCTCACAAATCTTGAAAGCAAAACTCGAGCTTGAAGAGGTGTGTGTGTGTGTGTGTGTGTGTGTGTGAGAGAGAGAGAGAGAGAGAGGGAGTTCACCGACACATTGCGTTTTGACCACAGTCAAACCATGAGACTATAAACACGCCTGTTGGTGGAGGTAGAGAGAGAGAGAGAGAGAGAGAGAGAGAGAGAGATATGGAACTGAAAGGTGATGGGAAAATTAACGACTGCGGCTTAGAAATTACACGAGCACTGATGAGACGGCCCACAGATAATTTTGGATCATGAAGTGGAGGGCCTCCTGTTGTGTGAGAGGGCGCCGGACGGCACTAGGATCTCTGAACTTGTCGATGCGGGGCTGCTGGCCATGAGGGTAGAGGGTGAACTCTGTGTAGCGATATTGGTCAGCATTAGGCCGCAGGTGCAGGAAAACGCAGTAGTAGGGGTTCTCGTAGCAGTAGCGTAGTTGCAGGCTGCCCTGGTGCTGTTTCCGGTTGTTGAAGTAGCGAAAACGCACGTAGGCACTTTGCTGTTGGGACACGTTTGGCACTCTTGAGCGGCCAGATAACGCAGATGCTGGTGGTCCTGCGGGGCCAGATCATCAAATGCAAGGAGGCCAGGTGGAAGCAGCCGTGTCCTTAGCACCTGCCGCATCCTCGCTCCGTCTAATATCATACCGTCACGTCCTTGACCTCCTCCTCTAATTGCCACACCGAGCCCGCGGCCACCTCGCCGACAACCACGGCGACGTGGTCGCCGTCCTGCTGCAGCTTCACGGGCCTGCTCCTCTTGATGCATGCTGAGAATTTGCACGAGTATTATAGCGATCAATCCCTGCGGTACCATACCTGCCCTGCCGTTATGAAACAAATACCCTTCGGTCTCTTTAAATACTGAAGTTCTCGCGCTGAGCCATGCATGCGCAATTTCTCGAACCTGCGTGCAGATTAATTATGCCGCGACTGCACCTTTTTTTGTGAAGCTCATGATGATCATCGCCATGGAAATCAGCTCGTATTGCCGCATTCCTATGAAATCTGCTCCCCATTCCTATGAAATCTGCTCCCCATTAAAGAATTATGCTCCCCATTCCAACGTGGATTTATTACTTCGTTAGCGAAGTGTCAATGTTCCGCTCTTTGGCCCCTCACGACCTCCTGAGAAAAGCTGCGCCGTTTTTCATCTCCCCTTGAGTAGCCCTTCTGCGCGCTTCTATTCGAGTACTCTCTCTCTCTCTCTCTCTCTCTCTCTCTCTCTCTCACACACACACACACAGGGTTTAGCAAGAGCCATGGAGGCTTCACCACGACCAGTAACTTGGTCGAGCTGATCCTTATGATCCTCTACTTGGTCGAGCTGATCCTTATGATCCTCTGCAGAAGCAGGTTCCGCTTCGTGCTCTCTGAAGGAGGAATACTCGGAAGAGTGGACATTAGAATTCATAGCAGGTGGCGAACGCAGGCAGCAAGCAGACCCTTCTGTGAGGGCTGCGGGCAGGTGACAGTCAGTGTCCTTGAAGGGGCGAGTTGGAGCTGCAGGCCATCCCTGTTGGGGCTGCGAGTGTGGGGGATTTTTGTTACAGCAGGATGAGCAGGCTGGAACCGGGAGCAGATCCCATGTGGTTGCTTGTGGCGTGCAGGACAGTTCGGACAGTTGGCAGGTCTTCGGGCGCAAGGCCCCTATCCTATGATTTGGTTACTTGTCGGTGCCCGCAGTGGGCTGTGGACTGGAATTCACCCGCAGTGGGTTGTGGATCTTTTGCTCTCCGCCTGGTCTCCACTGAGCCAGAGCGTCGAGGCCTTGTGTGGCATTTTTGAATCTCCACCTGGTCTTTGCTGAGCCAGAGTGCCGAGCCGGTTTAGAGGCTTTCGGCTGGTCTCTCAACAGAGACTCAAGCCCATTTTGTTGTATGCCATTCGGGTGAGCCCAAGGCGTCGAACCCGATTGTATTCCTTTTTTGGATTGAGCCGAGTTCTCTCCTCTAGTGACGCCACCCACTATAGACCCGGCCATAGTGTTGCTCTCGGGCTCGCAAAGCCCTCGTGTATTGATCATAGCTGGAGGATTGTGGGTTCCCCGTCGTATGAGACAGAGATGGAGCTTTGCGTACAGAGTTGTGGCAATGGTTGGAGGTCTGACGGTGCCTCCATGTTGTCGAAGAAATTGTCTGGTTGTGCAGTAAGTGATTGCTGGCATTTTGACCTGGGACATCGTGAAAAGCCTTTGGAGAATGAACCTCTAGCTGGTCTGGAGCTGAGCAGTGTTCTGGAGGTTCTAATTGTTGACACATTAGCAGACTTTCTGCCAAGAAGGAAGTCAACTCGCGTGCATTGTGCAGCAAGGTCGTAGTCTGTTTTCAACTGTGACTATTAAGGTGAAATCTTCATCATGGATTTAGCAACTTTGCGTACAGAGTTGTGGCAATGGTCGGAGGTTTGACAGTGCCTCCAGGTTGTGAAAGAAATTGCCTGGTTGTGCAGTAAGTGATTGCTGGCATTTTGACTTGGGACATCGTGAGAAGCCTTTGGAGAATGAACTTCTAGCTGGTCTGGAGCTGAGCAGTGCTCTGGGGGTTCTAATTGTTTACACATTAGCAGAATTTCTGCCCAAAAGGAAGTCAAATGTCATAATAATCAATATCTAATTCTCCTAAATGATTTTCTCATATTAAACTGATCATTTAATGTGGGGAAGTGCCAAGGGAGAAAAAACTAGAATATTGGTTAAGCTAGCAGACCGGCCACAGTAGGGATCCAAAGGAGGGAAAATAGGGATCCAAAGGGGGGGCCATCTGCAAAAGAGTCATGTGCAACAATGGGCTAAAAAGACCCTAAGGTTCAGCCCATTAAGACTTCCAAAATGCTAAGGTTCCAAAATTCAAAGGTTGTGTCCAAAGGTCAACCCTAGGGAAAATTGGATGCTTTGTGTGTGCCCTAAAAGTCTTTGCACATCCCTACATGGGAGGGGGCGAGCCCCAAAGGTAGGGGATGAGAGAGAAAGCCACACACACACACACAGGCTCCCTTTACACAAAGGGAATGAGGGACACATGTCAGCTCCCTAGGCCAAATGCCCACAAGGTGTGCCAAATTCCTATTGGAAGACCCTTGAACTGGACCAATGAGAATTAAGCTAGAGTAAATGTAGTTTAATTAATTTAAAAACATTTAATAAAAGAAACCAATGAGAATTAAGTCTCCTAGAAGACTATTGGGCAGTCTCCCAAAGGGTCCAATGAGCATTCAGAAGCCCCATGGCTTGCCTGATTTCTATTGGCCAGGAGACAAAGGGGTCCAATGAGAGTTTAGTTTAATTATTTAATTACCTAAAGCTCTCACAAAAGGGGAAAGGGGGACACATGTCAGAAGGCTATCACTTATGCTGCTTAATACCTATTGGCTTGACTTGGGGAGGTCCAATGAGGCAAAAGCCAGACCAAATTGGCAGCTAGGGCTCGCCCAAGAGAGAGAGGGGGCTGATTTTTTCTTGGCATTGACACACACACACACTCACACTTGACCATGTGTGAAGGAAGAATACTCTATCTCCTCTCAAGCTTTAATGGAGAGCTCATCACCTACTCCAAGCTTGTGAGATAGAAGCCTACATCAACACTCTCTTGGCATGTGGATGCAAATCCAACCAAGAGCCAAGCTTCAATGCATGCTCATCTCCTCTACCAAGCTAATTACTAAGCTAAGCTATGCTAATATGAGTGATTATGTGAGGATATGTACATCTTTCTCGTAAGATACTCCTTCTTCCTCTCAATCTACTCTCATACCCTGCTAGCTCTCACCATCTTCGAAGGTGTGTGAGGTCTTGGGTCTGAGAACGGGGATAATTCAATTTGTGTTTGATTAAGTGTTTTGCTTGGTGTATGAAGCTTCCATCTTCATTGCACTAGCTAGTCTTGAAGAAACACAAAGAATTCTATTGTACAATGTCTCTCTTGATGGGAGAAACCATAATACAAAGCCTTTTGAAGGGGGGACCGGCTCCATGCAAATCCGGTCCTCAACTGTTGTCAATAGCTTAATTGCTCTCTCTCTTTTGAAAGTATTGTCGATGCTATCTAACTAGGTGTTATGATTTTTGTTGCTCTCTCCACCCAAGCACTCTTGTAAGTCTCATTAGGAATCTATTCTAATGAAATGCCCACTATGTTCATGCTAATTTCCGCTACACATAAGTTATTAGGCCATTAAATGTTACATTGGTATCAGAGCTCAAGGTTTCTCTTTTCTTGCTCAAGAAGGGAGGTCCTCAAGCTAGCTACAAATGGTTGGTATTATTAATTGCCTGTGAGTAAGTAGAATAGGGATTTTTCAGCCTTGCAGTGCGCCTGCCTTTGTGCAGTTAACGGGGCATCACCGTCAAGAGCTATGGTCTTAATAGTGGAGTCCTACGGGGCTTGCCTACGGCTTAACCACTATTGAGCTATTAGAAGCTTGACAGGAGCCGGTGTTGTTTTGGTGTCGAAAGACCCTCTCTTCTATTCTTTGCAATTAATGGTATTCGAGCCGCGGGTACAGTAGCTTGAGTGCTTTTTCTAAAGGGGTAAAGAGGAGTAGCAACTAGGGCTTGAAGTGCCAAAGTATACCTAAAAAGTTTACACCTAAAAGTTGTTAGAATGGCTGACAATAGTAAAGAGAGTGAAATTAATGTTGATAACTTTGATTTTGCTCATGAGCAAGCTACTAATGATGCTTCAATGCTTGTTAACTATCTTGTTTCTAGGCTTCAACAATCCATGGGCAATCCATCTCTCCAAAGTGAAGTGCAACGGCAGCTCCGTGCTCACGGGATTCTCCAAGCTCATCACCATGACGAGAGAACACCTAGGAAGCCTCCTTGTGGGACTACCAAAAGAGGTATCTCTCCGATTCGGGAAGAAGAAGAGAATCCATATGAAGGGCTCAAGAATTTACTTCTTGATGATGCATCTCCTTCCCAACGGAGAACTCAAGAGCCTCCACCGAAGGAACGAGAAAGAAGCGAGTCTCCCGCCACCTCGGCGGAGATGGCTCCACGAAGACGGCGGGCTAAACGCTCTCCATCACCACCAAAGCGGAGAAGACCATCATATTCTTCTCCTCACCACAATTCAAAGAGGGATGATAAAAAGCAAGAGAAGCAAAAGGCGAGAAAGAGGACACCCTCTTCTCCATCTTCATCATCCTCTTCCTCTTATGAAAGCTATGGTGAAGACGACAAAGATCAAGACAAGAAAAAGGCAAGAAAGAGGTCACCCTCTTCTCCACCTTCTTCAAATTCTTCACCTTCTGAAGAAAGTGATGGTGCAACTTTTGAACCATCAAAAAGAAGAGGCCATAGGAAATCCTATGCCGCATGGAAGAGGTCGTCCAAGCTGAAGAAATTCAAAGAGGGAGGGAAGAGCATCTCTTTCCTTACCTATGATGGCACCTTCGGTGCTACGGACAAAGTCTTGGCCTTTATCCAGCAATTCGATGCGGCGTTTGGAGATGAGGGCTTCACGGAGTCCTCTAAGCTACGCCATGTAGCTATGCACTTTCAAAAGTCCGCCAGACAATGGTGTTCTAGCCTACGAGCCAACGGTGAAGCTCCACGAACATGGAAGGCTTTAAGAGCTTCCATTATGAAGCAGTTTTTGGCCACCGATGCCAAAGACAAAGTACTCACCGAATGGCGAAGCTTAAAGCTCTCTCCCAATGAATCCATCCACAAATATGTAGACAAGTTTTGGGACCTACAACTCAAAGCCACTGTCTTCAAAAAGTTGGATTTTGGAGAGCAAAAGCAACAATTTTGTGCGGGCTTAACCGAAGAAATGGCGGAGTATGTCAACTCCCAAAGGCCACGTACCATATCGGCGGTAATACACCATACTATAGTGGCCTCTCGAATCAATTTCCAAACGGGGGGTAAAAGAAATAATAAGCCCCCGGAAAACAAGGGTTCCAATGAGCCTAAGGGGAAGGACAATGTCCAAAAGTCTCCTAAGGGCAATTCCAACAAAGCTAAAGAGAAGGGAGTTTACAAAGGAAAGAATAAACTCTCTCCTGAAGAGCTTGAGCGTTATCGTAAGGATAACCGGTGTTTCATACTGAACTTGGTCTCACCTATATATTTGTATCTTGTCCTCAATATGAATTAGTCTTTGGGAGCGTATATGGTGTGTCTCTTGTCTCATCTCTCTCTCTTTCTCTCTACATCTCAACAAAAGATTGTTGGAGCTATATATGGCTCACTCTACTGAACTTGGTCTCACCTATATATTTGTATCTTGTCCTCAATATGAATCAGTCTTTGGGAGCGTATATGGTGTGTCTCTTGTCTCGTCTCTCTCTCTTTCTCTCTACATCTCAACAAAAGATTGTTGGAGCTATATATGGCTCACTCTACTGAACTTGGTCTCACCTATATATTTGTATCTTGTCCTCAATATGAATCAGTCTTTGGGAGCGTATATGGTGTGTCTCTTGTCTCGTCTCTCTCTCTTTCTCTCTACATCTCAACATTTCAAGTGCGGCGAACAAGGGCATGCGTACCGCGCTTGTCCCCAAAAGAACAACCGCCAAGATCCTCCTAGAGCTTCTTTGGTTGAAATCCAAGAGGAGGAGATTCACCAAACTCACCACAAAGGATCTCCTCTATGCCATGCTTGGGGAAAGGTAAGAGAACATGATGCTTTTATTCTCTTTGACCCTGGTTCTACTCACAATTTCATATCTATGGAGTTAGCCACCAAGCTAGGCATACAATCCTACGAGATGGGAGATATCCTACCCGCAGACAGTGCCTTCAAGGGGCAAGAAGCTTCAGTCACTCCCTTAATCGGAAAATTGAGGCTTCATGTCCAAGGCTATGTGGACAAAGAGGACTTCTTTATCTCTCCTCTCAAGCATGAGGATGTAATCCTAGGGGCACCATGGTTTGACCGCCTGGCTGCCGATGTTAAATTTCCTGAAAGGAGAATCTCCTTTAAGTTCAGGGAAAAAGACATGTATATAGATGCTAAGGAGATGGGTAACACCATCCCCATTGTACATACACCAGCTTTCAACAAGTCAATAAAGAGCTCTATTTCCGTGTACATGATTTTTGTTAAAGATTCTCAAAATGAACCTAATGCTTTAGAAAAATAAAATAAAAGCAACCAAAAGGAATTAGAGTTATCCAATTTTCTCGAGGGGTTTCAAGATGTTTTTATTGACGACATCCCTTGTGAGCTACCTCCTAAACAAGGTAATGATGGCCATGCAATTGAACTTCTTCCAGGAAGTTCACCGCCTAACAAACCTCCTTATAGAGTTTCTCAAGCTCAACAAGAGGAGATTATGCGGCAAGTGCATGAGTTAGTTGAGAAGGGCATGGTTAGGCCTAGCTCATCTCCATTTTGCTCACCTATGCTATTAGTGCAAAAGAAAGACGGCACATATCGTATGTGTGTCGACTATAGAGCACTAAATAGGATCACTATCAAGAATAGGTTTCCCGTTCCACGGGTAGAAGACCTATTTGATAAGCTACAAGGATCGACCTACTTCAGTAGGATTGACCTAAAAAGTGGCTATCATCAAATAAGGATAGTTGATCAAGACATTGTAAAGACCGCATTTCGTACTACATTTGGTCTTTACGAATACATTGTCATGCCTTTTGGCTTGACCAATGCACCAACCACATTCAACCGCTTGATGGAGAAGCTGTTCAGGCCTCATCGAACCTTCACTGGAGTGTTCTTTGATGATATTATCATCTACTCTAATTCATTGGAGGAACACAAGCAACACCTCCAGGTAATATTTCAAGTTTTAAGAGAGAATAAACTTTATGTTAATCGAAAGAAAAGTGAATTTTTCTTGCAAGAGATTCAGTATTTAGGTCACGTTATCTCTCAAGATGGTATCCAAATGGATCCATCCAAGTTAGAGGTAATAAAAGGATGGCCTAAACCAAGGAATCTTCATGAACTAAGAAGCTTTATAGGTATGTGTGCATACTATAGATGCTTCATAGAAAAGTTCTCACAAATTGCGGAACCATTACATGACCTAACAAAGAAAAGTGTTAGGTATACATGGTCTGCTAAGGAGAACAATGCTTTGGAAAAGCTTAAAGAAAAGCTTATCTCTCAACCTGTGCTTACACAACCGGATCTCTCAAAACCATTTGAGGTCCAATGTGATGCTTGTGGTGATTGCCTTGGGGCTGTTTTGCTCCAAGAAGGGCACGCCATAGGCTATGAGAGTCGAAGGCTCGACCCTGTTGAGCAAGCTCTAGGCATATACGAAAAAGAACTCCTTGCAGTTCTACATGCCTTAGACTCATGGGAGCACTATTTATTGGGGACTCCTTTCATTCTGCGAACGGATCACCAAAGTCTTAAGTACTTCATGACGCAGACCAAGCTCTCCGACAAACAAATGAGGTGGGAAAATTTCCTTTCGCAATTTCATTTTCATATTGCTCACATTGCTGGCAAGCATAATCAAGTAGCCGGTGCACTCTCAAGACGACCGAGAGTGAATGCGGTTTCCATAGCAACTCACAATGATCTATCTTCAATGATAGATGAGTATGCTATTGATCCCGATTTTAGAGATGTGATTTCAGCCCTTGCATTAGGGAAGAAAGAAGAACCATTTACTTTACAAGATGGTTATCTTCTCTATGGCAATAGACTATGCGTTACTAACTCACTACGTGAGAAAGTAATGTATGAATCTCATGATCCCCCATATGCGGGTCATAGAGGGATTCAGTCTACCTTAAAGGGAATTGAAACATATTTCTATTGGCCTACCATGAAAGTGAACATACAAGAGTATGTTTCCAAATGTGTGGTATGTCAAAAGACAAAATTTGATAGAGGGAAGCAACCTGGATTGCTTCAACCCTTGCCAATCCCTAATTCACCTTGGGAGAGCATATCCATGGATTTTATCTTTGGATTGCCTAAGTCTATCCATGGGAATACGGGGATATGGACGATAGTAGACAGGTTCAGTAAACAAGCTCATTTTATACCTGTCAAAAAGACTATCAAAGCCCATCAAATGGCAACCCTCTTCATTTCACAAATTTTCAAGTACCATGGCTTGCCAATGTCCATAGTGTCGGATAGAGATCCTAGAATGACCAGTAATTTCTGGAAGGGTCTCTTTGAGAATTTAGGAACAAGGCTAAACTTCTCTTCGGCCTATCATCCACAAACTGATGGCCAAAGTGAAATAGCTAACCTAACCATTCTCGATCTACTAAAAGCCTATGTAACGGAAGTAGATCAAAGATCCCAATGGGAGAAGTACTTACCCTTAGTAGAGTATGCTTACAATAACACTGTACATACTTCCACAGGAAAAGCACCTTTCGAGGTAGTTTAGGGAAGATCAAAAAGTCCCTTGCTACTTAAGGTACATGGGAAGATCTTCGCTGCAGATGAGTATAGCTGAGACCTACAAGAATCTTTCCAAAAGATTAAGGATGCTATCTCTATCTCACAGCAAAGGCAAAAGGCTGCTGCTGACAAGCACAGAAGAGCCCAAGCCTTTAAAGAAAACGATTGGGTCTTGTTAAAGTTTCCCAAGGCTCGATTAAGGCACACGACGGGCAAGAATCCTACGGGCCACCAAAAGTACTATACTAAACTAGCAAAAAGGTACTATGGTCCCTTCCAGATTCTTAGGCCAATCAATGAGATGGCCTATCAACTTAAGTTGCCCAATCATTGGCTCATACACAATGCTTTTCATGTGAGCCTATCAAAGCCTTACAAAGGAGAGCCACCTCAAGAACCAACTATTGAAGACCCACCGAAGATCGAGGACCAAGAGGAGGTGCTGCAGCCCGAGTCCATTCTCCAACATGAAGACAAGGTATTAAGAGGCGGTAAGACTATCTGACGATATCTTATTAAGTTTAAGAATTATCCTTTCGAAGATGCTAGATGGATGCAAGGCATACAATTAAAGGATAACCTAAACCTTGTCAATGCTTACAATGCTTCCCAAGAGTAAGCAAATGTACAAAATGTTAAAAATGAACAAAATTTTTGTCTTATAAGACTCTCTTTTTCTTTATTTGTGCACAAAAATGAAGTAGTATGCATGCTTAGATCAAGTTTGCGGAGACGACGTCTCCCAAACACCAAGTAGAGCTTGTCACTCTACTATGGAAGACTGATAGGACTAATGTGCAGACATGCTTGCGGTAGCCTCAGGCTCTCAAGCGCCAAATGGACTAGTCATCCATTATGGAATGATGTCGTAGGGTAACATAGGGATCCTCTACCCGCTAAGAAAAGGACTCATGAATATGCTTTATCTTCTCTACACCATAGTCGAGAACGACTACGATTTCAAGAGAGAGGTAATGTCATAATAATCAATATCTAATTCTCCTAAATGATTTTCTCATATTAAACTGATCATTTAATGTGGGGAAGTGCCAAGGGAGAAAAAGCTAGAATATTGGTTAAGCTAGCAGACCGGCCACAGTAGGGATCCAAAGGAGGGAAAATAGGGATCCAAAGGGGGGGCCATCTGCAAAAGAGCCATGTGCAACAATGGGCTAAAAAGACCCTAAGGTTCAGCCCATTAAGACTTCCAAAATGCTAAGGTTCCAAAATTCAAAGGTTGTGTCCAAAGGTCAACCCTAGGGAAAATTGGATGCTTTGTGTCTGCCCTAAAAGTCTTTGCACATCCCTACATGGGAGGGGGCGAGCCCCAAAGGTAGGGGATGAGAGAGAAATCCACACACACACACACACAGGCTCCCTTTACACAAAGGGAATGAGGGACACATGTCAGCTCCCTAGGCCAAATGCCCACAAGGTGTGCCAAATTCCTATTGGAAGACCCTTGAACTGGACCAATGAGAATTAAGCTAGAGTAAATGTAGTTTAATTAATTTAAAAACATTTAATAAAAGAAACCAATGAGAATTAAGTCTCCTAGAAGACTATTGGGCAGTCTCCCAAAGGGTCCAATGAGCATTCAGAAGCCCCATGGCTTGCCTGATTTCTATTGGCCAGGAGACAAAGGGGTCCAATGAGAGTTTAGTTTAATTATTTAATTACCTAAAGCTATCACAAAAGGGGAAATGCGGACACATGTCAGAAGGCTATCACTTATGCTACTTAATACCTATTGGCTTGACTTGGGGAGGTCCAATGAGGCAAAAGCCAGACCAAATTAGCAGCTAGGGCTCGCCCAAGAGAGAGAGGGGGCTGATTTTCGCTTGGCATTGACACACACACACTCACACTTGACCATGTGTGAAGGAAGAATACTCTATCTCCTCCCAAGCTTTAATGGAGAGCTCATCACCTACTCCAAGCTTGTGAGATAGAAGCCTACATCAACACTCTCTTGGCATGTGGATGCAAATCCAACCAAGAGCCAAGCTTCAATGCATGCTCATCTCCTCTACCAAGCTAATTACTAAGCTAAGCTATGCTAATATGAGTGATTATGTGAGGATATGTACATCTTTCTCGTAAGATACTCCTTCTTCCTCTCAATCTACTCTCATACCCTGCTAGCTCTCACCATCTTCGAAGGTGTGTGAGGTCTTGGGTCTGAGAACGGGGATAATTCAATTTGTGTTTGATTAAGTGTTTTGCTTGGTGTATGAAGCTTCCATCTTTATTGCACTAGCTAGTTTTGAAGAAACACAAAGAATTCTATTGTACAATGTCTCTCTTGATGGGAGAAACCATAATACAAAGCCTTTTGGAGGGGGGACCGGCTCCATGCAAATCCGGTCCTCAACTGTTGTCAATAGCTTAATTGCTCTCTCTCTTTTGAAAGTATTGTCGATGCTATCTAACTAGGTGTTATGCTTTTTGTTGCTCTCTCCACCCAAGCACTCTTGTAATTCTCATTAGGAATCTATTATAATGAAATTCCCACTATGTTCATGCTAATTTCCGCTACACATAAGTTATTAGGCCATTAAATGTTACATCAACTGGCGTGCATCGTGTAGCAAGGTCGTAGTCTGTTTTCAACAGATGCCAAGCGAGGGCCTCTCTCCAGATGCAATCACCTACGTACTCCAACTGCAATCAACTAGCGTGCATCGTGTAGCAACAGATGCCAAGCGAGAGCCTATCTCCAGATGCAATTACCTACGTACTCCAACTGCCTCCAGGATCGGGATGGGATGCGGTCTCTTGGTATGCACTTATTGTTGCACGACATGTGCCAAATGGGGTGTATTCATGGGAGAACCTATGAAATCACCTATGCATGCATCTTGAAGGCATGTGGCACAAGATGCTGATATGGACACAAAGAGATGTTATGCTACTATGGACACAAAAAACAATTATGTTGTTTGTCAGAGTCTGCTGTAAAAAATTGTCATGCTTGGCACTATCTTGGTTGATATGTATGTCAAATTCCGTGAGCTTGAGAAAGATGTCGTGCTTGGCCTTGTCTTGGTCGATATGTATGCCAAATGTGGTGCACTTCAAAAAGCACAAAAAGTGCTTGAGGAGCTTCTTGTCTGGAATGTCGCTTCTCGGAATGCACTGATTGGGGATGTGCACAACAATAATAGCGCCAGATTCCGGAGTGTGGACTCTTGGAATGTAGTGATTTCAGGATGCTCTAGATTGTTCTCAGCAGATTCAATCACCTGCGCATGCATCTTGAAGGCATGTGGCTCTACGCACAACAAGAGGAGGGCTAGAAAGATTTCGTGCTTGGAAATACCTTGGTCTATAGGTATGCTAAATGTGGCGTGTTTGAGAAAGCACAAACAATGTGTCTGAGAAGCTTTCTATTCGGGATGTTGTCTCTTGGAATGCATTTAGTGTAGGATACACACAACAGGAGTAGAGCTAGAAAGCTCTTGGTTGCTTTCAACGGGGATGCAAAGTGAGGGCGTCTCTCCAAATGCAATCACATAAGCGTGCATCAAGATGCTGATATTGGCCTAAAAGATCACTATGATATTGTTAGTCAGGGGTCGTTGCCAACAATTTCCATGCTTGGTAATGCCTTGGTCGATATGTATGCCACATGTGGTGCGGGATGTCGCCTTTCGGAACACACTGATTGTAGGATATGCCCGACAAGGGCACAGGAAGCTGTCGTGCTTGGCCTTGTCTTGGTCGTTACGTATGATTAATGTGGTGCGCTTGAGACGTGCTTGAGGAGCTTCCTGTCTGGAATGTCACCTCTTCGAATGCACTAATTGCAGGATGCGCGCAACAAGAGCAGTGCCAGAAATCCCTCTAAGCTGTTTTCAGCGGCGAACACAAAAGCAAGTGTATCTCTCAAAATTCAGTCACCTATACTTCGTCTTGAATGCTACACTTACATCTTAAAGGAATATGGCTCTACGCACGTGCTCGAGGAGATTCATGTCTGGAGTGTGCACTCTTGGAATGCACTAATTGCAAGATTTGTGTTATGGAATTGATATCTTATTATTTATTGCAGCTATGACAGGTGGAAAAGGCTTGACCGAGCTAAGCTATTGTAAAAGGATATCATATTTTATGTACATTTTATTATTCAAGTGCTCTTTATGAGCTTTGGCCATTTATGATCGGCCGGCCAGTTTGTCTCACTTTGACCATTCAAGAATCTATAAATTAAATACGTGCAAGAGGGAAATGGTCACTCTTGCACGGGGGGAGATTGCACCCAATGTCTACGTTGCTCTTCTCATCTCTCCTCTCTTCTCTCTCGCGTGCCGGCATAGCACTCTGTTCTAGGAGGTGCGTCTGCACGCGCCCTATTGCTCTCTCTCGCACTCTGTCTCCTTTTGTTCGTGTATCTCGCGATTATGCGTCTATGTGGTTGCTAGGTATGTCAATTAATCTGTTTTATAGTTTGTAGGTATGCTATTTCGGGTATTTTGGAACTCCACGCCTCCAGCTGTAGCAGTGGTATCAGAGCACAGGCTACGCTCCAAAGATTAGGATCTCGATAATCAAAAGCTAAGTAAATCAATTTTTAAAAAATTATCTCTTTATTCTTCTTGAATATGCTTTCAATTGACTGAAGTGTGATTGTACATGCTCGCTGTTAACTTTATTTTTGATTGATTAGAGCCAGTATGAAAATTAGAGTATTAATGTTAATAAAACATATGAAGCATCTGATGTTTAAAGTAGTTCATGTTATGATTTATACGAATTTTAGAGAAAATCAATCAGTTGAAGGTATACAATATAAAAAGGAGGATGTATATAGGCTTCGTTTGGGATTTGTAAAAGAAGAAGAAGGTAGTAAAGAGATTTTAGCAAAATAGGAGTAATTGGAATAGACCTTAAGGGAATTGAGTTAAAGGACTTGAGGAAGTTTGAGAGAGTGGTTTGATGAACACTTAGATTGAAAACTTTTGAGCCGACTTCGGCATCAAGTCATAGTGGGAACGAACCCCGAAAAAGGGTCAACAATTCAAACCCGTAGAAGAAATAAATAAATACATTAATTAATTAACTCTACTGTTCTAGACAACAGAAGATAGCATGGCCTTGCTACATGTGCTCGAAATCGGCAGCATGCTCCAACTTCCCTTCTGTGGGCATCATCATCGTCATCATGTCAACATAACCTCTCCCTCCCTTGTCAACAGGCAGCTACACACACCCACAAATCTATCTCTCTCTCTCTCTCTCTCTCTCTCTCTCGTTCGCTATTGCCACCAGCACCCCATCAAACCTTTCTCTATTTCTCAACCACACACACTCCCTCTTGCATGCGACCTTAACCATCACTTTGCGCATACGAGAGGAGCACCACCAACTAGCTGCAGTCTCTGCTGCCGTCATGCAACTTTGCACCCACACCAGCCTCAACAACTGAAGTCGTCTCTAGTGGGCAATTACACATGACGCTGATTGCTTATTCCACGCCATATTTTTACCCACCACTGTCTCTTTTTTTATCTCAGAACGGGCATCGTCTGCAAGTATTGAAACCTGCACAACTAGATTCTCAACTACCCTCTACCCTCTAGGTTTGCATGACACGCTCTCAACCAGCTATCCGCTGCCAACCACTCCCTTTCGCTATACAGGCGCATACAACCCACACATGCTCCCTCTCGTTCTCACTCTGTCACACACTTTTGCACCCCGCTCACTAACATTTATCCAGAGCCACAATTTTTTTCCCAACCCCAACAACCCCGGCAGTTCCAACAGCAGGTTCCGCCATCCCATCTGAAGGCGCTCTTCACGTCATCTACAAATCAGCGCCACTCAGTCCATGTGGCTTGCATGGGGACCATCTCCAGACTACGACCCTACCCAACCGCCATGTAGGCAGCTGCCAGTCGTCCACTCTCTCTCTCTCTCTCTCTCTCTCCATGGCAGACATTCATCAAAGACTTCTCTTTCTCTCTCTTTGGCTAACCGCCAATGCACTAGTACTCTTTCATGAACTTCTCTTTCTCTCTCTTTGGCTTACCGCCAATGCACTAGTACTCTCTCTTTACAGGAACCATCGGATATTGCATGAGGTGTATCACCCTCTATCTCTCTTTTCCACTGCAACCAACCCACTATCTGTCTCTGTCTTTGAGGGCTAGTCATTTTTTTATCACTCTCTACCGTCCCCTTCAACTCACGTCACCCCCAAGTTTGAGTGGTTGAGCATGGGCGATGCCATGCACCCGTCTAATTATCACTCTCTTCTCTCTCGTTCTCACACACATGCACTGGAGCCGTCATCGGCCAGTTTTGATTGCATCTTGGCTCTTCTTTTCTCTCATAGTTGCACGCGCGCGCACACACACACCTACAAGAAGTCGTAAGGCCATCATCCTCTGCAGTCGGACTCTTTCTCTTTCTCTCCACCATAAACGTTGGCGTCTGCACTACATTATTACCCTCTCGAGTTTTGTTATTAGATTGAAATGGTATCTTCACAGAGTTTCGGCCTTCCTCGATGATTTGAAAGGCTTCTTGACAACCAGCTGCTTGAGGCTATGTTTCATCCTGGACCGCACCTTGGTCGGAGCACGATCAGACGAAGAGGAGCCCAATAAGCCCTCTGTATGGTACAGTGACGAGAATGCCCAGAATATACTGCTAAGCCATCCTCTTCACCCTACCCTTCAATATTGACACCATGCATGGAGGTCATCTACGCCTTCGTTTGCAGTGTTAAACCCCTAGCCCAGTGGGTGTAGTCCAAGGTGACAGTGAGCGTCGATGCAGCTCTCGATAAGCCGGCATTTGGGGAGCAAATGGCAGTGCTAGATCGACTTGAAGCACACTGGTGCAGCTTTGACTCCCTGCTTCTGGACTTCCAATCCTACCTCCTCAGCAGACAGCCAGGCCGCAATGACCCTCATCATCTCATCAAGCACCCAGGGATCTTCCTGCGCTACCTGACATGGCATGACAACAATAAGGCCGCTACTCCTATATCTACTACATCTCTCTGTCCGTGTTCTCAAGCCGTGCCTGCAGAGAAAGAATGACCCACCACTAGGGTTCTCAAAGCGAGGACGGGGATTGGTGCAGAGTAGGCCTTCAAAGGATTCACAAAAGGTTAGGCAATGGCATGATCACATTCTTCCTTTCGCCTGTAATGTGGGAGGAGCATTCTATTACTGCTTGTGCGGTTGTAGCTCAAGCCTGTACCTCTCATATACACTATTTTTAGGGCTTGCTTTTCTTTGCACGGTTTCCTTCTCTTGTTATATCAGATGCATTGACGTAGTCGTCCACAAGACTATATAACCATTATCCCTTTATATAATAAACTTTAAGCGTTATTATTTAAAGTGCTTCCAAAAGATGAACCCTTCATTGTGTAGGGTTCTTTTCCTTGAGACATTGCTTGCTGAGCACCTTGCTTGGCAGTGGTGGGGAGAGCTACAATATTTTTCCATGCTTGTGATGGGAAGCAGTATTCGAGACAAATCATTTTCCTAACCATACACAGAAAGAGGAATGTTTAGAAGAATGACTTGTATTTTTTCTCTTTACACTCCTCTTAAATCTCAAGCGGAATGATTTCTTTTCCTCCTGGTCCTAAGGGGCATTATTGAATCTTCAAGTAACATGATTGTAGGCTGAGGCACACTTTCCCAGGTGGGAAGGGCTGCAGTTTTCAATCTTGTACGGTCTGTGTCTAATTTTTTTAAAAAAAATTGTTTGTTTTGTTTGGCTTTGATATTTGTGTGTCTATATTAAGGAGGAGATAAGCGCTGCTATGTCTCTTGGTATTTCAGTATTTGTGTATCCCTTCAAAGATGGCCATTGAAAGTAGTTCCTACAGAAAAAATAAATAAATTAAACATGTAATTCTCTTTGAGAGAGCAATGGTGGATATCAAACGTTGGATCAGAGTAAATATTTTGATCGAGTTGGATCAGAGAAATGTTTGTTGATCGAGTTAGGACTTGCCAAAAAAAAAATTCTTGACTAAAGAAAATAAGGACACACCTACAGCTCTTTTGCTTTTTTAAGTCAACATTCAAAGATTTTCAGGTATTGAGTACACTAGAACTGGTAAAACTTTGTCAATCTACTTGAAGGAAAGATGGAATCTAGCTGATGTTTTGACAACACTGGAAAAATTTTACTAGCTTCTAATTTTCTTGCGAAAACAATCAATGGGTTTCTATATATATTATATATTTATTTTTTTAAAAAAAATTACTCACATATACAGTCCACCTCACCGATATATGACACCCATCTGTACGACTTGAACTTTATGGCATCTGTACTTTGGTTTGTCCTACCTTGCTTGACATTACTCAAATGATGAATTTTGTTGTTGCCCTTTATTTTCAAGAACTTGTTTAAGCATTTGACGATTTAGGTACTAGTCACTTCTTCAAACCGCCTCCAGGTACGTATTTTACATTGTTAAGTATGCTAACTCTCTTGTCTACAACTCTGGATGTGTCTACTGCCCCCATTCCAAAAGAGAACAACACAGTTACAACCCTCTCTAGCTTGTACGAGCATTCTATTTTTGTGCGACCCCCTAATCCGAGTGGTCATTCTTTCAATTATAGCTCTCTATGCACGCACACACTGCTTTGGCTTTTATTTCTCATTAATTTAAAGGATTTTTCATTATGATCATTTCTCATTAAGCTATACAGCTACTCATGTGAGCTAAGGTGCTCTAGGACAGTGAACAACAGTTTGTAAGCATCCTCCAAATTTCTCTCACACATGTGATAAATGTTATATACCTAGCCTAGTCCATTGGTCACAACCACACAGATTCGCCGATTTAGGCAGTGTGTAGATACTCATCCTAGCACAGATCCGCCGATTTAGGAAGTGTGTAAATGCTCACCTTGGTGTAGATTCTCCGATTTAGGCAACACCAGTTATCTGTGCAGATCCGTCGATTTAGGCAGCACACTGACAACTTCCAAATTCAAAATGGTAAATGCAGATCCGCCGATATAGGCAACATTAGTGCAGATTCTTGATCTAGGCAACACGTCTTATTGGTGTAGATTTTCCGGTTAGGGCAACACCGATCACAAAATGATGCTACAGTGGCTGGCAACCACTGTAACTGGTATGATTTTGTTACCCGGGTACATAATGAAAGTGATTTGGATTTGGACTTATATTGTGGAGCTAGAATTGGATTGGGATTTGGTATCTGGTGATATTATGGCAGTGTTTATGTGATGAGACTTGACATTATGAGATTAATGATGAGTGTGACCAATGATATCCTGATTCATCAGGGTATGACATATACTGCTTATTATAGTGGTATGGGACACTAGAATAGGTAGTATATAGATGCAGCAGGCATAAGCTAATGTTGTTTAGTTTCATAAATTTTTCTTTTATTATGTGATGTTTTTGACACAAGATACTAATCACTGTTTTTGACAAGTATTGTTTGCAGATTTTTATACTCGCAACTGAGGACAGTTGCTTTCCAACAACGAGGTATGTTATGGAATTGATATCTTATTATTTATTGCAGCTGTGACAGGTGGAAAAGGCTTAACCGAGCTAAGCTATTGCAAAAGGATATCATATTTTATGTACATTTTATTATTCAAGTGCTCTTTATGAGCTTGGCCATTTATGACCGGCCGGCCAGTTTGTACTCACTTTGACCATTCAAGAATCTATAAATTAAATACGTGCAAGAGGGAAATGGTCACTCTTGCACGGGGGGAGATTGCACCCAGTGTCTGCGTTTCTCTTCTCATCTCTCTCTGTTCTCTCTCGCGTGCCGGCGTAGCACTCTCTTCTAGGAGGTGCGTCTACAAGTTCCCTATTGCTCTCTCTCTCTCTCTCCGTCTCCTTCTGTTCCTATATCTCGCGATCATGCATCTATGTGGTTGCCAGGTATGTCAATTAGTCTGTTTTATCGTTTGTAGTATGCTATTTCGGGTATTTTGGAACTCCACACCTCTAGCTGTAGCAATTTCTCCCACGTGGGCAGGGACAAAAAGCTCTAGTTTTTTTTCAGCAGTGCAAAGTGAGTGCCTCTCTACAGATGTAATCACCTATGCATGCATCTTGAAGGCATGTAGCTCTAAGCAAGATGCTGATATGGGCACAAAAATTCACAATTGTATTGTTAGTCAAAGGCTGTTGAGAAATTGTGAATCTCTCAAAATTTAGTCACCTATACTTTCGTCTTGAATGCTACGCTTACATCTTAAAGGCATCTGGCTCTACGCATGTGCTCGAGGAGATTCCTGTCTGGAGTGTGCACTCTTGGAATGCACTAATTGCAAGATTTGTCCCACGTGGGCAGGGACAAAAAAGCTCTAGTCTGTTTTCAGTAGATGCAAAGTGAGTGCCTCTCTATAGATGTAATCACCTATGCATGCATCTTGAAGGCATGTAGCTGTAAGCAAGATGCTGATATGGGCACAAAAATTCACAATTGTATTGTTAGTCAAAGGAAGTCCATTGCCGACAGACATTCAATCGCGGTGAGTAAGCATTATCATTTTCTAATTTTTGATATTGAGAATGCAGTTAACGAACACACTGAAAATTGCACGCTGTCGTGGGAATGGCACGTTCCCTCATATTATAAAAATTGGGGAGGACTGTGCAAACTCCCCCATGCAAGGAGACTTGCATGTTTTCTTCTTTTTTTTAAACATAAAAATGGAACAAAAAACAATTAATAACATTGACATCTTGTATGATCATGAACATTGAGCTTGACAAAACTCTTAACACTCCTTGTGGTTTTTGGCGAGGTACCCCTCTGAAGCACTACAATTGGTAACCAATTTATGCGGAGGTACACCACTAAACCACGACGATCGATATCCCAAACACTCTCAAGTAAAAGAATCTAACACTCTTTCATGAAATCTCTCTCTCTTCTCTCTCTCTCTCTCTCTCTCTCTCTCTCAGTTTCCAATATTTTGTTCGATCTCAGTTCGATGGAACATAGCTAACGAAGCACTCTAGTTGAAAGTTCTTGGCTCTCCAAAAATTATAGCCAAGAGTCCAAACCTTTTATTTCCTTCCACGAAAATATCTATTTAGAATATGACCTTTTTGTGACTAGCTACATCCTCAAAATTTTCCCAAGATTTCTGTGAAGCTCATCGCACGATCATCGTCTGGAAATCGGCTCGTGTTCCCACATTCCTATGAAACCGACATTTGAAATCTACTAAAACTTAAACGCTAAAAAAACTTTCACTTGTTCCCCCACTGCTCTTAATTATGCCTTATTTTCGAGGGCACGTAATTCCTAACGTCGATTTATAAAAAGTTATTAGCTGTCCAAAAATTATAGCCCAAACCTTTTATTTCTTGCCACAGAAATACTTATTTAGGATACTAATTTTTCCAAAGAGGTCATAAACCCACAACATCTAGTCTTGCTTGGTGGACATCTATACTATAATGGGGGGAGGGATGCCGGCTCCCTCCCTCAGCCACGTGTCACATGCTCCTTAGTGCGGCAAGTATCCCCTGCAGCCCACAATCGCACAGGCGGACAACTAGAGAAAGAGAGAGGGATTGCCTTCGATGAGAGAGAGAGAGAGAGAGAGAGAGAGAGAGAGAGAGAGAGAGCGTCACTCGCATTTATGCTGCGGAGCAAGGAGGGAGAGAGAGAGAGGCTGTCATTTCTGAAAGACACCTCCTTTATTTGGCATGAGAGTCTGAGAGAGAGAGAGAGAGAGAGAGAGAGAGAGAGAGAGAGAGAGAGAGAGAGAGAGAGCTTCTGTCAACTCTGCGACCCATGCCATCAGCTCCATAGATGCTCTCGCTACATGTTACCTACACCGCACCTGTGTATGTGTGTGAGTGTGAATGTGTTCTCTAATCCTCCATCCACAAGGGTTTTGTGTGTGTGTGTGTGAATGTGAATGTGTTCTCTAATCCTGAATCCACAAGGGTTTTGTGTGTGTGTGTGCGCTTACTGCTTGGATGATGGGCTACGTATACAGAGCCAGGCAAGCAACAATGTAGAATGTGGCCATGCTGAGGTTCACCACCAAACTCGAGAGAGAGTAGGTGCTCCTGATAATACGCAGAGAATTGTATGGCTCTAGAGATGTTCTCTCCACTATCATGTTGTTGTTGTGTTCCTGCATCCACAATGGTTGTGTGTATATGTGTGTGTGTGTGTGTGTGTGTGTGTGTGTGTGTGTGTGTGTGTGTGTGTGTGTGTGTGTGTGTGTGTGTGTGTGTGTGTGTGTGTGTGTGAGAGAGAGAGAGAGAGAGAGAGAGAGAGAGAGAGAGAGGCGGCCTTGCTACGTGGATGACGGGCTCTAGAGATGTTCTCTCCACTGTCATGCTTCCGTTGCATTGCCTGCACCTATGCATGCATTTATTGAGCATGCACCCATAATGGTTAACTTGACATACATCATGTGGCACTACAGGCTATTATAGCGGGGCACTTGCACGTGCATGGAGTTGCGGAACTATTGTTGCTCGAGCTCACCTCAGAGCTCGCATGCCAAATGGGGGGAAGCGCAAGGGTGAAGCTGCTCTAGATTACGTGATGGTGGGTATACACCAAAGCCGAAGCAGGAAAGGAATGAAGGCGCCAAAATTACTATGGCGGCTATGGCAGCATTCACGGCAGCATTCAGCTCAAAACGAGAGAGAGAGAGAGAGAGAGAGAGAGAGAGAGAGAGAGGGAAATAAACCCATCCGCTCAAAGTGTGTGTGTGTGTGTGTGTGTGTGTGTGTGTGTGTGTGTGTGTGTGTGTGTGTGTGTGTGTGTGTGTGTGTGTGTGTGTGTGTGAGAGAGAGAGAGAGAGAGAGAGAGAGAGAGAGAGAGAGAGAGAGAGAGAGGGAGAGGGAGAGAGAGAGAGGAGGAAAACCTACTACAAATGAAGACAAGGCAGCAGGTCATTGACTGCTTGGGAGCATTAATGAGCTTAAAAGACGGAGAGAGAAGGGGAAAGAGAGAGAGAGAGAGAGAGAGAGAGAGAGAGAGAGAGAGAGAGAGAGAGAGAGAGAGAGAGAGAGAGAGAGAGAGAGAGAATTTGGCCAATCGCCATCTGGATTCTGTGTTTGTGTGTGGAGAATCTGGCCAATCTCCATTTGCATTCTGTGTTTGTGTGTGAATATGAGAGAGAGAGAGAGAGAGAGAGAGAGAGAGAGAGGAAGCAGAAGCCCCTCCTCCACACAAGGGAGAAAGAGAGAAATTAGGAAGGTGCTTGCACTAGAGAGAGGGAGATGTAGAGATTGTGTTCCCACACACAAGCATTAATGACAACCATTGTTATTGCAGCAACAAGGCAAGACGACTTGCATTGAGCAGCGGAGGGGGCGAGGCGACTCCAAGAGAGCAAACGCAGGACTGAAGGAGTATCACAGAATTCAATGTCGTGCCTTTTCAATGCGAAATTTTCTCTCATCACTCACTGGATCTATCTCTCTGTCTCTCTCATACACATCGCACCTTTTGAATGTAGTGGTTGCATTTGAGGATCTCTGCTTATCATGCTTGATTGCGGGATAAGCCCAACTTGGGTAGGGCCAAGGAGCTTTGGGCGTTTTTCAGTGGATGAGAAGCAAGGGTGTTACCTAAATGCAATTGCATACACTCTAGGTTGTTTTCAGTTGATGCAAAGACAGGGCATCTCTCATGATGCAATGTTGTCTCAAGGAGTGCATTGATTGCACGACATGCCCAAGTTTGGCAAGGCCAAGTGTGCTCTGCAACTTGGTGACACAGGGACAATGTGAGAGAGAGAGCAACAGAGAGAAGCTTTTTGTGCTACACGAACTGTGTTGAGGGAGACACTTTGTAGGCGACAACTGTCCGCATCTCCACTAAAATTTGAGACACCGCTTGCACAAAGTAATGTGTAAGAGAGAGAGAGTGAGTGAGAGAGACAGCAGCAGCATCTCTGCAGCTCCAATAGCTATTATTGGAGCAGTCCCTCCGTATCAGCTCGCACATTACTCTTGCCTCTCTGCTCGCCCTTCCGCAAAGGTGATGCTATATATGAGATGGCAAAGAGACGCAAGGGTTGTTGAAAGAAAACGGAGTGCTTGGGCAATGCCTTGGTCGACATGTATGCCAAATGTTGTCTCAAGGAGTGCATTGATTGGAGGATATGCCCAACTTGGGCAGGGCCAAGGAGCTCTAGACCATTTTTAGTTGATGCAGAGAGGACATCTCTCATGATGCAATTTTGTCTCACGGAGTGCATTGATTGCAAGATACGTCCAACTTGGACAAGGCTAAGGAGCTCTGAGTGTTTTTCAAAGGACGCGAAGCGAGGGTGTGTTTTCAACCATTCCCATCTTGCGTGCCCACCATTCCAACATCAACCTCCTTTGAGATGTATGGCAGATTTTGGAAGGCATGTTTGTAGATTCATGCCCTTACAAATGTGATTTGTGTGTATATTAAAGGCATTTCATTCTCTTCATGGATTTTTGAGCTTTTGAAACCTTTGCCTATCACAGGAAAAGGCGTCTTTCCAGAACATCTGGGTACAATGCTTCATTTTGGTACTCGGCTCACAGAGAGAGAGAGAGAGAGAGAGAGAGAGAGAGAGAGAGAGAGAGAGAGAGAGAGAGGAGAGAGAGGAAATACTTTCCTTGATTTGCTTTATGAAATTTGCGAGGAGCAAGAGGCTTGAGGGTAATAGGGGCCATGCGGCCGCCGAAGGCGGCGCCGGTTCACTAGTTGCTATAGAATATAACAAGACATATGCAAATTGACATCAAGCAACTAACATTGAAGTAAACAAATACAAAGCGCATTGGTGAATTTTTAAAAAAGGAATTGCATGCATATCCGTTAAACATATATAATGGTTAATTATCTCTATAGCTGTCTCTAAAATGGTCCAATTTCACGGCTTTCTCTACCATTTTTTGAGAAGTGAGACCAAGGCACTGCTCTTTTCTATACATGTTTTGATATATTTTGGAGTGAAATTGGTTACTTGGTTGGTTGTGATTGGTGTCTCCTTGGGCTTTGTGATGAAACACGAGTAGATGAGTAGAACCGATTGACAAGCAACAACAATGGCTTAGAGCCGGACCTGATGACCATTGTGAAGAAGAAAGTTGTGTCCCATAGGGATCACAAAATGGCAAAGCACTAATGAAGGAGATAATTCAATCGAGTAAAGGGTTGCAGCTTAATCAATATGCTTAAAATCTACTTCTTATCCTACTTTGGTAGTTTATTTGTAGATTGCCATTCATCCTGGTAATACCGTCGGCCATTTTAGTCTCTAGACCGGGGACCCATCTCTGAGGCATCTATCTTACTCGGAATCAAGCATAGTCAATTTTCTCTTATTTCTCGTAGAACCTGAGAGAGAGAGAGAGAGAGAGAGAGAGAGAGAGAGAGAGAGAGAGAGAGAGAGAGAGAGAGAGAGAGAGAGAGAGAGAGAGAGAGAGAGAGAGAGAGTGTTATGTCTTGTTATAGTTGGAGGGTCTTGGCTGTTGATCACAAAACCTAATGCAAAACATATTTGAGGAGGAAAACGTTGGGACAAAGGCTTGTCTTTCTGCTACAGAACAATTATGCAGAGGAGAACATTGGCCTACAATATATAAGATGCATTGCCAAACAAGGACATATGTAGATTGACATCAGTCACCTAGGAATACATTAAACATGTAAATAGTGCATTGAGTATCACTATACATAAGTTGAATTGTCCAACTATGAGAAAAGAAGTACGTAAAGTCTATTTGATATATGGATATGATGATCGAGATTGCGCATACTACAAAGCAAACATGAGGCTAAACTAAGCTTAAGGACGCATTCATCAACTCAAAAAATACAAAGAGCATCAACAAACTATTATAATCAAAGTGCACTACCGACCTGATAATTGTTCACGGGTGTCCTCCAATTGTGCAAGCCAGAGAACAATGTTTGAGTCAAGCTACATAAAAGCATGCAAAGCGAGTTACAGTCGACTCTGCAAAAGGTGTACCCACTACACAAGCAGTGGGTAAACCACTACAACAATGGTTTCAAGGTATCCTCAGTTGTGACCAGCAAGTACCTCCTAATCGAAACATGGATGATCCAAATTGGGATCCTATTCTTTCAATACCACTGATAAATGTGCATGTGTGCACCCTTCATGCCCATCTATGAATTCTTGACAAGTTGCTTATACTCCATATTAATTACGCTTGGAATATGGAGCCTGCAGAAAGAAGAGAAGAGTGTATATGAGAACTAGAATCTATTCTATCAAGCGTTGGTCTACATGGGGGTGCAGTTGAGCTATCAAAAGACAAGAAGGCATCAGGAAGTACACAAGATCGCCCTAATAAAGTTTGTATGGGTGGTAGTAAAGCTAGACATCAGGTGTCGAGCCCTTAGCTGTACACCTAGATCATACTACATGTCCTCCTATCCTAGACTTACTTGGTGACCGTTCTATCTTTCACCTACAAGCACCCCAGTTAGGTGAAGGACGTTTTGCAAATGTTAAACAGGTTTCAGTGGCCCATCCCCTCTTCAAAGATCTTCAAGGACCAGATAGGATACAAGCCAACTTTACAAATAATGCTAGAGTAAGCAACAACTACTACAATCCAGCAACATGGCGTGATATTTCCTTGTGCTCTTCTTTGTTATAGCAAAAGGCCCATGTTGATCTTCAAGCTTTGGAATGGAGGTCACTTTGAGCACTGGATTCAGGCTTGGCATCACGATAGAAGCAAGCATGCAGTCAAAGAGTTTTAGCACACATTTGGAACTGTACAATAGTTCATAGACAACATTTTGCCAATTTGCAATGCTCTTTTGCATACCATGAAATTCATGCATATTCACGATTTCATTCACAATGATCTACACACTAGAAATATTCTACTACATTTTGGCAAGCAAGGAGTGTATGTTGGGATCGCGTGTTGAGATGTCGAGCTTTACATCTTGAGCTGGCATCCACTACAGGTCTTGGCCGCTTACGACATTTACTCACTGGCGCATTAGGTGACCGACACGGAGGATCTCTGCCAGTGATTCTACAGCTGGACTACACTTATAGTGCCAGCCTAGTACGCTTCTAGCGAGTTCACACTTAGTGACCGCATGTACATATGTGCTACTTTTTAGTTTTAGCACTTAGTCATTTTGTACTCTCTTTTCTTAGAGAAGAAGAAGAAGCTTTCTATCTCTGTGTGCTTTGTGCTTGTCTTGTGTAGCTCTCTTGCATCCTCATTCTTTACATGGTATCAGAGCCTGGTGCAGGCAAGAGAGGCTAAGAGAGCAAGAGCATCACAATCCCTTCGTTCGCAATCCACGACCACGAAAAAAATTTAGGGGTTTTTCGTACAAGTTTCTGAACAGGTCTCCAAAGTGCAGTACACAGAGATTTACTGTACAAGTACAGTGGTTGTATGTACGCTTGATTGTGGACACTCGTTGAGTGTAGAAAGCGTTACAGGTACCACGCTAGCAGGTTCAGCAGATTTGCAAGTTTTTGCAGATTGCAGCTATTTTGTCTTAGTGCTTCAAGATGTCTGACGGTTTCAGTCAGATTGTCACACTGAGAAGCTTGAGAAAAATAACTACCCTGCATGGAAGTTCAGAATAACAAATTTCCTAAAAGGAAAAGGTTATTGGGACTATGTAGAAGGAGACAATGAAAAGGAACCAGAGATTCCGGAGGCAAATGCTACAGCAGAACAAAGGAAAGCTTTGAGGGACTGGCAACAAGGCCAGAGCAAAGTGATTTATTGGTTTTCTATGAGCATCACAGATGGCATGATGGGCTATCTACAGGATGCTGAAACCCCCGTTATTGCATGGAAAAACTTAGGCAGAGTGTTCGAGGTGAACAACAAGGCCAGGAAGCTTCAACTAAAGTCAGAGCTAAATCAGGTTAAGAGGAACAACCTCTCCATCAATGATTATGCCTTGAAGATCAAGAGTATCATTGAGGCTCTTGGATCTATTAAAGTCTTAGTGGAAGACGATGACATTATCCGTGCATGCTTGGATGGTCTAGGAGATGAGTATGTACATTTCAGGTCTTCCATGAATACAAGAGACGACATCCCCGTGTTCCAAGATTTGATTTCTATGCTTATTCTTGAGGAGAAGAACCTTGACACGTCTTCTTCTCATGGCACAAATAATTCTGAACAGGCCTTCTATTCTAACTCCAACAGAGGTAGAGGTAGAGGTCGTGGTCGAGGCCCAAGGGGTTGCAGGGGCCAATTTCAAGAAGGTCAATCAAATCAAAACAATATAGGTGGCAGGAGAAACCAGTCTCAAGGCAGGGGGAGTCAAAGAGGTCATGGTGCAGGATCAAGCAGGCAGCAACATAGTACAGATAGCAGAGAATGTTGGACTTGTGGTGAAAGAGGTCACATGTCACGTGACTGTCCAAAGGGAAAAGCAAGTGGAAAGAGAGAACAGGGCAACTATGCATCTACTAGCAGAGATGCAGATGACAGCAAAAACGAGTGCATGTTTGTTATGCAGCATGTAATGAATACAATGACTGCTGAGAATTCCACCCAAGATGATGTTTGGTATGTGGATTCACGTGCCTCTAATCACATGACGTCTCGTGGAGAGTGGTTTAGAGATATGCGCAAACCAGATGTGTCAGGCTATGTGCAGGCAGGAGATGACACAGCTCACCCCATTGCTCATGTAGGGGACATACCTCTAAATACGAAGAGTGGGAAATCAAAGTACTTAGCAGATGTACTTCATGTCCCAAACATTACAAAGAATCTTGTTTCTGTTGGACAAATGGTTGAGCAGGGTTTGCAGGTTCGCTTCAATCCGAATGGCTGTTATGTCGAAGATTTCTAGAATGGCTGTAAGCCGATCACAGAGGGCAAATGTGTGGGCAGAATGTTTACGTTGAATGTAGACATGCATGAGGTAAAAGCTGCATTATTTGCACAGGGCACAGGTGTTGTGGCTGATGTTGACATTTGGCACAAACGCATTGGCCATGTCAATGAGCAGAGATTGCGCAGCATGCAATCAAAACAGATTGTAAAAGGTTTGCCCAAATTCAAGGTGGATGGTATGCATAAAGTGTGTGCAGCATGCCAGTTTGGAAAACAGTCAAAGGGCTCATTTCCACATGAGCGCAATGTATGTAAAAAGCCACTTGAGGTGGTGCACACAAATGTTTGGGGTCCAACCGATACTGCAAGTATACATGGTTGCAGGTATTATGTCTCTTTCATTGATGACCATACAAGGAAAGTATAGGTCTACTTCATGCGTAACAAAAGTGAAGTGTTTGGTCACTTTCAGGACTTCAAAGTCATGATTGAGAAGGAGACAGATATGCAAATGAATACATTGAGGTCAGATGGAGGGGGAGAGTACTTCTCCAACGATTTTTCAGATTTTCTACGAATGCATGGTATACGCAGGTAGTTTACATGCAGATATACTCCACGGCAGAATGGGGTCGCAGAAAGAAAAAACAGGCACATTGCAAAGGTTGCACGTGCATTGATGAATGAGAAGAACATGCCTCATCATTTCTGGGCTGAAGCTGTAAATACAGTTGTGTACATTATGAACAGGACACCTACAGCTGTGGTGCATGATGTAACACCTGAGGAAAAGTTTACAGGTACAAAGCCTGATTTGGCACACTTGAAAGTGTTTGGCTACATAGCTTACGTGCATGTACCAGATGAGTTGCGTAGGAAATTGGACCCTAAAGCAGAGAAATGTATTCTTGTGGGATATTCCCTTGAACAAAAGGGATACAAGTGCTACAATCCTACTACACGAGAATTACGAGTGAGCAGAGATGTAGTCTTTGATGAGATGAGAAGCTGGTACAGTAATTCACATGGCACTATTGGGGCTGATGTAAAAGATGATGTGGTTGTACAAAATGTGAGGCCACAGTCCCAGGTTTTGAGTGGAACACAAGAGTCCTCTTCTTGTGGCTCTGTTGAGAAGCCATGGAATGGTAGACTACGTACGCAGGTTACTCCACCAGCAGGTACAGGGAATGTATCACGAAAAGGAAAGGAAAAGGTTGATGAACCTCCCTTTATGGCTGATGCATCATCAGGTTTTTCACATGTAGACATGGATTCAGATGGTTCTGAACAAAGTCTTGATGAGGAATTTGGAATTCCAGCTGTTAGGAAACCTGGTGTAAGGAAAGTACAAGAAGATGCTAGAGGGAAAAGGAGTGACCCAGGACCGCGCAGATCTAACAGAGTTAGAAATCCAGTTCAGAAATTGACTTATGATGGGTATCTAGCGCATCACCAAGCCTACATGGCTAAGGTGATACAGGATGTGGATCCCACATGTTTTGAGGATGCAGTTGGAAATGTGCATTGGGATGATGTAATGAATGAAGAGATGGCTGCATTGGAAGAAAACGACACATGGGAGTTGGTGCCATTGCCAAGTGGCAAGAAAGCTATTGGCTGTAAATGGGTGTATAAAACCAAGCATAAGGCTGATGGTAACATTGAGCGTCACAAGGCAAGGCTGGTCGCAAAGGGTTATGCACAGACGTATGGCATAGACTATGAGGAGACCTTTGCTCCAGTGGCAAAGATGACGACTGTGAGAGCTGTCATAGCAGTGGCTACATCTAGAGGATGGATTATGCATCAAATGGATGTAAAGAATGCCTTCTTGAATGGTGAGTTGCAAGAGGAAGTGTATATGGATCAGCCACCTGGTTATGTCGATCCAGGTTACCCAGATTATGTATGCAGACTTCTCAAAGCTTTGTATGGTTTGAAGCAGGGCACTAGAGCATGGTATGACAGGATTGCCAAGTATCTTGTCAGTATTGGGTTTAGGAGAGCTCATGTTGATCATTCACTCTATGTACGCGAGAGTGATGTGGGGATTGTGGTCATTACCATATGTAGATGACCTTATTATTGTGGGTGACAGTGCTATGGAGATTGACCATGTGAAGGGTCTTCTTAAACAGGAGTTTGAAATGAAAGATTTGGGCGAGTTGCGCTACTTTCTTGGCATTGAGGTGATCAGGACTCCAGAGGGTGTATGGCTGTCACAGAGACAGTATGATTTGGACATGTTGTCAAAGTATGGTATGGCTCATTGTAAGCCAATTTCTATTCCCTTGGATGTGAATGCAAAGCTGAGTGCAGAGAAGGGTGATGTTGTTGAGGATGTCAAGATGCACAGGAAGATTGTGGGTAGTCTAATCTACTTGACTATCACGAGGCCAGACTTGAGCTACACAGTAGGCTTGAAGAGTCAGTTCATGCAGCTTCCGAGGAAGCCACATTTGGATGGAGTACGACGCACACTTTGGTATGTGCAAGGGACTCTTGACTACGCATTGTTCTATGCAGCAGATGTGCCATTAGCATTGTATGGGTATACAGATGCAGATTGGGCAGGTAGCATTGTTGATAGGAGATCTACGAGTGGCTTCATGTTCTCTTTTGGGAGTGTTGTTGTTACTTGGAGCAGTAAAAAGCAGCCTACGGTTGCTTTATCGAGCACAGAGGCCGAGTACAGAGGTGCAGCAGTTGCAGCGTGCGAGGTAGCTTGGCTACGCACATTACTTGAGGACTTGGGAGTGCAGGTGGACCAGCAGATTTTCATCCATTGTGACAACCTCAGCAGCATGCAGTTGGCTAGGAACCCAGTGTTCCATGCCAAGACCAAGCACATAGAGGTCCATTACCACTACGTTCGAGAGTAAGTGTTGGCAGGCGACATCGACTTGGTCTACGTCAGCACAGAGGAGTAGATAGCGGATATCTTTACCATGGCCCTCGGAGCTAAGAAGCTTCGACGTTTCGGACTATGCTTGGACTCTGCGACATGCAGAGCTCGAGGGGGAGTGTTGAGAAGTCAAGCTCTACATCTTGAGTTGGCATCCACTACGGGTCTTGGCCGCGTACGGCATTTACTCACTGGCGCGTTAGGTGATCGACACGGAGGATCTCTACCAGTGATTCTACAGCTAGACTACACTTATAGTGCCAGCCTAGTACGCTTCTAGCGAATTCACACTTAGTGACCGCATGTACATATGTGCTACTTTTTAGTTTTAGCACTTAGTCATTTTGTACTCTCTTTTCTTAGAGAAGAAGAAGAAGCTTTCTATCTCTGTGTGCTTTGTGCTTGTCTTGTGTAGCTCTCTTGCATCCTCATTCTTTACATCGCGGACTGGGGACAAAGTACACCATCGAACACTTTGGCAACATTTTCCAAGCTCCCAAATCTCAGCCATCAAACTAGAGCTCAATTTGAGTGAGATTATCTATGGACTGCCCGTGAAAATATCAACACCAATCCTCCTCTTTTCACTAAAGTGTGATGTATATAGCCTGTCATATATTCTTAAGTGCTTGGTTGTGTGTATTCTAGAGCCTCCTGAGGTCCCCAAGCATGAATTTCTGTGAACTGTAAAAAAACATCTTAGATAGGCCTAAAATATGGCATTTAAGCCTTTGTTTGAATGGAGCCCATAATGCTCACTACCATGTTGTAAATCGATTCTAGCTTGAGGCTTGTTGATAATTAAAAAAGTAACAATATTTTTTTTATTGATGGTGTACAATGTGTGATGTTATTTCATACTAGATCTTTGAACTTATTTTCAGTTAAGTCTTTAAAGTTCTTCAAGTTGGGGTTTTAAAGGATTTCAAGTTGGATCTATAAAATCCTTTAAACTATCTTTTTTTTTGAAGTACATATAAACTTGGCTCATTCAAGTTTATTATGAAATTTAGATATGGAATATATTTCTTTCAACCATAATGCACAGCAGCCTGATGATCCTTTGCTTAATCACACATTGGCACAACAAATTTACAAAGAGGAAGAAATCCAAGTGGCAAAAGGAGATCTTAGGGCTTTGGCTATGTCCTAAGAGGACGAATGAGAACTTTAAGGAGAGCCACTGAATTACACGCAATGCAGGCAACTCTGCTCAAATCATTTCGTACGCAATACATTGTTTTGACTTAGTGGAAATGCTAAGGTATCTTCTCCCTTAAGTTTCAGATTTTCAACACACTGTACTCGCAAGAGATATTCTTTCAAGATTTATCCAAGTATATAGACTACCACCAAATAATTGTCAAGTGGCAATTTACTTTGTGTAACAATGCTATTGTTATTATGTATTGCGGCTCAAAGTAAATTGGAATGATCGTCCTACTACAAGAGGCATTGACAAAAGGTGCCCGGCCAAGAAGATTCAAGCCCTTCTTCATGTCCCATCATATGAGAGTTGTCTTCATGGATATATCATGGAAGGGATGGTGTACGAGAGGGATTTGATTTTTTCTTTTTAAGAATTTAAACTTAATTTGACTAAAGTACTAGTGTGTGTGTGTGTGTGTGTGTGTGTGTGTGTGTGTGTGTGCATGTATATATGTACATACATATATACAAAAGTGCTTTCTCTAATTTTTCTAATTCCACTACTCTCAAAGTTCATAGGCCATTTGCATTACATTGGTATCATAGCATTTGGTTTCTCTTTTCTTGTTTAAGAAGAGAGGTCCTTAAGTAGCCTATAAATGGTTGATTTGGTTAATTATATTAGGGTAAGTGGGACTGGGATCTATTATCAATTTTGTTGAGCTCACTATGTGGGATATGGTGCACACCTTGGGAGCTTTGGTCTTAATAATGGGGTCTTTTTAGACTTGCCTACAGCTTTATCATTATCGAGCCACAAGAAGTCCGAAAGGAGCTAGCCCTCGGCAATTCTACAATATTAGACCCACTCCACTAATCTCTATTATTAACCAATTCGAGCCGTGGGTGTAGATACTTAAGTGTTGATTTTCAAAGGCTAAGAGGAGTAGCAACTAAGGTTTTGAATTTCCAAAGAATACACTAAGCAAACACTCAAATTCTAGTAACATGAATGACAATAACCAAGAGAGTAGAATGAGCATTGATAACTTTGATTTTGCACATGAAAGTGCTAATGATGATTCCTCCATGTTTGACAATTATCTTGCTACTAGGTTGCAGCAAGCTATGGGCAACCCTGCTTTGCAAGCCAAAGTTACTCAACAACTTCGCGCTAATGGGATTTCCCTTCCTATCCAAGAGGAGAGAGAGCTTAGGAGGCTTCTTGAAGAGACCCCCAAAAGAAGCATCTCTTCCATACAAGAGTAGGAATCCAAAGAGCAAGAAAGTAATGAGTCTTTAAGTTCCTATGAAGATGTGTCTATCCACAAATATGTAGACAAGCTTTAGGATTTACATCTCAAGGCTACTGTCTTCCAAAATATAGACTTTGCCAAGCAAAAGCAACAACTATGTGCGAGATTACTTGAAGAGATGGCCAAGTAAGTCAACTCTTAACATTCTGATTCTATCACCGAAGTAATCCACCACACCATGTTTGCTTCGCGCATTAATTTTCAACAAGGGGCTAGACAAAATGTCAAGCCCATGGAAACAAAGACAAGAGTGATGCAAAGGGGAAAACCAATGTCCAAAATTCTTCCCAAGGCAATTCCAACAACAACAACAACAATTTTTGGTCCAAGGAGAAGGGAGTTTATAAAGGTAAAAACAAACTCTCTTATGAAGATCTTGAAGCTTTTCGCATGGACCTTAATTTTTCAAGTGTGGGGAGCAAGGACATGGCTATTGTTCTTGCCTCAAGAGAAATGCTTGCAATGAGTCTCCTAAAGCTTCCACCATTGAAGCTCCAAAAGAGGATGCTCATTGCAAAGAATCACTTAGGTAAGCTAGGGTTGAGTTTGATGTGGGAGCCCAACCCAAGCTTGAGGTGCTTGTCATGCTTAATGACTAAGGTGCTTGTCGTGATTGCCGACTAGGGAGCTTGAGGTGCTTGTGGGAACACTACCCAAGCTTGAGGTGCTTTTTCATGCTTACTAACTAAGGTGCTTGAGGGTAAGGTGTTCAAAAAGTCAAATCCAATCCCTATTCAAGAGGGGGCGAGACTTAAAGCTAGGGGGATGAGAGAGAACACACACACACACACACACACACACACACACACAAAGAAAGCCCAAGCCTCAAGAGGCAGCAAAGACACATGTCAAGCCCCTACCCATGTTGCCCTAATGGTGTGCCTAAAGCTTGTTGGTTGGCCTTCCAAGGGGTCCAATGATAAATTAGTTAATTTAATTAATTATTTTTTTATTTATCAAGTGCTCTCTTGTGAGTGTGCGAATGTCGTGCGTGTACAGAGAGTGAGAAGGGGAGAGATAGAGCACGACACAGGGATGTGGATGGAGCTCCCAAATCTCACTATATGAGCACAGTGTGAGAATGAGTGAAAGCTCCTTATTCTTTGTATATATAAAGAATAAGGAGATAAATGTGGGCAGTCGGACACTGGTCAGCGGACACAAGAAAAGCACAATGAGACACACGGCCTTTACCTAACATTCTCCCACTAAAGGTTGTGTGCCGATAAGTGGCGAGAAGACTAGCCTACAACTAGTATATACAAGAGGTCAGAGAAGACAGCTCTCAACCTATGCCCACTGGCTCACTCTGTAACCGCTCTAGTGTAGATGCAACATGCATACCATTAGGACTACAGCTACGATGACACTCCTGATGTAGGTATCAAGTGGCAACTTACATGTCTCCACAATGCACAATGCCAGTGTCAATCATCACACAACTGACAACTCCCACTGCAAATACACCAACCGCATAAGCAAGATCAGGTCTCGATACCAAAAGGTCAGACATGAAAGACCCGAAAGCCAATGAAACATGCACTATGTGTGTCAACCTATCCTTGTCAACAACCTCAGTGCCATATGCATCCTCATCTCAGGAACCACCTATCTATGCATCACCATGTCAACATCATCTGGCAAAGGTATATCTGTTGAGAATGACTGCAAAACCAAAAAGTCAGCACCACTGCAATCACACACAGCTGTCTGAAGGACACTGTCGCCCTCAAACATATCAGACGCATCATAGACAATGCATCGGTTTCTGTCTCAACTGATGTTACCTCAACTGATGTGACTGACAAAGTTGTGCATCCCCAAAGATACCATTGTTTGCGTGAATGTCACCACAAGACAAATGCACAACCTGCTCTCTATTCAGCACATCCACAAAAGAGACACGCATCGTCTCTCACTCTAAACATGACTGCAAATACACAGACTACATCGCCTCGTGTGTCAAAAATATGCAAAGGGTATACTAGACCACTCCTAGCACCTATGGTTATAACCAGTGATCCCGAATGCATCTGAAATGACCGCTCTCCAAGCAGTGCACAATGTGCACTACTCAACAACTGACGCACTGAAATGAGACTCTTGTTGAGTCTTGGTACATCACTGTTAGCGGGTACGCCGCGACGGACGATGGAGCACAGCGAGAACACAGACCAAAAAACTGACAATCCGAGGACGTAGCTGACCCGACTAGGGCATGGAGGCAATCTCTGGGTTTTCAACCCTGAGCTAGACACGAGCAACTCTCTACAATCACTAATCCTACCACAACACTACCATAAAGCAAAGAAACAGACAACGCATCCTACGAAACACTACAAGATCGAAACAGTCTCAAATCATATCGGAATGACTCGAAATCGGAGGGTAAGACTCACAAGGACATATCCTATGTGGCCAAACACCTAAACCCTGAAAACCATAATTGTAAGACCTCTAATCACTGTTGCAATAGACTCAAAACAGCAATTTCCAAAGTGTCCGGAACTAATCTACAAAGACATCAACACGAAGAGCTTCTCGCCCTGATCCTAACGACTACTCAATCATTCAAAACGGATGTCGTTTGAGGTACTTACGACCAAATATAGCTCGTAGCAGGCGGGCTCGCGATGTGGTCCTCGGCTTGCATTGCTTGCGTCGATGCGGAGAGCTCCTCGATGCTAACACGCTCCTACTCTCATATCTGCAATGTGATTAGTGTGCGCGACGGTGTGTGTGCGTGAAGCTCACTACTGTGTGCTGCAGAACCCATGACTGTATATTATTTGAGATAACGTAATGTGTTTTTTATAAAGCCTTAGGTTTCAGCTTATATACAAAGCCTTCAAACCTAATGTCCGGCCAAATGACCTGAATTGTCCCTAGGCTTCTATAGAGCTTAATTACAAGAAACTGAGTTGTCTTTACTCATGATACAAGCATCTGCGGCCAAAATACAAGTGTCGATTTAAAATATGAGGTTCCCGTAAACATTACAAAAGTGGGCGTAATGGCTCAAAATAATAATAACGGGATATTCGATGACGTCCATGAACTTGTATCTTCATGTTGCAGCATCCATCTTCATCTTCATTACTTCATCACCATATTCATGTGGAATCTTTATAGAATCTTTGAGGAATCTTTATGGAAACGTTGTTGAAAGGGCGTCCTTTCAATACTCTCCCCCTCCAAATTCTTATCGTCCCCGACAAGACCCTATGTCTTTGCTGGCCTTCATGAGTTCTTGATGTCTTGGTGTTGGTTGAAGTTGTTGTGGCAGCCTCTTCTGTAGTTGGTTTCTTTGCGTGATGTTAAAGCTACCTTGAAGTTGTACCTGTAGTGTATCTGAAGCCTGGAACTCTCCCCCTCTGATTGGTTGTTGTATCTTGAATTGCATGAGGTTGTATCGACTTGTTGGTGGAACAGATCGTTGTCATTGTAGCTCTAGTATTTGCTTTTCCTTTGGTTGTTATCTGGCAGTTGTACCTGTAAGTTGATTTGAAGCTTTGTCAAACTGTTATTTGGCCTCTCCCTTTTGACTTGTCAGTAGATTTGTAATTAGTAGTGTGGGGATATCGTGGTTCTTCTTGTTTTTGTTGTTATAAAAAATAAAAGAGTAAAAGTAAAATGTAGCGTATATACAAAATGAAGGTCTTGGATACCTGGATAAGACTAAAGGGAAAAACCTAGTGGGAAAAAATGTCTTTAGTCATAATTAAACGCGAGGCTATATGTACTTAGGTTATGATGTTATAGAGTTATGCTGAGTTAAAATACATATGTCTATATGGCTACTAGTATGGACTTGATATACATGGATAAGTGTTAGTAGCTTGAAGTCAGAGTCATTGTTGTTGAGCAAAGGCTTATAAAACCTGTTTCCGCTTGGTCATCGTCATTTGTTTGTGTAAGTGCATGGGTGGAATAAAAAAGAGTGCCTAATGCATATGTCCAATGATGGGACATCTATATGCTTGCACAGAGTTATGCATGTTAAACAAGATGCGGTGCGAGAGAAGAGTATTGATGGGTTGTTCATGGAGTGAGTGTAGCAAGCAAAACATATAGCATGAGTGCTTCAAAAGCTTTCACTACTCACAAGAAGGGTTTTTACTGTCGAGGTTTTTCCACTCTTCCTCACTGTGTCAAGTGCGTGAGTGTTTTTGTTTTGGACTACTCCGCCTTCTCCACCTTATATATTATATGGACTTTGACTCTTATGCTCACCTCTTCCAGCCTGAGCGACATGACTTTATGTATGCTCAACTCTCCAGCTTGAGCTTATACCTATTAGCTACACTCATAGACCAAAGAAAAATATTCACTTGAAGCTTGGGTCTGACACTTTGCTCATTTAGTGGCTTAGCTGCCCGACTCTAGACTCTTATTCCATGTAAGTTTAATGGTGACTTGGACTTACCTGATCACGGCCTGAAATCCAATTCCATATGCTTTTGATGTTTAGTCCTTTCTTGTTAGTTTCTGTTTGAGATGCCATGTTGTCCAATACATTGGCATATATCTGTTCTTCATTCCTTGGTAGCAAATTGTGGTTGCTTGATGAGACAGGTATTGATGTTGAAGCAATGGTTGATGAAGTCTTCTTCTTCCAGATAGTGTTCTTCAAAACTGTGACCTCCGCATTTACCGTTGCTTTCTTTTTTTTGTTAAGAGGCTGTAAAGGAGTTGTGTATCTTTCTTGTTGTTGAGCCTCAATCACGGATTTTGGAACCCACATTGTGCTTGGGCCTGGTGTGATGTCCTTTGCCACTTGCCTTGTTTCTTCTTTGACTTGATGGTACCTTTTCTTTAATTTCCAAATATGGCTGTTACTTTTGTAAAAGCCTTGCTCTTGTAGTAATTGACGAGGGATCCATCTATAGGTTGTAGTACTCTTGGGTGTAGCGGGTGGATGCTCTTCATTTCTTGATGTTTCTTGCTTTTCCTTGGTGATTCCTTGATAAGCTACTACCTTAGGTAACCAGATTTGAAAGTTACCCTCATAGAATCCTTGTGCTTCGAGTAACTCGACTGGAATGAATCTTTGGATTTGGTTGGAGGTGATCTTCACTTGACTTTGTTGGGTAGTCTGGTAGAATTCTGATTTCATTACTGAGACTTGTCGTATGGTTTGTCCAGTGGAAGACGTTCTCTTTTGCTTTTTATACCTGTCCTTTCTCTTGGTTGAGTTATGTGATTGACGTTGACGGCTTTGTTGATTCCTGATTGAGTGGTTGTCATGGGATGGAAATCGCCATGCTGTTATCTTGGGCTTGTTGACCCAAACATCTGAATTTCCTTTCTTGTAGCCTTGTGCAATAATTGACTCGCTTGATGTGATCCATCCTGTTACCTTTGCTTGTTGAGGTTGTTCCTGTGATTGTATCCAAATTGGATCATTAACTTTAATTTGTGCCTTGGATACTAGCACTTGGTTGACCTGTTTTGACTTCCTTTGGAGACTTTTGGGTGATGAAAACTTTGGTTGATAGACTTTTTGCTTGGGTTTCCATTGTTTTGTTGATGGTTTGGCTTTTGATGTAGAGGCTTTGTCTTGCACTTGCATTGGCTGGGCTAGAGACTGTGGGCTTATTTTAGCTTTGCCTTTTTCAATAGCCAAGAATCTTTGAATTGTTGTAGGCTTCACCTCTGTTGCCACTTGATAGCTTGTCGTGATGACCATTGTTGAAGATTCAGGCTCGTCTTCCAAGACTTGTGCCCATGGCTTGGACAAAATCAAGTGTGTTCCCATTTTTCGAGAATCTACCACCAAGAATTTTTCTTTGACATTCTGTGAGTGTAGTTGGAGAGTAGCTTCTGCAATCCCCATACTTATAACATCCACTTCAGGTGAGAGATTTACCTTTATCTTAATATCATAAAGCTTTGGCTTACCTAGAAGTAACCACATTCCATATGACATGACATTAGTCGTGGAATTTGTATCAATTTCTGCCATAAAATTCATCTTGACTCCGTCTTGTGCAGTCATAGCTTGCAGAGGGTTTGCCTGCAGCTCGAGAGGTGCTACCGAGAGGGCAGATTAGGAGTGTCTTGTGATTCGGAAGGGTGAGTTGAGCAGTGTGGGTGCATTTGTGTTGTGGGTGTTTTTTGCAAGGTGTGAGGTAGTTAATTTGGATGCTAAAGCGGATTTGGTAGTGCAAATAAGCCAATTTGAAGGTGTTTTTTGAGAGGTTAGGGGTGTTGTGGAATCCGTGGGCTATAGAGAGGCAAGTACTTTGTGTGTTGGGTGTGTTTCCTATTCCCCCTCTCCATCTTCTGGTGTCCCCACTGAGGAGTTGTCTGATGATCCAATTTGTGGTTGAAAGCGGTGTTTTTTTGCCAACAAAGTGGTTGGCTCATGGTCAAGATGTTTGATGGTCGAGGTTGAAGCTAACAGAGATGGTGGAGCCAGGTTTTGGCCCCATATTTATGGGCGTCGAAGATCCCAAGGATTGGTTAGCAGATTTCAAATTATGGTTGCTGTCGATGCATATGTCGACGGATGCACAAAGATTACAGACGGTGCCGTTGTTGATGCGAGGGCAAGCCAAGGTGTGGTTCGATGGCCTAGAGAGTAGTGATCGAGAATCATGGCAAAGGTTGCAGAGTCAGTTTCTGGAGCGGTTTCGAGAGGTGGTTATGGCAGAAAAAGCCGGTGCAAAGCTGAAGGAGGTACACCAGGATGTAAGTAAAGACTTCTCTTTTTTCATTGAGCAGTTTGAAGCTTGTTGGAAGCAGTTAGAGATTGCTTCTCGGGTCAAAAGCAATCAATCTTTGAAGTTGTCAAAGCTGTTAGAGTGCTTGCATCCGAGGATTAGAGAAAAGGTCGAAGATGGTGCCGATACCTATGAAGACATGGTCTATTTGGCAAAGGTAAAGAGCAGAAAGGTGAAGCGGAAGTTGGAGGTGGGTATGCTAAAGCCAGCAGATTATATGCATGTTGCGGAGGTAGTGAAGTGCTCTTTGGTCCAACCAAAGGTGATTCCAGTGGTACAAAATGTAAGGCCTGTGGAGGTAAGACCTACTATTGGTTATGTTCCTTGGAGGCTTCCTGTTTGTGATGTGCATGTGCCGAGGGTGGAAGAGCTAGTCAACGAGGAGAAGCTCCATGTCGAGGTGAAGCAAGATGCAAAAATGGTAGCAGATGTGGAGGTTCCAGCACGGATTGAAGAGGTAAAGCATGGTCTTGTTGAAAGTTTGCATGAAAAGGTAGCAGAATGCAGTCAAGATGCAGATACCGAGGGTTCAAAAGCTGATGAAGAAAGTGAGAAAAGCTGTAGATATGGTCAAGCCTTTGTGGAGCAGCAAGTGGATGCAGATGCTGATATGGAGTCGGCATATGATGCCGATGCCGATGATGATACAAGCTCGATTAGCTGGGAGACAAGCGAGGAGGATAGTGCCAATGAGTATACATCCTATGACGAAGAGACGGAATCTGATGAACCCAAACTGGTAAAGGTAAAGCTGTCCTCTTATATGTTTGATGATATGGTAGTAGCCCATGTGCAAGAAGAACAGGGAACAGAGCAAGTCGAGATAGTTGATGAAAGCCAAGTGGAGCGGTCTAGGCCTACAGATGATGGAATGCAGGTGAAGGTAGTGTGTGGTGACATGCTAATGGCTGTGCTGATGGAAGTTGCGGTGGAGTGTGCCATGGTGGTGCAACATGTGCACACTTTTTCCAACAGGGACAAAGCAACCGTGTCTATGACAAAACTGGAGATGAATGCGGTAGAGGACGAGTTTCTCTCCTCCATAGAGAAGCATGATGTAGCGGTAGAAGAGGTGATTGAAGAGCAGGAGACTGAAGCTAGACAGAAGGAAGTGCTGAGCGACCTTGACGGGCCAATCGATGATGAAGGGCTTGATGACAGTGTAAGTGAGTTCGAAGAGGAGGTGCAAGAGATCATGAATCCAGTGCAAGAGATGTGTTCTATGGCATATGGAGGAGGTTCCAAGAATGTGTCCAAGCTTTCAAAATAGATATACAACCCATGGTTGAAAGATATGCTTTTAAGTGCAACTGTGCAGTATGTTATCCGTCAGATACGCGGTTCCCTTGAGAGGAGCTCTACTTTACATGGTTGGGAGGGAGGGTCAGAACTATTGGTTTGTACAGATGATGTGGTTACAGAACCAGTTCTTTCGGTTGGTTCGAGTAATCTGTTTGCGGAGCCATATAGGTTGATGAAGCAAGATGATGTTCGAAGAGGTGCTAAAGTGCTATGGGCCTTTTGTGTGCATGGATGGCTACGTACTTGGGTAGGTCACTATTGGAGGTTGTTACAGATGGATGAATGTGAACAGATCCAGGTGTTTGATCCCGGTGGAAGCTATGTTATGCAAGGTGTGGTGCAACCCACTTGAAGGTTTGGCAGTAGGATACAATAAAACTATGTACATATGGTTTGAGTTTTCTCATAGTGTGTGCCAGGTTTTGCACTTTATAGTGTAATAAATCTTTTATGTGGTTGAGCATAAATGCTCAACAGGGGGGTGGGCAATGATGGTGCAGCCAAAGTGTGTCGACTCTAGAAGGCGGCATGGACAGATGTGTACAGGCAAGCAGAAGCATGGCAAAGGACGGAAGCAGCTAGGAAGTCCATGGGAGGGCAAGTAGCAGCGGAAGTGTATGCATGATGCGGCTCATAGGCCAGAGAAGGCTCCATAAGGGGCTAATTGGGGTAGTAGGTGAAGGAGATACGAAGTGCAGCCTTTGGGTCCACGAATGAAGAGCTTGAAGTGCTGAAAGAGGTGGTCCAGACGGTTCATCAAACCAAACTACGGAGCCCAAGTTATTGAAGGTTGAAGTTTTGGTGCTTTGCAGATTCTTGTTGGACAGGGCAGCTGGAGACACGTGGTCCAAGTGGAGCTTGAGGTATAGATGTGTAGAGCTCAATTCATGGAGCCTACCCCTCTTTTCGGATTGTGAATCGGAGCCATGGTTTGCAAGATATGGTCATTTGAAGTTTTTCCGGGGGCCGGGTCTGAGCCCACTTGACCGCATTGGAGAATGTGCCATCTGGCATCTTCTGAGCCTCGACGAAGTTCTAGAGCGGAGTGTACATTATACGGAGCTAACAAGAAGAGACTGCATGCCAAACGAAGGCCAGAGCAAGGAGATATAGCCATCGGAAAACGGGGAGCATTTGACCGGATTGGGTTGCAGATGTTTTTTTCCATTTTTGGAAGCCTTGGTTCGAGGATGCCGAGAAGTCAAAGTACAGGTACAGAGAGTGTGATTGTAGCCGGGAGGATGGAGTTTCGGTCGGTGTTTGCGGCTTGGCAACAGAAGGTGGGAGCAGAGAATGGGAACCCTGATAAAAGCAGGCCAAAAAGATTTTTTTGGTTAAAAAATATAAGGGGTCTTTAAGCCTTAAAAGGCAGTGGAACTATGGGGCCGCCACGTGGCTGGGGGGAGATATCCCACATGCGCCGGCGGGAGCAATTTCACTGCACTATATATAGTAGGGCGTGGCCCTCCCATAAGCATCCAAGAGAGGTGGAAGGGAGCTCCAAGAGCTCGTGGCTATTGCGTCCGCGTTGGGCGCTGCTGTGGTGGCGCTGCAAGCGAAGGCGCCGTTGATTTTGGCAAGCGACTGGCAAGGCGGGGCGGCGGTGGCGCCCGCTTTGTGTGAGGTCGATGATGACGTGGCAAACAGCTAGCGGACTTGTCCCGCGGACCTTGGGGCACCAAAGTTTTGAGAAGGAGAGGGAGGGCAATAGCGACATCGCTATTGCCTCCCCCCCTCGTGTAAGGGAGAGGTCCCACAGCAGCATGCAAGGAAAGCAAGAAGGAGAGTCCGAGAGCCTATGCAAAGCACCAAAGGGGCAAATCAAAGGACGCAAAGCCAAAGGTAAGGCCAAAGGGAGGGAGATCCAGCCGGCCAAGATGGAAGGACCAAAGCCCAATGTGCACACCAAGTAAATGTTTCCAAAAGCAAACTAGGCCAAGTGTTAGCAATGCAATAAAATACTAAAAAAAGATCTAAGTGAAGGCCACGGCAAGAGAAACTCACCCTTTTTTCTTTTTTTGGGCCTCTTAGAGGTACCCCTATAAAAGGTTGTAAATGTGAAAATTTAAGGGCTTTTTTTGCCTTTGTGAGTAAGTGAAAGCTTGAAGCTTGTGTGATGCCAAGCTTTCCATTGAAGCTGCATACATCGGTTGTGCTACTCTCTATGCAATAATACCACTCACTTGCCCCAATCTCGTGTGTTGCTTCTCCCCATCCCCCTCCTCTTCTCTCGCTCTTCGTGTATTGGTCATAGCTTGCAGAGGGTTTGCCTGCAGCTCAAGAGGTGCTACCGAGAGGGCAGATTAGGAGTGTCTTGTGATTCGGAAGGGTGAGTTGAGCAGTGTGGGTGCATTTGTGTTGTGGGTGTTTTTTGCAAGGTGTGAGGTAGTTGTTTTGGATGCTAAAGCGGAGTTGTTAGTGCAAATAAGCCAATTTGAAGGTGTTTTTTGAGAGGTTAGCGGTGTTGTGGAATCTGTGGGCTATAGAGAGGCAAGTACTTTGTGTGCTGGGTGTGTTCCCTATTCCCCCTCTCCATCTTCTGGTGTTCCCACTAAGGAGTTGTCTGATGCTCCAATTTGTGGTTGAAAGCGGTGTTTTTTTGCCAACAAAGTGGTTGGCTCACGGTCAAGATGTTTGATAGTCGAGGTTGAAGCTGACAGAGATGGTGGAGCCAGGTTTTGGCCCCATATTTATGGGCGTCGAAGATCCCGAGGATTGGTTAGCAGATTTCAAATTATGGTTGCTGTCGATGCATATGTCGACGGATGCACAAAGATTACAGACGGTGCCGTTGTTGATGCGAGGGCGAGCCAAGGTGTGGTTCGATGGCCTAGAGAGTAGTGATCGAGAATCATGGCAAAGGTTGCAGAGTCAGTTTCTGGAGCGGTTTCGAGAGGTGGTTATGGCAGAAAAAGCCGGTGCAAAGCTGAAGGAGGTACACCAGGATGTAAGTAAAGACTTCTCTTTTTTCATTGAGCAGTTTGAAGCTTGTTGGAAGCAGTTAGAGATTGCTACTCGGGTCAAAAGAAATCAATCTTTGAAGTTGTCAAAGCTGTTACAGTGCTTGCATCCAAGGATTAGAGAAAAGGTCGAAGATGGTGCCGATACCTATGAAGACATGGTCTATTTGGCAAAGGTAAAGAGCAGAAAGGTGAAGCGGAAGTTGGAGGTGGGTATGCTAAAGCCAGCAGATTATATGTAGGTTGCGGAGGTAGTGAAGTGATCTTTGGTCCAACCAAAGGTGATTCTAGTGGTACAAAATGTAAGGCCTGTGGAGGTAAGACCTACTATTGGTTATGTTCCTTGGAGGCTTCCAGTTTGTGATGTGCATGTGCCGAGGGTGGAAGAGCTGGTCAACAAGGAGAAGCTCGAGGTGAACCAAGATGCAAAAATGGTAGCAGATGTGGAGGTTCCAGCAGGGATTGAAGAGGTAAAGCATGGTCTTGTTGAAAGTTTTCATGAAAAGGTAGCAGAATGCAGTCAAGATGCAGATACTGAGGGTTCAAAAGCTGATGAAGAAAGTGAGCAAAGCCGTAGAGATGGTCGAGCTTTTGTGGATCAGCAAGTGGATGCAGATCCTGATATGGAGTTGGTATATGATGGCGATGCCGATGATGATACAAGCTCGATTAGCTGGGAGACAAGCGAGGAGGATAGTGCCGATGAGTATACATCCTATGATGAAGAGACAGAATCAGATGAACCCAAACTGGTAAAGGTAAAGCTGCCCTCTTATATGTTTGATGATATGGTAGTAGCCCATGTGCAAGAAGAACAGGGAACAGAGCAAGTCGAGATAGTTGATGAAAGCCAAGTGGAGCGGTCTAGGCCTACAGATGATGGAATGCAGGTGAAGGTAGTGTGTGGTGACATGCTAATGGCTGTGCTGATGGAAGTTGCGGTGGAGTGTGCTATGCTGGTGCAACATGTGCAGACTTTTTCCAAGAGGGACAAAGCAACCGTGTCTATGACAAAACTGGAGATGAATGCGGTAGAGGACAAGTTTCTCTCCTCCATGGATAAGCATGATGCAGTAGTAGAAGAGGTGATTGAAGAGCAGGAAACTGAAGCTAAACAGAAGGAAGTGCTGAGCGACCTTGACGGGCCAATCGATGATGAAGGGCTTGATGACAGTGTAAGTGAGTTCGAAGAGGAGGTGCAAGAGAGCATGAAGCCAGTGCAAGAGATGTGTTCTATGGCATATGGAGGAGGTTCCCAGGATGTGTCCAAGATTTCAAAATAGATATACAACCCATGGTTGAAAGGTATGCTTGTAAGTGCAACTGTGCAGTATGTTATCCGTCAGATACGGGGTTCCCTTGAGAGGAGCTCTACTTTACATGGTTGGGAGGGAGGGTCAGAAGTGTTGGTTCGTACAGATGATGTGGTTACAGAACCAGTTCTTTCGGTTGGATCGAGTAATCTGTTTGCAAAGCCATATAGTTTGATGAGGCAAGATGATGTTCGAAGAGGTGCTAAAGTGCTATGGGCCTTTTGTGTGCATGGATGGCTACGTGCTTGGGTAGGTCACTATTGGAGGTTGTTACAGATGGATGAATGTGAGCAGATCCAAGTGTTTGATCCCGGTGGAAGCTATGTTATGCAAGGGGTGGGGCAACCCACTTGAAGGTTTGGCAGTAGGATACAATAAAACTATGTACATATGGTTTGAGTTTTCTCATAGTGTGTGCCAGGTTTTGCACTTTATAGTGTAATAAAGCTTTTATGTAGTTGAGCATAAATGCTCAACAGGGGGGTGGGCAATGATGGTGCAGCCAAAGTGTGTCGACTCTAGAAGGCGGCATGGACGGATGTGTAAAGGCAAGCAGAAGCATGGCAAAGGACTGAAGCAGCTAGGAAGTCCATGGGATGGCAGGTAGCAGCGGAGGTGTATGCATGATGCGGCTTATAGGCCAGAGAAGGCTCCATAAGGGGCTAATTAGGGTAGCAGGTGAAGGAGATACGAAGTGCAGCCTTTAGGTCCAGGAATGAAGAGCTTCAAGGGCTGAAGGAGGTGGTCCAGACAGTTCATCAAACCGAGCTACGGAGCCCAAGTTATTGAAGGTTGAAGTTTTGGTGCTTTGCAGATTCTTGCTGGACAGGGCAGCTCGAGACACGTGGTCCAAGTGGAGCTTGAGGTATAGATGTGTAGAGCTCAATTAATGGAGCCTACCCCTCTTTTCGGATTGTGGATCGGAGCCATGGTTTGCAAGATATGGTCATTTGAAGTTTTTTCGGGGGCCGGGTCTGAGCCCACTTGACCGCATTCGAGAATGTGCCATATGGCATATTCTGAGCCTCTACAAAGTTCTAGAGCGGAGTGTACATTATACGGAGCTAGCAAGAAGAGACTGCATGCCAAACGAAGGCCAGAGCAAGGAGATATAGCCGTCGGAAAACGGGGAGCATTTCACCGGATTGGGTTGCAGATGTTTTTTTCCATTTTTGGAAGCCTTGGTTCGAGGATGCCGAGAAGTCAAAGTGCAGGTATAGAGAGTGTGATTGTAGCGGGGAGGATGGAGTTTCGGTCGGTGTTTGCGGCTTGGCAACAGGAGGTGGGAGCAGAGAATGGGAAACCTGATAAAAGCAGGCCAAAAAGATTTTTTTGGTTAAAAAATATAAGGGGTTTTTAAGCCTTAAAAGGCAGTGGAACTATGGGGCCGCCACGTGGCTGGGGGGAGATATCCCACATGCGCCAACGGGAGCAATTTCACTGCACTATATATAGTAGAGCGTGGCCCTCCCATAAGCATCCAAGAGAGGTGGAAGGGAGCTCCAAGAGCTCGTGGCTATGGCGTCCGCGTTGGGCGCTGCTAAGGTGGCGCTGCAAGCGAAGGCGTCGTTGATTTTGGCAAGCGACGGGCAAGGCGGGGCGGCGGTGGCGCCCGCTTTGTGTGAGGTCGATGATGACGTGGCAAACAGTTAGCGGACTTGTCCCGCGGACCTTGGGGCACCAAAGTTTTGAGAAGGAGAGGGAGGGCAGTAGCGACATCGCTATTGCCTCCCCCCCTCGTGTAAGGGAGAGGTCCCACAACAGCATGCAAGGAAAGCAAGAAGGAGAGTCCGAGAGCCTATGCAAAGCACCAAAGGGGCAAATCAAAGGACGCAAAGCCAAAGGTAAGGCCAAAGGGAGGGAGATCCGGCCGGCCAAGATGGAAGGACCAAAGCCCAATGTGCACACCAAGTAAATGTTTCCAAAAGCAAACTAGGCCAAGTGTTAGCAATGCAATAAAATACTAAAAAAAGCTCTAAGTGAAGGCCACGGCAAGAGAAACTCACCCTTTTTTCTTTTTTTGGGCCTCTTAGAGGTACCCCTATAAAAGGTTGTAAATGTGAAAATTTAAGGGCTTTTTTTGCCTTTGTGAGTAAGTGAAAGCTTGAAGCTTGTGTGATGCCAAGCTTTCCATTGAAGCTGCATACATCGGTTGTGCTACTCTCTATGCAATAATACCACTCACTTGCCCCAATCTCGTGTGTTGCTTCTCCCCATCCCCCTCCTCTTCTCTCGCTCTTCGTGTATTGGTCATAGCTTGCAAAGGGTTTGCCTGCAGCTCGAGAGGTGCTACCGAGAGGGCAGATTAGGAGTGTCTTGTGATTCGGAAGGGTGAGTTGAGCAGTGTGGGTGCATTTGTGTTGTGGGTGTTTTTTGCAAGGTGTGAGGTAGTTGTTTTGGATGCTAAAGCGGAGTTGTTAGTGCAAATAAGCCAATTTGAAGGTGTTTTTTGAGAGGTTAGGGGTGATGTGGAATCCGTGGGCTATAGAGAGGCAAGTACTTTGTGTGCTGGGTGTGTTCCCTATTCCCCCTCTCCATCTTCTGGTGTCCCCACTGAGGAGTTGTCTGATGCTCCAATTTGTGGTTGAAAGCGGTGTTTTTTTACCAACGAAGTGGTTGGCTCATGGTCAAGATGTTTGATGGTCGAGGTTGAAGCTGACAGAGATGGTGGAGCCAGGTTTTGGCCCCATATTTATGGGCGTCGAAGATCGCGAGGATTGGTTAGCAGATTTCAAAAGAAAGAGACAGCAGATAGAAAAGCACAGAAATTGCATGAAGAACAAAGAAGGCAGAGAGAGAAGGAAGAATGGCATAGAGCCGAGGCTGAGAGAGCCCACTTGGCTAATTTACAAGCACGAGCACAGGCTAATTTACAAGCAAAGGCTGGGAGCTCCAGACCAGCAAGAATTCTTCAGAGAGAAAAATAATGTGCGAAAAAGAAAAAGGACAAGCTCACACCTAAAGAGCAACAAGCCCAAGAAGAGAGGAGGAAGAAGTATAAAAGGACCCTCCTCAATGGGCCAAACAAGCGGCTCCTCCACCACTGCCAACAGCACAGAAGAAAAGGCGATGGAAGCCTGGAACAGTTGCTCTACGTGAGATCCACAAATATCAAAAGAGCACGGAGCCAATAATACCAAAGGCATCTTTTTCTCGGGTGGTAAGAGAAATAATGGACGAATATTCAAATTTAGTTACATGTATCCAGCGTGCGACTCTTTTGGCTTTACAGGATGCCGTCGAGAACATTCTGGTGCAGTTGTTCCAAGATGGTGTATCTTGTATGGTGCATGCAAAGATAATTACAGGGGTCAAAACTGCCTCATGCGTGCCGTGGCGCACAGGGCTTTTTTGCGGCCCGTTTCGCGTCGTCAGTCATAGCGTGGCTTTTGGTCGTCCCACGGCCTCCGTACGCACCCAAAACGGCTCTGTTTCACAAATTATTCCGGTGGGCGTCCCACGTCAGACGGGTGCTTGGATGGTCGAGGAGGTGTGAACGCATTGAAGAAAAATATTTATTGGCCAATATGTGCAATAGAAAAAAGAAGTACATGAAGTGACAAACAAAAGACAAAAGACAAAATTATTGTATATTGCTCTGGATATTACATCATGGCTGGTTGCTTTTCTTGTAAATTACATCTTTTGGTATAGGGCGAATGGACGACTTGACACCAAAAGTTTTGACAATCTCCTCTGGGTTTTTCACCCCTTGACCTAGGCTTAAGCAACAATGGGAGAGGACTAACCCAGGGTGCTTTTCTGTAAAAGCATACAATGCAGCCTCTCGATCCACCAAGATACACTTGTGAGCATTAAGGGTAAGGGAATCTTCAGCAAGGATGGCACTTAATTCCTTGCACTCGAGCAACTCCACAGAACCATGCTTGGAGAACTCTGTGTGTGCAACTCGAAGAACGGATGGCCCCACATGGCCAAGGTAGTGCCACAGGGAGCTATCTCTACCCATAGGATTGTTGTGTGAACCTCCAGTACGCATTGCAACTTATCAACATGGTATGCGGTCTACAAAACATTTTAAACAACTTCAACACTTGCTATAGGAAACAATTTACTATCGATAAAGTTAAAAAGTGGATACCTCAGTTTTCTCATACATCTCTTCAAGAGTTTTCCTTGTAAGGTCGATGCTGGAGCGATCTTGTCCACCCATAATGGTCAACGGTTTGTGTGGAAGAAAATCACTTTTCTGAATTCTTTCATAAAATGAGGCACATTATTTGATTTCCATAAGTGTATTTGCCACGGTTTGTACCAAATTCTGTTCGTTTTCACTAGGGAGGAATGACAGGGTTGGTGGGAGACCTTGGTCTTCAAAGTCAATTTGAAATTTGACCTTCTCTTACCTTCCACTGGGATCTTTCATGACCGCATAGATAGTGAGCACTGAGAGCGACTGATCTTCTCTGAGTCCTAGTGTCTTTGCAATGTCATCAAGGAACAAAAAGTGACGACCATCCACCACCACTGCATGCAAAGTTAGAATTTGGAGTTCAGGAGCTTCTTCCAGCACCTCATCTCCCTCTATCATCCCATCTTCCTCCTTAGTGGAGTTGGGATCTTGCAAGAGGACAAGTGCCATAGATGCCTGAGCCTGCTCATCAACCTCTTCAACAAATGCATTTGATTCCTCCACAATGGTTACAGGAGGTTTCTTGACGGCCTTTTCTTTTGATTTTCCCTTCTCCATGCCCTCAAGCACAAGCAATACCAGAACCATGTCCCAAGAGATGAATTGGGTGCCTATGCACCCCATGCCCAAGTCTATGAGATCATCCTCATCCTCTGTCCTGTAGTCCCGCTCAGTAAGCCCTTTTATAAACCTCAACAAGCGATAGCGAAAGTTTTTGTCATCTGCATAGAGATGTTTGAGAAAATCCACTGGCAACCATGCCATGTTAGATCCCTCGAAGACTATTGCATATTCTTCCATGTGCTCCATCATGTAGTCAAGAAAGCTCTGGAATCCCTCTACATGAAGGTTAGCAGTGGCATGCATGTCGATCATCCCTCAAGCACACTGACTAGTTCATGTGTGCGATCTGCAAGTCCTATCTTCTGTAATTGTGTGAGAAGTGCATCAGAAGATGTTGCCATGGGTCTGTTCGCGAAGAAGATGGGAAGAGAGCTGAAAGCTTGTGTTTGTGAATGTGAGAAATGAAGTTTAAAACCTACAAAGTGACTTTTATACGCAATGTCACTTTTTAAAGCATTTAAAATTAGCATCAAATTAACTTAAAACTATAATTATAAACAAAATCACGCGACAAGCATTGAAAGACACCAACATTGAAAGTCTTCACGCTCACAACTAAAAAACCTTGCATATTTCAAACTTAATCTTGAACAAATTAAAAAATGAGACAGAGATTCAAAACGCCATATGTATTAATGGGAGGGAAATTGGTTTATTTTACAAGATTTTACATTAATACATCACGGAAAACCAATGTTTTCACACAGAAAGCTCTTCTCTTTTCTGGAATGAACAACCTTTTCATGGATTACAAAAACATATTGATTGGGCAAGGTATATCTAAGATTAAGATACTCGCGAAGGTGATTGAGATTCCAGTTGTTGATCATCGAGATGTCATGCACTGCATTATTATGGAGGCATATTTTCAAATCAATTGATTCTCTAGGAGCAACATCAGAGTCTAGTGTCTCCCATTCTCCCTTCGTTAGCTTCCATCTTCTGTAGGGAAAGACAATTGACAAGCTCTGCTTCGCAATATGATATCTGCACACCACATTCTCAGCAACTACAAAGCACTTGATTGTATCTCCCTGGTGGTTGACCACCTTAGTCTGCCATCCAACTGCAAGGAAACTGTTGATCGCACTTTTCCCTTTGTAAGTCCACATTGTTGGTATCATGTGAACACTCTGCAGTCGAAAGATAAACACGAACATATGAAGGGACATAAACCAAGTTAGGGAAGCTTTATGAGAACCATAGGTGCACTTCATTTTGCTGAATACACATCCGCCTTGATTCTCCTTTTGGTTTGCTGTGATCAAGGCACTATCAAGCTTAGGCCATTCCGTACTCTACAAGGCTGGTGGATGAGCTGGAGAAAGATTACCATACCCAGTTTTCCTAGGCGTTACATAGGTATGGTTATAAAAAAAATGTCACGTGAGACAAGCTCCACGGATGGACAACCAGCATAGAGCAGCTTGACAAGGTCAACGTGGATGGCCTCAAAAGTTCCTGTGAAGGACTCTAATGGCTCCCACTCTACAAAATCAAATGGGAATACATCTGCAAACATGAACAAGCAATGAAAGCCTTATAGACATCAAAGCAATATATACAACACAAATACAAAATATACAATCTAAAAAATTGACAGAGGAGTGAAATTATAGTTTGCAGGAAACCTCGATGGAGCCATTGTTTTCTCTAGCTTCAATTGTGAAGCAACATACACATGTTGCACCTTTGCAAGACGCTTGCCATCATGGGTTTGCTTGAACTCCATGATCCTTCCCTTCCAATGGTGTGCTCGAGAAGCCTTGTGTCTCCTTGAGACCTTGTGTGCACCTCTTGAGCTGGGCTGCATTGTCACCCACATCAATCATTTGAACTCCATCATCACCCAACATCCACTATCTTCTTGTACATTGCTTCATGAAATGGAGTCAATGACACTCCTAGGTCGTCGAGTACCCGATGATGCCATGGAGAATAGTGGCACAACCTGCAGACAAACACTTATGATTAGAGATTGTACATCCATGTTCTCAGTTGTATAGAGCAAGCAAGATTCTTGATGGTACATCATACGAAGGATGCCACTTACTGCTATACTGCTCCACCTGCTTGTTGGCTTAATTGGAAAGATAATGTTGCAAAGTAGATCCTCTCTAGAGAACACAATGAATAAGGAGCAGGAAACCTGTTGAGGAAAGAAAGAGGGATGATCTAGCAGAAGAATATGCAACAGATCTTCAGCTTTAGGTAGAGGTGTTTAGTGAAGCTCATGGAGAAATGGAGAACTTCAACTTGAGGAGAATGCAGTAATCTTGAGGAGGGAAAGAAGGTTCAAACTTCTGCTACAGAGCTTTTGGGAGGGAAAACTGAAAGGAAGGAAAGAGAAGCAGAGCTTTTCGGAGGGAAAACTGAAAGTGAAATGAAGAGAAGTGAGAGATGCTATAGTAGAGAGAGAGAGAGAGAGAGAGAGAGAGAGAGAGAGAGAGAGAGAGAGAGGAAATGATCAGCACGTTTTTGGAGGGACCCTTTTTTAGGAGAGAGGGGGGGAGAAACTGGCAGCCACTAGAGAGAGAAAGTATTGGTTTTTACTCAACTATTTAGAGAAAAGTTCATTTTATGAAATTATAAGAGATTTTCTCTTTGTATTTTGTAAAAGAGCACAAGTTTGACCACTTACTTTTAGGACCTGCCATACCCACCATTTCAGTCCACATGGCATCCACCCATTTGCCCCTTCCATAATCTCCTTATTAATCCCATGGAAAATAAAGAGGACCCCTTAGACCCCATTCCCTTCCTAATGAATGCAAATGTTAAACATTTTGTCTTGAAATGAAGCATCACAGAGTGAAAATGCTAAATGTATAGTGCATGTCATGCAGAAGTGCCATACAAAAGTATGGTGGAGAGTTGACAATGTGATCTCTCCAAAAATTATAAGAAATTAAAGTCGTGCCTTGCCCCGCAATATTTATATACGTGTTTCCCCAAGCAAATGTATATGCATGAGAACTTGGATGTAGATAACATACCTTGTAAAGCTGTCGAGCTGAAGTCATGCTTGTGCAATCAAAACATCCACTATTGTGAGTATAATGTTCTCTCTGTCCGGCGGATACAAAATAGGCGTTAAGACAAATGCAAAAGATGCAGGATATAGATTATGAGAATCACAATGAACTTTATGCTTTATATCATATATTTATTTGAGTCCTATGTAGTGCGAGAAGTGCTTTCTCTTTGCATCCTAAAAACAACGAGCCAGATCTTTGTGCCCATGCTTTTCTTCTGTTGGGCTAGCTTCAAATCCAATAGAGAATACCATCGTTTCTTTCTGATACATGTTGGGAAAGATCTTTGCTTGGTCACTATGGGATACATGCTAGTCAAATGATTAAGAGAAGGCTTGATTCCATGGACTGTATATATAACTTTAAATGGTCAAAACATTGTTCCACTAGAGCTTGCTGGCCACATGGTGATAGAAGACAGACAAAGATCATTGTATCCAGCATGAATTCTTTACTTCTCATTGATTTGATAAGACCCCAAGCTTTCGAAAGTGCCTACATAGATCATAACTAGGCAACATCGCATTTGAGATCGCGATATTAAATTGCGGCACTGTTTCGTACACAATCCAGGCCTCCTTTAGCCTACACCACTTAAAATACATGTCAATCAAGGCAATTTCAACATAGACATGTGACTCATTACCCTATTCAAGGATGAAACAATGCACCTATTTTCTCTTATCCAAAGCTCCTATTGATGTGCATGCTTTGACAATGCTCACAAACCTTTTATTTCCTGCCACAAAAATATATATTTAGAATATGCCTTTTTTGTGACTAGCTAGTAGCTACATCCTCAAAATTTTCCCAAGATTTTTGTGAAGCTCATCCCATGATCATTGTCTGGAAATCGGCTCATGTTCCCACATTCCTATGAAAACCGACATTCTACTATAACTTACGAGCTGAAAAAACTTGCACTTGTTCCCCCACTGCTCTTAATTATGCCTTCTTTTTTAGGGCACGTAATTCCTAACGTGGATTTATAAAAAGTTATTGGCTGTCCAAAAATTATAGCCCAGACCTTTTATTTCCTGCCGTGGAAACACTTATATAGGATAATAATTTTCCCAAAGAGATAAACCCACAACACCTAGTCTTGCTTGGTGGGCATTGCTATAGAATATAACAAGACATATGCAGATTGGCATCAAGCAACTAACACTGAAGTAAACAAATACAAAGCGCATTGGTGAATTTTTTAAAAAACAATTGCATGTGTATTTATTAAACATATATAATGGTTAATTATCTCTATAGCTGTCTCTAAAATGGTCCAATTTCACGGCTTTCTCTACCATTTTTTGAGAAGTGAGACCAAGGCATTGCTCATTGCTATACATGTTCTTATATATTTTGGAGTTCAATTGGTTACTTGGTTGGTTGTGATTGTTGTCTCCTTGGGCTTTGTTGTGCAACACGAGCGGATGAGTAGAACCAATTGACAAGCAACAACAATGGCTTAGAGCGGGACGGCCTGATGACCATTGTGAAGAAGAAAGTTGTGTCCCATAGAGATCACAATATGGCAAAAGACTAATAAACGGGATAATTCAATCGAGCAAAGGGTTGCCCCTTAATCAATATGCTTAAACTCTACTTTTTAACCTACTTTGGTATTTTATTTGTAGATTTCCATTCATCCTGGTAATACTGCCAGCCATTTAGTCTTTAGACCGGGGACCCGTCTCTGAGGCATCTATCTTACTCGGAATCAAGCCTAGTCAATTTTATCTTATTTCTCGTAGAACCTGAGAGAGAGAGAGAGAGAGAGAGAGAGAGAGAGAGAGAGAGAGAGAGAGAGAGAGAGAGAGAGAGAGAGAGAGAGAGAGAGAGAGAGAGAGAGAGAGAGAGAGAGATAGAGAGAGAGAGAGAGAGAGAGAGAGAGAGAGAGAGAGAGAGAGAGAGAGAGAGAGAGAGAGAGTTATGTCTTGTCATAGTTGGAGGGTCTTGGCTGTCGATCACAGAACCTAATGCAAAACATATTTGAGGAGGAAAAGTTGGGATAAAGGCTTGTCTTTGTGCTATAGTATGGTTATGCAGAGGAGACCATTGGCCTACAATACATAAGATGCATTGCCAAACAAGGACATATGTAGATTGACATCAGTCAATTTACATATGTATTCCTAGGTGACATCAGTCACCTAGGAATACATTAAACATGTACATAGTGCATTGAATATTACTATACATAAGTTGAATTGTCCAACAATGAGAAAAGAAGTACGTAAAGTCTATTTGATATATGAATATGATGATCGAGATTGAGCATACTACTTAAGAAAACATATAACTAAACTAAACTTAAGGATGCATTGAACAACTCAAAAAAATACAAAGAGCATCAACAAACTATTAGAATCAAAGTGCACTACCGACATGATAATCGTGCACAGGTGTCCTCCAATTGTGCAAGTCAGAGAACAATGTTTGAGTCAAGCTACATAAAAGCAATGCAAATAGTTAAACATTTCGTCTGAAGCATCACAGTGTGAAAATGCTAAATGTATAGTGCATGTCATGTAGAAGTGCCATATAAAAGTATGGTGGAGATTTGACAATGTGGTCTCTCCAAAAATTATAAGAAATTAAAGTCATGCCCTGCCCCGCAATATTATATGTGTTTCCTTAAGCAAACGTATAGGCATGAGAAATTGGATGTAGATAATAGACCTTGTAGAGCTGTCGATCTGAAGTCATTCTTGTGCAATCAAAACATCCACTGTTGTGAGTATAATGTTCTCTCTATCAGACACAAAATACGCATTAAGACAAATGCAAAAGATGCAAGATATAGATTATGAGAAGCACAACGAATTTTATGCTTTATATCATAGGTTTATTTGAGTCATATGTAGTGCAAGAAGTGCTCTCTCTTTGCATCCTAAAAACAATGAGCCAGAGCTTTGTGCCCATGCTTTTCTTCTGTTGGGCTAGCTTCAAATCCAAGCGAATAGGAGCTGGACTCAAGACTTCCCGGAGAGAGAGTGTCGAGATCGTGAGCGGAAGCAAAGCCTTACTTGCTTTGGTTCCCTTCCCTTGCCCTTCTCATCCATCTTCATGAGCACAAACTTCACCATGAATGGCTTTGGTCTTCAATCTCTAACTCTCTGCACACTTGTCCCTTCACAGTTCTAATAACTCTGTCCTTGCTCTGCCTTTGAAGCACTTTAACTTGCCTTTGAATCACAATCCCTTGAAAGATTTACCCACTACTTGTCGCTTTTCCTTTGTAGCCTTGTCAACCGTAGCTCTACAATGCTCTTTCTCGGCTCGCTCTTGCTTGACAACCTTTTCAAATGCCTTTATGATGGAGGGAACCGAACTTATTTCCAAGGTGTTCAATTAGATCTTTGATGATTGTTAAGATTCTTTGTTCAAATGTTTTCGGAAATGTGCTAAGGCGCAAGCGCGAGAGAAAACCCTTAATAGTTTTCATGTGGTAAAGTTAACAAGGTTTGTTTCTATTCTAAGCTTCAGACTCTTACTCTGCTCAACACCTCTCGTCCTCTAATCACAGGACAAACCTCTTGTTTTCATTAAGGTTCAAAATTGTCCAAGAAAAAGAAAACCCATAAAGGCTCTTTTGGTCACATTCTTCTTGTCACCAGAATCAGTGACAAATTATAGCTATTGTCGGGAGACCTACCATACAGTTCAAAAACTATGGTGGTCCAATTATCTACTTTTAAACAAAATCCCATATTTATTCAGCACAAAGATCTTTTTTATTAAGCTTACATGGTGCTCTGTCTGTTGTGTTCTCCTCGAGTCCCTCTCATTCTCACATCCCCATTGTAGTTCCGGGCGGGGGGGGGGGGGGGGGGGGAGTTCACTATGTTCAAGGACTATTTTTAAAACTCCTTATTTGTGATTTTTTGAGAAATAAAAAGCACCCTTTTCCTATTCAATCTTTAAATTTTATTCCCTTATCCATTTTATGATACCCTTTTGTATGTAAAAATGTGAGAAAAATTGAAATTTAATAATCCCTTTTGCTGCACTCACATGATAGGCACATAATTATTAAGTGATCCCCACCAAGCACTGCCGTCAGTGCTCACATTCTCTCTTCTGAGTTTAAGCTTGGTATTACTTTGTTGGACGGGAGCGACTCACACACCCATGAAGTGCATGCAAACACTACCTAGATCAACATAATGTCAATCGAGGACACAGATGACACGATAGGCACACGGAGGAAATCTCTTGAGCTTGTCAGGCTGAGATCATCCTACACATACAACACTCAGGAAGTCCAACTAAACCACAATCAAGAACCTCGCTGCTCTCAACTACACCACCTAGCCACATACACACATACAGTAGGTAACTCACCTAATCATGCCAGATTCGTACGAAACTTAAGGAACACCATCCCCTCACTAGGATACACCTGTCCCTAAGCTTCTACACTCAAAACCCTCACTCTAAACCCATCTGCGGAAAACGCGTAGGATGACAGAATAGAATTTTGAAAGTGCCCGAAACTGAAATTTATGAGTACCTATGCGTAGCTTATGTCGCCACAATTCTATAGACTACTAGCACGCAGAAAACATACATCGTTTGATACACTTACGGCCACAAATATCTCATAGATGCGTCGGCGTGTGTGCTTCGTCTCGCGTGGAATGCTTGGCGTTGTCGCGTAGCTCTCCTCGAGCCTACAGCAATGGTGCAGTTGGATCTCCAATGTGTTGAGCGAGTCGGGCGTAGCAAGAGGATGAAGCTCACGCTCACTCTCTTTCTCTCTCACACACAGTAGACGGCAACACTGAGTTTTGATTATGATTAAAAGTCTTCCTTACAAAATGACCTAGGTACCTTATATACTAAGGCTACCTTAGGTTTAACCAAAAATGGGGTTGAAAGGGTCAAATGGCTTTGTATTTACAATCTTGAAGTGCCATTGCACCCCGGCTTCTGAAACTAGAATAACTACTCATTGCAAATGACGTTTATAGCCATAATCCGCAGCATTTCATAACTCGCAAAAGATAAGACTTTGGTACGAAACTTGAGTTATGTTGTGTTGTTGACCCAACGGTCAACATTCCCCCCTTCCGCGTTCATGTCGTCCCCGACATGACCTGATTGTCCATGGCGATGTGGTCTTTACTGTTGTTTTGTTGTTGGAAAGAAAGTATAGAGTATAGCCTTTGTAGTAGCTTGTCTTGTTCGTCCAATCCGATGTACATAGTCTTCACATTGTCGATGGCGATGTGGTCTTTGCTATCGTTTTGTTGTTGGAAAGAAAGTATAGACTATAGCCTTTGTAGTAGCTTGTCTTGTTCGTCCAATCCGATGTACATAGTCTTCACATGATTCAAGAAAATCATAATTGATGACGAACTTTATGTCTTTCACATCCACGCTCCGAGCTGCGGCATCTGTTTATGTCATTATAGGTCTACTGCCAGATCTAAATTCAAAAAGAACCCAATTTCGTTTAACTTGACTCTTATCATCATGGATAGAGAAAGCTCCATCCATCACTTGCTCCAGCAAATCTGTCAATTCAGAGTATTTGTGATTCTCAAAAACAACTTCTACAATCTGTAGAATTGAGTGATTTGCTTTCTGATCTTGTGAGCCAATGACAACTTTGTAAGGATTTTGTAGAAATTGTATGGCTAAACCCTTAACTTCTTTAGGCCAATTTGCACTCCAATGCAAAGTTTGTCTGGCAGGCCGAATCCAGGACTTAATTATTCTAATTTGAGGTTCAAAACCTTGCCGAGCATTCGATGCGCATTATCAAGGACAAGCTTTTGAGATCCTCTAATTACCCTTATGTCTGCTCTTTGTCATTGAGGACTTCTTTGTTCTTGTGCAATCATGTTGTTAGTGTTGTCTGCAGCGTTGTCATTGTAGGCCATTCTTCGACTCGCCATTGAGGAGAAGTATGCTATGATCTGAAATTGGTGCTCCAATTCATTTGTCAATTGATTTGAGTAGCATTTCCTTATTGTTGATGTAGAAGGATATGTACAAGAGGATGGTGATAGGTGTCTTTAGATTAGGGTCTAAAACCTGGATGACCAAAGGGAAAAAACCCGGTGGGAAAAATTTGCCTTTGGTATATGCTCTTATTGGAGTTGAGCAGTTGAACGTGAAGTACATGTTCATGAAAGGTGAGTGCTTGGGTGAAACACGGAAAGAGTGCCTGATGCAAGTGCCAATTATGGGACACTCTATATGCATAAGAAAAATTTGTCAACAAAAGCATGCAATGTGAAAGAAGGAGATGATGGGTGTTTTGAGGAATAAATGTAGCACATTTGACATCAAAAGATGTCTCAATAGCTTCCACCTTTCCAAGAAGGGTTTTCGATGTAGAAGTTTCTCCACTTGTATCTCACTGTGCTCAGTACGTGAGTGTCTTTTGGACCTTCTCCTTCACTTCACCAGAGTTAAGTACTTAGACTTCGACTCTTTTGCTCACCTATACCAGCATGAGCGACACAACGTAAATATGCTCAACTCTTCCAGCTTGAGTAGTACCTAGAATAGCTAAGACGCTTAGACCACATAGAATATTACTTGAAGCTTTGGGACTAACACCTCACTCATTTTGTGGCTTAGCTCGACTCTGACTTGTATGACTTGTCGGTTGCATGTTGACACTGCTTTGTGACAAGTTCTTCGGCTGTTGTAGTGGCTGTTGAGACATACTTCATGAAGTTTCATCGTTTTCCTGTACCTTCATTTCTTTGTAGTGCTCAGGCTTCTTGTCAGTCTTTTCTTCATGTGGATTATGGTTTTTTTTATTATTTTTTTTTAATAATAAACAAAGAAAATCCTAAAAAAAACTTAACAAAAGAAAAATCATTCAAATAGAAATCTAAATGCTATGTACACTATACACATGTCCCTAGGGGCTCATATATGGATTTTGTCCCCATACTCCTCTGTAACACTACTATGAGGGCATATACTCTAAATTTCGTCAAAAAATTATCACAATAAAACGCAAAAATTCAATGCATCTCACAAAACATTTCCCTCTAATAGTCATAATGTTAGGTCCGCATTCAGAATGCCTCCCCCCTTCCTATTTGGAGTCATCCTTTACGAGACAGGGTATCGCAAAGGGTATGTGTTGTGCTTGGGCAATTAAAAGTTGTGCCTATGCAGGCCTTGTAATGTAGCCCTATTATGCATACATAGTCAATGCATGGAAAAGATTTATGTTGTGCAAGATGTGGGTATAAGCAATTTGCTTATTGGCATTTGTTGGCGAGGCTTCCTATTCTAAGCAATGTAATGGTCTTTGATGCTCCTGTATCGTTGCTTGATTGAAGCGACTTGCTCTCTTCTAATTGTACTGTAATCGTAGGAAGAATTGTAAGAATTCAAGCGGCGATGCACTGACAGCAGTTTTGTGTTCTTCTTTCGGACCCATTTCTTTGTGATTATTGGTTGTTTTGTTGATGGCTCTCGTTTGGGAACCCATACTTGCCCGTGCTTCGTTTGTGTTTGAAGAGACTTCTTTGGGATCCACCTTTTTGTTGTGTGAGTCAACAGTGGTCTTTGCTTCAGCCCTTGTACGCTTGGTTGGGGACGGGATTTAGGCTTTGAAAGTTGATATTGTGGTTGTTTTGGAATCCAAATGAATTCCTGACTTTTTTGTGCTTGAATCAACTTCTTTGGAGCCCAAACCTGAGTTGTGAAAGCTTGCGACTTTGTGATATTCTTACCTGTTCGTGCACACTTTCCTTGTTTTTGTTTTGGTGTTGGATCTTGTGATTTGTCATTAGAGATCTTTGTCTTCTTGATCCATATCTGTTTTTGGCCGATCTGGCTTTTTGGTATCCAGATTTGTCAAGCTTTTTGGCTTTGACTTGTTGTCGTGTTCTTTTGACCTGTCATGGTTGTTGCTGAAGGGGTTGGTGATAGTGATGGCCTGAGTTGATGATAGGGGATGTTGTAAGATTCATCACTATCGCTACTATCCTTAGCAAGGTTGACTTCTTATACTTTCCCATGATTTTTTGGCTGGTAGTGGAAAGTTACTGTCTGTTTGCTCGTGGGTGGTAGTTTCTTGGAGGACTTTTCTAGCCCATTGATTAGAGCATCGTTAGCTCGTTGCTCTGGTCGTATTCCTCCTAGCTGAGTCTTTGCGTCCTTATTAGAAGCCATGTATGAGGATGCTTGTGGTGGCTGTGTCTTCATGGAGGACTTTGGAATCCACTTTTGATGCACTTTATTCGTGTAGTGATGACATTGATTCCCGGGTCGTTGATCTTCTTGAAGCTCGAAGTGTTCTACAGAGTCATAGAACTCGTCGTCTTCTTCATCTTTTGATTCTCCACATTTCTTTGTTTGCTCCTTATTTCGAGAGCTTGTTGATGTCTGGATCTCTTTGTTTTCTTGGATTACACTCACTGCAAAATAAGGAACGACATCATAGCCATTTTCATCACAAAACTTTGTTGTGGGAGCATCCTCCACGGCGCACACGTCCAGAGTAGCCAAGATGTGTTCCCATCCAAAAGGCTCTAACTCTTCTTCAGGAAATGGTTCTGGGATATAGTCCTTATCCTCTATAACATGCTCTAGGATACATTCCTCACGTTTCAAGCTACCACATTGTGAAGCTCCACACATCCACAGTTCTTTAGGCTTACCTAACCAAGCTGGAAGTTCTGATCCTGCTACTGTGGCGGAATCAAACTCCTCAACCGGTGTTCTTGTCACATCCCTATAGCTATGGTCCCTCAAGTCTATCTTTGTTATGGTTTCCATATGTCTCAGGTATATATGGTCATAACCCCAATCTTGGACCATTTTCAATTGTCGCATGAATGGTCTTCCCAAAATGATGTCATAGTTGTTCTTCTTGCCAAAGTCAACAACAGCAAAAGTGTGTTCATATTCAATGCCACAAGAAGTAACAAGTACTTTTTCTAGCAGTCCTAGGGGCTTTTCCTTGTGTCCGTCTGCAAGCTGCAGGGTCATTCGTGTGGATATCAAGGCAGGTTTTCCCCATTTTTTCCAAACCTCTTTGGTTGCAATGGCCACACCAGCTCCACTATCAAGGATTGCCATGGTTTTTACATTATTGAATTCCACAGGAAGGGTGGTGTTTCCATCTTCTCCCTCGTAATACTCGCCTACCTTGTTTAATGGCACTGGCCTAGTATTTAGTTGAGGCATTTCAAGCTCTTTAATGCCTTCCTCGATTTGAGTCATTGGGATTTTTACACCAAATTTTCCTAGACATTTACCCACATTAGCCCACATGTTTGTTCCTATTCTGAGCAACTCGGCTAACATTATTGTACAGGTGACTGGGGTAGATAGAATATCTACTAGCCCCTTTGAATCGATGGCCTTGTTGGGAGACAGTCTCTGTGATGGGACTGCAACCACATCTGACTTGGTCTCGTACTCTCCCATGTAGGACGGTAGTGTTCTTAGCGAATGGGGTTGACTATCCATAGATTTGGTCTCGTACTCTCCCATGTAGGACGGTAGTGTTCTTAGCAAATGGGGTTGACTATCCATAGATTGTACATATCCTTTGTCGCCCCAATACGATCGCACGTCTAGATTCATTTGAGATCCAGTCTCAAATTCCTGTATTGGTGGTAGAAACACTCCTCGTTCATCACCAGTCTTGTCTACTCGTCTTCTTAGGTCATCGGCTTCATTGACTTCTCTGACTTGTTTCCACAATTCGTCAAGACCATCTATCTCTTTACAATCCTCAGGTATAGCTTGGTGAAATCCCTCGGAAGAGTTATCCGTGGTATTCAGTACTATTCTTGGTTCTAATGCTGGGTCTTTGAGGTTTGGTCTGAGCTCATGACTAGAATCTGGCTCTTTTAGTTCCTGGTTTGGTGGGATTACTTGTGTAGGCATGACACGAATCACATCCTCAGGTTTTGCAACTAGTGGTTCTAGTAAAGCTTGGGCTGTTTGAATCATTTTCTTGCACATTTCAAACCTTTGCTTTTCTAGTTCCGCATAGGGATATGTCATCCACCTGTGTTCTTGGGTTTGGTTGTTTTTGAGCCTCACATAATAGGCTTTCAAGAGGGAATCTAATGTCTCATTAACCTTCTCTGCCAACACAGATCCTCCTGAACTAGCACTTCTCGGTTTCTCATCCGTGGATGGTTCTTCTAGAGGTTTAACCATCTGTGTAAGGGAAGGTGCCTCCTTTCCTCATGTTGTTTTATCTTCTCCTCAGCTTCGGTAAGCTTCTCAGCTAGGGATTTTTTCTCTCGTTCCCTGCGTGCTTTCACCCTAGTCTTTCTAGCTCTCCAACTATTTCGTTTGCTCTTGGTTTTCTGACTAGGTGCATCTCTCTTTGGTCCATCATCTGTCTTTGGACTCGTGTCACTTTCCGTGTTCTTTGTCTCTGGATTTTCATCAGCTTTCTTTTGGGCTTGTGCTCTCGTAACCACTTGAACTGGTACGACATTTTCATTTTCTGAGCTACTAGGTAGCTGAACAATCCCTAATACATTTGTCGTGATTTTTCTGATTTGGTTTGGTTTTTTCGGGCAATCGGGGATCAAGTGAGTGATGCCACACTCAAGACAATAGGCATTTACTTCAATGATCTCCGTATGAGGACATTGTTTGACCAAGTGGTTGTCACGACTTTTGTGACAATCTGTCTCTAGCTGAGGAGATTTTTTTAGCATTTCCTCTTGGCTATAAGCAAGCTTTGACCTAGATAAGCCGCTATTTGCAATGAATCGCAATGTCCTTTTGTCCATTTCATACCTTCTTTCTTTCGATTGAAACCCAGGAGGTGGAGGTTGTACCGGCCTCACCACTCCATGTGTTTCTCTCACATTTTGTTGCTCCGAAGGGTAGTACTCACTTTGGTTGCTATACCACATTGTAGCTGGTATTGGCGTTGGTTTATTTGATGCTTCCATCATTGGCATGTATCTCATGTCTACCGGCATTCTAGCACCTGGCAGCGGAGGTTGTTGTCCTAAGACAAGTTGTGGCCTTAAAACTCCTACTGATCCTGGCGCATTCCCCATAATGTATCTAGCTGGAGTAGGTGCTTCTAGAACAGGTTGTACATACCTCTCCCTAGCATTTTCCATGCTATAATAGCACTCTTCCTCCGTATGGTTCGTCCATTTTCTCTCAATTTCACACCACTTCGGCTCTCCCGAATCAGACCTTACAAGAGGAATCAACCTCTTGACCAAGTCGTCAATAAGCTTTTCTTGATCAATAGGTGCCGTTGGCTTGGCAATGGACTCACTTATCTGTGAAACACTGTGCTGAGAGGATGTGTCATCTCCTTGACTCTTTAAGTCCTTTTCTTTGTATGCCTCACAGTTATGCACTAGGTAAAGAGCTTCTTTGATCAACTCATTTAGCGTCATCCTCCTTATCATATGCAGATCCTTCTGAAGGCCAGCATGTCTCATTCCATGGATAAAGATCAGCATCAATCTTGCTTGCATAGGTAATTCCGCTCTCGGACAAAGCTTAACATATCTCTTGAGCCGTAATGATGCTTTGCATACTGATTCATCCTCTTTCTATTTGAATCTATGGATTTGCGAGACAGTGTTGTGAGCAATGCCTTTTGGCGAGAATTCTTCAATAAACTCCTCAAACAGCTCATCTAGGGTCTCAAAATCCCATTTTTCCACCGAGTCGAACCATGTAGCTGCATCATCTTCTAGAGTCAATCCAAATCCCGCAAACTGTGTCGCAAAATCCGAAACTTCCTCTGCCCTAATCACTCTTCTAAAAGCCGTTACGTGATCTCTCGGATCTTTATCTCCGGAGTATTTTTTGTTTACCCATTTCTGGACTTGGGATGGTCTAACTCGTTGATTGTCTACAAGTCTAACCAGAGACTCTCCCAATCCTTCTCTCGTTATCGCTCTTGAAGGGAATCTTGGTGGCTCTCTTCTTGGAATTCCTATAGGAATTCTTGTGTTTGGTGGAGGCATTTGTGGTCCTTCATTGACCAAATATCCACCTCTTTCTAGTACACTCTGTGGATTTATGCTTTCTACAACTCTGTATTCTCGTCCATACTTGTCGACAACTATAGATCTCCATTGACAGTCGACTCCGTATGTGTAAACATATAAGAGCTTGTAATCCGTTATCTCTTCTAGGTATGAATCTGAGCACCTATAAATATTGACCTCATTGTCGTCAATGTATCTATATAGTCCTTCACTCTCATGACCAATCATCCAAACTCTCTCAACAAGATGGGTCTTTATCAATTGCAAGTTTGGAAGATCCATTGTGGGAGGATATTCCTCTATCGTCGGGATCTCCAAGCTTGTGTAAGCTGCGTTTGAATCTAGGGTAGACATGATTTTTGGGCTTAAGAGATTTTGCTTGGTTCAAGTAGACTTAGTCCATTGTGTTCAAGTGCTTTGGTTAGGAAAAAGTCGAAACTTTGTCCAAAACCGCAACCGTTTCGTCACAATTCTCGCAAATTGTCGCTTTTTGACACCCCCAACTTTGCGGATGTATTTTGAGGCCTTAAACGACGTTGTTTTCAAAGTTGACCTAAATGGTTGGCGTAGGCATGCATTCAGTTCAAGTTTTGCTCTAAGATCTATAGAGCCGCTCTCAGGCTACGTTTTGATATAAAAACTTTTCCAATCCGATATTGTTTGTGAAAGTTATAGCCAAAACAGTGAAATGCAGTTTAGAATGGTCAAAATGAGTCCAAATTCAATTTTGAAAAAAGATTTGGGATCTCTGTGAGACTGTGAACACTCCTGTATGGTCAAAAGTACAGTTGGACCCTAAAACTCGCATAGAGACATCCTACGCGTAGGATATCTATATGCTCAGAATTTAACAAAATTTGGTCCAGAGACTCCCCTTAAGTCTAGCAACACAATGGTATGCTCAGAGGTTGATTTGGACCTAAAAATTTCCTTGAGACATCCTACACGTAGGATGTCTTTTTGCTCAAAATGACTTGAAATTTTCACCCCAGCTTCTCCTTGATGTGCTGATCACAGTGGTGTGCTCATAGGTTAGTTTGGAGTCTTAAATCAAGCTGGAGACATACTACGCGTAGGATGTCTAACTGCTCAGATTTTGTCCAAACTTGATCCCAAGATTCTCCTAGTCCTCAGCAACCCAATGGTATGCTCAAAATTGAATTTGGATGCCAATAGGTCAAGATTTGGGCTACATAAGCTTCTAGTGCACTCCAAGAGTAGGATGTCTGACAATTCTTGTCTTTGCTTGGTAAATAGGTCAAACAAGGTCCAAATTTACTTTTGAAAAAAGTTCTGGAATCCTTGAGACACTTAGAACCTCCCTACATGGCCAAAGTAGAATTTTGACCACTTTATGACATTGGAGACATCCTACGCGTAGGATGTCTTTTTGCTTTGTTTCAGCTCAAACTTGCACTGTAGCTTCCCCTTGTTGTGCTTAGCTCACAGCTATTTTTACTTTTTGATTCTGACACCTATGGATTGGTCAAATGATCAAGAATCTGTTCCAAAAGCCTGATGTCTGTTCCGATAAATTTCTAAGTCAAATCAACTCCAAATTGGACCAAATTTGCCTAGGAGGCTTATCTAAGGCTATATGACATCATGGTATGGTCACAGTTTGAATTTGGCCTCTAAAGCATGCCTTAGACATCCTACGCGTAGGATGTCTAACTAGTCAGAATTGCGCCAAATTTTAACCAGAGACTCTCCTTAAGGTGCTGATCACTGTGGTATGCTCAGAATTTTGTTTAGAGTCCAAAATCACACAGAAGACATCCTACGCGTAGGATGTCTTTTTGGCCTGTTTGACCCCAGACTTGTCCCACAGCTTCCCCTTGATGTCAGTAACCCAGTGGTATGCTTAGATTTTGGTTTGGATTTCAAAAGTCCCAAATTTTAGCTGTTCTTGCCTTTTTTTCATTCAAAAGTGCTAAAGTCCGCTTTGAACCCAATTTTCTCACCCAAATGAGGTGAAACCCCTTTCAGACACTCAATACAACATTTAGAACATGCCTTTGGAGTCATCCTATGGTTTGGTCTCAAAATTAGGCCTTGGACACAATTTGGGTAGGATGTCTGGCAATTCTCGTCTTTTGGCTTTGATCTGTCAAAATTTGGTCAAATTTCCACTTTCCAGGTGAAAAGAGGGTAAAACCTACCTTCTGAACACACTGGTCTAACTCAGAATTTCAAAATTTCCACCATATCACCCTGTAGACATCCTACGCGTAGGATGTCTACTACTGATTTTTTCAGACTGAAGTGTCCTTGATGCTTCCTTATGCTCTCAACAAGTGCAAGTATGCTTCACAATTGCAAAAACATTCAAACAATGAAGGATGGTTTGCTTGCAGAGATACCATTTATAGATGGAACCAGAAAGCTGGCTCTGGAAAAATTCTACATTAATGTATTGATGAATCCAGATGCTCAGATCTCAGATACAATTATCTATGCTTGTCTTAAGTAAGTGTTAATATTTTTCTAACTTTGAAAACTCAAATGATAGGTGTACTAACTCAGGTACACTCCTGCAGTTTGATCAAAAGTCAACTTTCACCGCACACCCACATGGAGGTGTTTCTTCTTGATCCACAAATGTCAGTGATTATTAGACAGAAGAACAGTCCATCTGGAACATTTGAGAGTTGGTTTCTCCAGTGTGCTATGCTGGAAGTAACTGTCATCATCTTTCCATATGAGAACAACCATCACTAGAGTCTCATATGACTTGATGTTGAGCAGCCAGCAGTGTGGGTGTTCAATTCAATAAAAGGAACCCACCCTGAAATTAGGCTGTAAGTGTTATGTATGAGAAAATGTTTCTTATAGATATCCATGTAAATTTGAAAGCCTCAAGCTAACATCCTGATACTCCTTTGTGCAGTTGTATAAAGAGGTTTTTGCTTGCTTATGGCAAGCTATGTGGAAGGTATGAACTATACAAGGCCCCAATCAAAGATGTACCTGTACCAAATCAAACCGATGCAAATTCTTGTGGCTGGAGATGTCTTCTCCATGCAAAATATGTCCTGCAAAGCTACTTTGCATTAAAACCTTTCATGACTAAGGTAACCATTTGGCAATGCATTCAGTCAGTTTTGGTTTTCTTTATATAAGACTTCTCACCATGTGGTATTTCAATTTTGCAGAGTGTTGTGCAAAACTACACATATGATTATTTGCAAAGATATCGGGTAAGTCTAATACAACACCTGCTCACTATGTCAAACCCCAGAGAACCCGAAGATAGTGGCTTGGACGACCGCACAATTGATATGACAATACATGACGAGCCACCATGACAAACCCTTGCATCAGATATAGTGGAATCACAATGGGCCGAGGGGGTCATATCAGCCGAGGATGAAGAAAGGTCCAATGAGCATATACAAGGTGCTAGTGTACAAGCAGAGGGGCTTATGGAGGAGACAATGAAAGAGCCAAGTAGGCCAGTGGAGGAGCCAAAAGAGCCCATGGATGAAACCCTGGATGAGGCAAGGATGGATGAGGAAAGCAGGCCTACGGATGAGCAAAAGGATATGAATGATGCAAGCCGGACAACGGAGGCAGAGGAAAAGACCTTGGAGGAAACCCTGAATGAGGCAGAAAGAGCCATGGGGGAGACCCTTGATGAAGATGAGAATGATGACTACGACGATGAAGCTAAAGCAGAGGATAGCAACAACGACAACAACACTATAGAGACCCAGTATGGACCCTTGCTACCTGTAGATACGGTTGTTCCGGTAATGTCTATTCAAGTATGGCAAAATATGTTCAGCTTCTAACTACTTATATGTACTTGTCGGCTTTTACAGAGGTTGATTATCTTGGACATCAATGGATTGCTTCTGATGTGCATGCCTTTGGGTATAGCAAACCCTTTCGAGGATTTGCAAACATTTCGGATGGAAACTTGTCGAGTCGTGGTTCGTCCAGGAACCAAAGAATTTATTCAATTTCTTCTTCCGCGCTTCATAGTTGCCGTATGGTCTTCAATGCAAAGGAAAAACTTGTCACCACTAGTTACAATAGTTTGCGGTGTATGCGGCGCTCACACGTCAGATTTTTCCTTTTTGTATGATCAAAGAAAATGTGTTACCGTCGAGGGCCACTACCACCCTAAAAAACCACACTTACCTCTTTTGTACAAACCGTTTAGCCAAATCGATGTACCCTTTGATGCAAATAACACACTACTGATTGATGATACTCCTGAAAAGGGAGAACTAAATCCACCAGGAACAACTATCTCACCACCCTCTTTTGAGGAGCATACCTTTGATTTTTACCTTGAAGACATTTTGATTCCATACTTACAGAAATTGTATCTCAGTCCATTGTTCACGGATGAGTTTGTACTTTCAAATGAATTAAGATGACTCTTCTATCATGTCTTTGTCTTGCCTAACATTGAGAGAGAGAGAGAGAGAGAGAGAGAGAGAGAGAGAGAGAGAGAGAGAGATGTGGCAATGGCTAAAGAAATGTATTTCAAGAACACTTATATTCACAGAGCACAATTGACAAATGAGCTCAAAAAAACTTCATGTATTGAAAGTCATTCGTATACACTTGGGTTCAAAGGAGCTCTAAGAGTTATGGCAAAGAAATAGGAAAATAGAAGAATAGAGAGAGATAGGAAAATAGGGAAATAGAGAGAGAAAGAGAGATAGCGAGAGCGAGATCGAGAGAGAAAGAGAGATAGCGAGAGCGAGATCGAGAGAGAGAGAGAGAGAGAGAGAGAGAGAGAGAGAGAGAGAGAGAGAGAGAGAGAGAGAGACTACAACAGGTTGTGTGCTCTTGTGACGCTGTTAGCGACGGAAATACACTGGGTTTTTATAACCCCCGGCGTCGCTAAAACTGTCGCTACGAGAGCGTCGCTATATGCGTCGCTATAGGCGTCGCTATAAGCGTCGCTATATAGCGACGCTCATAGTGAGGCATATAGCGACGTTTACACAGAAGACTATAGCGACGCTCATAGCGACGCTACAGAGCCATAAATAGCGACGCTTATAGCGACGCCCGAGAGAATTTTTTTTTGGTGGCAGGGCATCCACCCATCAACCATATTGTACTTGATTCACTTTTTAAAAAAAGTGCAAGGGTAGATAATAGACCCAAAATAGTCACCCACAAGACGCATTGTTTGCAAAATTGACAATTGTACACATCATAGGCAAAATGAATTGATTGGCAAATGTAATAATGACAATTGTACAACATCATAGGCATAAAGAATTGATTGGCAAAAGGAACTGCGGTGACAAATGTAATAATATACATGGTTCAAAAAGACGTATAAAATCCGTCTCATGATACATAAGCTATGAGAAACCCTAAACTAATGCTATCTAGCTACGGCTAAACTGACGTCGTCTAGTCAGACGTCTCATCGCGTCGAAGCAGCGTATCTGTCGGATTCTGCAAAAAAAGACAATAAGACAGCTTTCAGTAAGTATAAACATATAACGACATTTATAAAACAATACAAAAAATAAAAAAGAGTAAACCCTAATACTAACCATGCCGCTGCGAGAACTGAGAATGTCCATCAGGGCGTTTAAGCCCTTCCTGCCTGCGTACTCGCGCTCGTACGGTGTGGGATCACGTCCTGTCATCGACCACTGTCAAAACATACAAAGATTTCATTATGTTAGAATTAAAAAACTCATAAACCCTAAACTATCGAACATAAAGAGCAATGGGAAAACACTTACAAAATCGGCCTCAAATGATGCCCATCCACCGCTCCCCAAGTGGTGCGAGCTCCCTGCCTCTACTCGCGCTCTGGCTGCATCCTTTTGTTGCTTCCACTTGTCGGGATTCTCGCGCACTGCTTTCTTCGCATTCTTCCAATCTTCTTTGGCTAGCCAATCTGGCCTGTTCCACCCATTCTTGATTGCTTTTTGCACTTCGGAACGCTTGTGTTTGCAGTATTCGCGCATTCGAATCTTCATCAGGTCTTCATTGAAGCGTTGATCCCGTGTTGGAACGGGAAACTCATCATGAAGTATGCTGATGACTCTGTTTTTTAAATCACTTGGTACTTCACTCCATTTGTTTAGTATATAGTGTCTAAACAGCTGAGAGCAACGACCACGCATATGCGAGATCACCTTCTTGCCGTCATCATCCATGATGATGCCGCCGCTGATGTCGACGGAGTAAGGCAAGCCCTCTGGCCGGTGACGCGTGAACTTGGGTGTCCCGGCAGGGGTCTCTAGCGGCGTGTCGATGGGGGTACGGACGTCAGGTGTCGCCACCGGCGTCTGGGCCCCGAAGCGAGGAGTGTCGAGTGGGGTGGCTCCTGGCGGAGTAGGTAGAGGTGTGTAGCTTCTAGGAACAGTCAGCCGTGCAAAACCTGGCGTAGATGGCGATGCTGTGGCTGGTGTGGGGGCGGGCAAAGAAGGGGAGGGTAAAGAGCCTCGTCGAACACGAGGCGGTGTGGAGGCATAGGTGGTGGAATCCCCACAACAACCGCCACCGCCACCACTAGAGCGCCGGTGTCTAGACGAGTGTGAAGCTCGTCTCGTCGACGCCGAAGCTTCGGAGCGCGCCGAATGCTTCGAAAGAGAGGGAGATGCGAATGGAGTAGGAACGCGCGATGATGCGCCAGAGCAATGACGCTCCACGTACCACTGTCTCTGCTGCGGTGACAAAGAAGAAAGAAACTCCTCATCATCCATACCTGCATTAAACACACAAATATTTAAACTTAATATTGAATGAATAGAGTAGACAATGACGCAAAGACCATTAAATACAATGACGCAATGAATTGAGTGATAGAAGAGGCAAGTCGAAAACTCAGAATTTTCAATCAAAAGATGTGAGCGCGAGTAGAAAAGAGCGTTATACACCATGGAAGGTACTTAGAGAGCCAGAGCTTTTACAACACAGAGCAAAATTGTTCAAATACAATATTTGTGGCTTTAAGAGATCTCTCTCTCATCCTCGCATAACTCAGCATAACTTCCTATATCTATATAGAGCTCTCTGTTTAAACACATATCCTCTGTTTCATTTTGTAGCTCCTCTGCATGCACCCCATATAGAGTAGTAGCATCTTGATGCTCGTCTGGCACCACCGCAGCGGCTTCTGATTGAGCATCTTCTCTGATCTCCTCCATTGACGTCGTTGTGATTGGCACATGGTAGCCTTCATACGTCCTTGCACTACGAGGGGCTACCTCTATGACGTACCACTAGTTTGATGTAGACTTTGTAGGATGAAATATTACCTGCCAGAGCCACATAACTTACATGAGAGCTTTCAAGCACATAACTTGTAAAAGGGGGATGTTAACTATTTACATACTTACTTGTTCACAATGCTCGGGTAGTACGAAAGTGTCTCTTAGGTTAGTCCATTTCTTAGTAGAATCCACCTCAAGAAAATCAAACTCTCCTCTACGCACAGTAGCGTTGCGACCCTCCATGATTATCTTGAACCATTGCACGTCGAACAAGTCGACAAAAAATCCTCTGTAATCGATCCTCAAAATCTCTTGCAGCGTGCCGAAGTAAGTGAGTTCCGCCACCACAGGATCTGCATCAGAGGAACGTCGTCGACTAAACTGTTCAAATTTTGCCATGATTCCACAATCTTGAGTAAAACGCTTTTTGTCGATTCGTTCCACCCTAAAATGTCGACCTTTACACCATGCTGCTGTGTATGACTTATACTACAACGAACAAAGATTATGAGTGGCCATTCAAACGTTTATAAATAAAGTCACTTGCTAGTCGTACATTGCAAACTTACCTTGGTCACGCAACCCCGAGAGTACTCCCACTCTTCTTCAGTCACTTCGTCACCGCATTGTTGTGCGCTTTTCAATTGGTTGTGCAACCATCTTAAGCTCATGAAGGTTGGTAGGCTCTCTAGAACCGCTGGATAGTGCATCGGTGGTCGTCTTCCCCGTGTCCACTCGATTCGTGCCCTTTGTCGCTCTTGCTTTGCATCCTCATATTGTGAAATCCACTTTTGCATCACTGGATTGTGAAGCATGCAAAATCGATTGATTTTAGCCTCTAGATCTTCCGTCATCTTCTTCTCAACACCGAGATTGCACATGACAATCCCAGATATGCGCTCATCATCTATGGTTCGCCATAGCGTGTCCCAGGATTTATCAAATCCGTCTAGCCACTCTCCAATGTACACTAGGGACTCTGATACCAACCAACCTTCTGCCATGCTACCCTCCGGACGTGCCTTTTGACGCACATATCCCTTAAGCGTTTTCATGAAACGCTCTAAGAAGAACATCCATCTGGAATGAACTGTGCCAGCTATTTCCACCTCATCAACTATGTGAACAAGAATATGCACCTGAATGGTTAGCATTGTAGTAGGAAAATGTTTCTCAAACATGCACACAAGCTCAGCAGCATTTAGTTTGGCGAATGGTATGGAGTCTACGTTTATCTCCTTTTGTGAGATCCATTGCACCAGCTTTGCAAGTTTGTAGATTGTGTTACGGATGTCGAGAGACAAACATCCCTCAATGGCAACCGGTAAAATAAACTGTAAAGTATGTGCAGCAATGATATTAAAGTCCACATTTTATGCAATGATATTAAAGTCCACTATGAACGTACCTGACACATTTTATGCCAATCGTGTGACTTCAAACCGGTAAGCTTTCCTTCTTTAGTAAAACACGTTCGGAGCAAGTGCATTACGCCAGTTGGGGTCCGCAAAGATCGAATGGTCTCTTTTACTTTGCATTCTTGGGCTCCTGTGAAAATCCATGGTGCTTTAGGGAGTTTTATCGATCCATCAGACGCTGTTTGCGGCCAATATTGCTCCATACGATCCACATTTCTAAGGTCAACTCTGGCTCCCAAAGTATCTTTCTTGCCGGTCAGATGGTCCCATAGTAGATTACCCACATTCTTGAATATGTGCATTGGATCGAGCAAGTGATTGATCATGAGTCGGGGCCAGTATGGTAACTCGTACCATAGAGATAGTCTCTTCATCCCTGGAGGCAATCCGTCATCGCACATCTCCTTCTGCTCTAACCATGCTTGTGCAGACATCCTTGGTGGCTCTCTTCCCAAAAAGCCGTCGTGTAACACATGATTCTTTGGAAGATACGCTTGATGACCTTCGTAGATTTGCTTCTTCAGTGAGGGTGCCCTACGTGCATTCAGTCTAGGTCCACATGTGACACATGCTCTGTATCCGCTTGTTTGAAGCCCTGCATGTATACACATGATAATAGCACACCATCCAAAGATTTATTCTCCTCATGCCATGATGCTAGGGCGGCCATGGACTTACATTCGAAGAAATGCTTGATGCGAGGAAGCAGAGGGAAATGTCGCAAAACCTTTTGTGGAATTTTTGTCCCGTGGAGATCTACTCGATATCTTTCGGAATCACATTTCGGACACTTCTCCATGTCTATGTATTCCCCTCTGAAAAGAATGCAGTCATTAGGACAAGCGTGGATAGAATTGTAATCCATCCCCAAGTTTCGCAAAATCTTTCTTGCTTCATCTCGGGAATCTGGCATCACATTGTCAGCTGGTAGTATGTGCTCTTTTAGCAATCTACACAACATAAAAATATGATACAGTCGTGTAAAAATCTATCAGATCATTATACATTTAGAGTTTTATTAAAGTAAACTAATTGTAATAGATCACCTGAAAAGCGCTGTGACGCTAGTGTCACTCCATCCAAACTTTGCCTGCATGTTGAGAAGAACCAGGGGTGCTTTCAATCTAGACATACGTGCTCCATTATACAATGGCGTATCGGCTTCACTTTTCATATCATCATAGATAAGCCTTTCTGAATCCATGATCGTCTCGATCATTTCATCAATCTCGGGCTCAAACATTGCCTCGTTGGGAATGTGCTCTGCATGATCATCCCCCGAGCTGTCAGAGGCTACATCTTGTGGCCTCACATATGCTGCTTGACCAAAGCGCCTGCGAACACGTCTATTGGGTTGCAAGATTGCTGCTTGTTGGCCAGCGTCAGAGTCCGACGAGTTATAATTGGCAACAACTCGATCTATTATAGATGGATCGAACTCGCCAAATTCACGAACGTGCTGCAAAGAAACACGTCTTGTCCGTCGCACAGCATGCTTGCATTGATTACAAGGACATAAGACCCTCGTTGAGAGATAGGTGTTTCGGTTGGACGGTCCCACATCCTCGTCGCTACTCATAATGAGGATAAAAAACTTATAACCTGGACAACAAATTTAATATTCTATTGGCTTTCTTCGTCTTATCTCTCTCTCTCTCTCTCTCTCTCTCTCTCTCTCTCTCTCTCTCTCTCTCTCTCTCTCTCTCTCTCTCTCTCTCTCTCTCTCTCTCTCTCTCTCTCTCTCTACCTCACATTCTCTAGTCATGTCCAATCCCCGCACACCTCGGTCTAGAGGTGCACGGAGATCAGAACCACCGGGTTATAATCTCGTCTTTATTGGTCAATACCTATATTTGTGGGTACAAGAAATCTACACACCCACGTCTACATGATACTGCATGTAGTGGACAAAACCCCTTTGCCTCTTCTGTAGCTGTAGCACTTCACAGCATCTTAACATCTTTTCACAGTAGATCTTTTCACTGTTTGTCTAACTCTAAACCCTAAACCGTAAGTAGTTCTTGCGTGGACTCGATCTAACGTAAATAAGCGTAAATCTAAATAAACGTAAATCTAACTAAAAATAAACCTAAATCTAATTTAACGTAAGTCTACATCTAACCTAATCTTTAACGTCTTTTGGGATAGTTTCCTACGACGTTAAAACTCTCTTCTTCTTATGTGTGTGTGTGTGTGTGTGTGGGTAAACCTAAATAAACCTAAGTCTAATCTAATATAACATAAATCTAAATCTAACGTAAATTATGTTATATTAAAAACAAAGAACTAAACTAACAGGGATTATAAGAACCTTAAAACTGATTTAACACATAATTTTTCACATAACTCGGCAAGAGTTGGCATTCTCATCACTAAAGATGTGAGAGTTAACTTCCGGCGGTGACGCTGCCTCATCTCCATCCACATCTGACGACAGCAATTGGCCCTTTAGACCGTTCTTGCTCTTGTTACTAACTTTGAAGTTGTTGTTGAATGACTAGAGGTTGTCTAGATGGTCATTGTGTCGGGGATGTAGTGACTCTTGCCGCCCTGAAGATCCACCTTCTTCCCTATCTTCTGAAGACATTTCACCAGTACTTTTGGATCGACGGAGCCCACCATGAGTGAAGGCAGCAATACCCTATATTCCATTGAGGGCTTTCTTCACCCGCTTCATGCAGGCATCGCAGTCTATGGAGACCTAAATCTAATCTAATATAACGTAAATCTAAATCTAGCGTAAATAAACGTAAATAAAGTTAAAAATAAACCTAAATCTAATTTAATGTAAGTCTACATATAACCTAATCTTTAACGTCTTTTAAGATAGTTTCCTACGACGTTATAACTCTCTTCTTCTTGTGTGTGTGCGCGTGTGTGGATGTGTGTGCCAATAAAAAGAGATAAATGGTATAACCTTTCTATCACCCATGCCAAGTATGATAGATTGAATATGCCATTTCCCTCTTGAATAATAGGTCTTGAGTTCAACTCCTCGTCGGCTAGATCTTTAGTTCTTTTAATTTTAATTAGTTTCCTACGACGTTAAATTAGTTTCTCTCTCTTTCTCTCTCAATGTGTGTGCGTCTTTTTGGATCGTATGCATGTTTTCTCTCTCTTTTCCTCTCTCAATGTGTGCGTTTTTTGTTTATGCATGTTCTCTCTCTCTTTTCCTCTCTCAATGCATGCATTTTTTGTTTATGCATGCTCTCTCTCTCTTTTTCTCTCTCAATGTGTGTGTGGATTCTTTGTTTATGTATGTGTGTGTGCGTTTTTGTTTTTGTTTGTACTCTCTCTCTCTCTCTCTCTCTCTCTCTCTCTCTCTCTCTCTCTCAAAAACACTATGTGTGTGTGTGTATGTGTGTGTGTGTGAGAGAGAGAGAGAGGGAGAGAGAAAGAGGGGAAGGGAACATGAGAATGAGGAGAGGGAAGGAGCATACCTGGCTCTCCTTCCTCTCCTCGTGTGTGTGTGTGTGTGTGTGGAGAAGAAAAAGAGAGAGAGAGAGAGAGAGAGAGAGGGAGAGAGAAAGAGGGGAAGGGAACATGAGAATGAGGAGAGGGAAGGAGCATACCTGGCTCTCCTTCCTCTCCTCGTGTGTGTGTGTGTGTGTGTGTGTGTGTGTGTGTGTGTGGAGAAGAAAAAGAGAGAGAGAGAGAGAGAGAGAGAGAGAGAGAGAGTGAGGGAGAGCGTTACCTGCTCCTTGCTTGAGGGCGCCGAAAAACTCAGATCTGAGATCTGAGTTTTTGGGCGCGCTCGATTATTTTTTTAGCCCAGCCTGCGTCGCTATGAGCGTCGCAAATTTCTTTGTAAATTTGCGACGCTCATAGCGACGCCGGGAAAAAAAAAATTGAGCGTCGCTGTGTGAGCGTCGCTAATATGAATAGCCTCTTGTAGTGAGAGAGAGAGAGAGAGAGAGAGAGAGAGAGAGAGAGAGAGAGAGAGAGAGAGAGAGAGAGAGAGAGAGAGAGAGAGAGAGAGAGAGAGAGAGAGATAGCGAGAGCGAGATCTAGAGAGAAAGAACGAGAGATAGGGTACGTAGACAGAGAAGAAACTATGGAACTAAAAGAGGCAAAGGGGTTTTGCCTGCTACATGCATTGCCATGTACACCTGGGAGTGCACGTATGTGTCTACCCATATAGGATTTGACCAATAAAGACGAGATTTTGACGCTGATTCGAAGGCTTGGAGGCACATTGAAGATACCTGGCCACATTTTAAGAGTGAACCACGCAATTTGCGTTTGGGCATGGCAATGGATGGAGTCAATCCATTTGGCTTGAGAAGCTCGTCATGGAGCACTTGGCCTGTGTGCCTTATCAATTACAACCTCCCGCCGTGGCTTGCTATCAAGAAGGGTCATTTGATTTTAAGCTTGATTGTACCTGGTAAGTTCAAGGAAAAAAACATGGATGTTTATCTAGCTCCACTAGTTGACGAGCTCCAGGAGTTATGGCATGGGATCGACATAGTAGATGCGGTTGAACCAGTAGGACAACAGCATGCAAGGATCCATGGACTTCTTTTGTGGACTATGCATGATTGGCCACGATACGGAGAAGCTTCTGGTAATGGTTATTGATTTACAAAATTCTCCCTATTCGCAAGCCCTTTGCCTTGGCCTAATTCATGCTTTGATATATGCAGGACTAACAACTTCGGGATACAATGCATGTCCAATTTGCGGGCTGTCTTTGGATGTGCACTATTCTACCTCCCTTCGAAAGACAATTTATCAAGGCCACCACCGTTATCTTCCAGATGGACATCACTTGCCCGAAGGCCATCTGGTCGCGTCGAATGTCGTCCTATGCATGTACAAGAGTGGCGTCTCCGATGGGAACAACATGAGGGGCAACCAGTTCCAGGAATGAAACGTTTGTCCATTCTCCATACGTTGCCGTACTGGGGTGATCTACTAATTAACCATTTTCTCGATCCAATGCATATATTCAAGAATGTGGAAGAGCTCCTCTAGAAGACAATCATGGGAATGAAAGACAATCGAGCTTCACGAGATGATTTGCAGTCGGTTGGAAAGATGCTAGAGCTGTGGCCTTTCACCAATGCAGCTGTGGCGACACATTTTCTCTCCCCGAACATTGCGAGCAAGTGGTCTTTGTACCGGACCCTTGAGAGCGACAATGGTGGTTTGTGGTTCAGGTTGCTCCAAGAAATAAACAAGTATTTGAAGGGCAAGATCTCCTGGAGGAAAGTCAGTCAGACGACGTCCATACTACTGTGACATTAGATGAGATGGATGAAGGTATGGCAGAGGAAGCTGGCAGATATACGAGGGATGACACAGACGAGCCAGAATTGACACTTGTAGATGAAGTTGCAATGGATGAAGACAATCTGCCAGAACGAGTTGGGACAGAGTTATGTTTGCAATTAGAGATAGACAATGATACGGTGCAAGATCTTATCGATGATGCCTCACTCGTCGAGGCCTAGGCCTGTAAGTGTTTGTGTGAAGACTTTGATTTAAAGTTAAGCTTAAAGTTAATTTAAACAACTGTGTTCTGACGCTATATTTTACTTTCTTTGTGCAGGACTTTAGTATGGCAGACGAGATTCCAGATCCCGCTTACATGAGTGCAGATGCATTCATGGGATTCGTTACATGGATGATGCCTGCTCAGATGGCAAAGGCTTCTCAGTACTGGGTAGCCAGAGGCACGGGTACTACGCCTTCGGGCCTCACACCCGAGGGTCCGACGCCTAGGGAAGGGACGCCTACGGGGTTCAGGAGCCTATGGGTATAACGCCTTCTTCTCCCATCACGGCCGCTTTGACACCTAGGGGTGGGGCAGAGGCGGGTACGTCCTCATCTCCACAGCACAGGCGCACTTGCCGATCTCGGCGATCGTCATGTGGAGGTGGTTGTTGCTATGGAGGAGGGTCCACAGATGCTTCGACCCCTCCTCGCTCACAACCCCCGTCCTACCCAAGCACACCTCTCGACACACCTCTTGGCACACCTCGGACACCTTGGGGGGCACACGATCCTAGTGCCTCCAAGCTCTATACTGTACGGGGAGATGGTTCTGTTGACATGGATAGAGTTGGGACTGAGATGCGACAGCGGATTTGCCAGCTCGTGGAGCTGCAGTTTTCGACCAGCATTCTGACATCTTGGGATCAGCAAGAAAAGGAAAAAGTCACTTACATAGTGGAGACCATCCTGAGAGAGTACCAGCCTGCTTCAGGTTCTTCCGTTGTTCCAGTGCGGTGGATCAAGGGTGTTGCACGGGACACCTTGATACATCGACGAGATGCAGCTCGGAAGGCTTTCAGGACCGGCTCGCCGAAGCCTTCGGGCATCCCACACGAGACGTGGCTACAGATCAGGGAGGATGAGCAGACAGCAGCCACGCGGTTCAGACAGCAGCGTGACGCCGTGCAGGTACGACAGATGACTAGGGGAACATCTCATCTTGGCAGCGGAGGCTTCGACACCTTTCGCTATGAGTTTGTGAGTTTCTAATCCAATCTTAACTATGGCGTTTTTTAAAACGCGATGAATCATGTATTCTTATTAATTTGATTTTTGTATAAACGCAAAATCTTGCGATGCATCGAGCTCCGACACGCGAGGAGGAGTCAGATGGATATCGCAGAGGTATCTATGAAGTACTGAATGATCTTGAAGCTTCAGGAGAGCCTGTAGACTGGGAGGCCTTACAGTCTCGTTGATCGCTTGATGTGAGACGTTAATATGTGTAAGTTGATTTAATTAAGTCAGTATATGTGAAGTAATATCAATACTAATTTTGTGAGTTGTCCTATGTGCAGGTTGCGATGCCTAGTCATTAGTGGACCAGATTTCATATATATGCTTTGTGAGACACAGACACGCTTCTGTGTCTCTTTTTTGTACAAACAGTTATGTTCAGACAGTTATTGTTTCCCTTATGGTTATGATTATTGTCATTGTCATTGTATAGACAGTTATTGTTTCTCTTTCTGGTTATGCTTATGGTTATTGTTAATTTTGTTTATGGTTATCTACATTATGGTTTTGATCAAAGTGGTTATAGCTGGTTATGGTTTTAAGTTATGGTTATGCTTTTAAGTTATGGTTATGGTTCGTTATGGTTATGCTTTTCAGCTGGTTCGGTTGTCTTTCATTGGCCTTAAATCTCATGTGAGATACTACATGGATAGCATGTAGGAGGCGTATACATGATAAGGTTTTTTTTGAAAAGTTTATGTAAAAACAAAGGGAACTCTGCCAAAATTTCTGCGCGCGGGAGCATGGTTGATATTTTGGTGCTGCTCGCTTTCTTGGGCAGAGGGCAAGAAGTCTGGCTGTGGCTGTGGCTGTGTCCATCTTTTAACTGGGCACAGGCCAGGCTACCTGCCCTCTGCCCAAGAAAAAAAATTTCTGTTATGATCGTCGCTATGTGCGTGGCAATCTGCGTCGCTATATGCATGGCAATCTGCGTCTCTATACGCGTCTATACCTGCGTCGCAAATAGCGACTGGTTTCACATCGACGCGCCGTGTCGATATCTGCGTCGATAACACCTTATTTTGTTGTAGTACATGCATCGCAAATCTTACCCTGCATGGTGAAGGACAAAAGCTCAAGAAGTTCAAAGAGGGAGGAAAGAGTATCTCTTTTCTCACCTATGATGGCACCTTTGGTGCTACCAACAAAGTATTCGCCTTCATCCAACAATTTCATACGGACTTTGGAGACGAGGGCTTCACAGAGTCCTCCAAGCTACACCATGTAGCTATGCACTTCCAAAAATTGGCTCGTCAATGGTGGGCTAGCCTTCGTGGCAACGGCGAAGCCCCAAAGACATGGAAAAGTCTACGACTTTCCATCATGAAGCAATTCCTTGCAAGCGATTCAAAGGACAGAGTGCTTACCAAATGGTGCAGTTTGAAGCTTCTCTCCCATGAGTCTATCCACAAATATGTAGACAAGCTTTAGGGTTTACATCTCAAGGCTACTGTCTTCCAAAAGATAGACTTTGCCAAGCAAAAGCAAAAACTATCTGCAACAATTATGTGTGAGATTACCTGAACTTATGGCCAAGTAAGTCAACTCTCAACAGCCTAATTCTATCACCGAAGTTATCCACCACACCATGTTTGCTTTGTGCATTAATTTTCAACAAGGGGCTACACGGAATGTCAAGCCCATGGAAACAAAGACAAGAGTGATGCCAAGGGGAAAACCAATGTCCAAAATTCTTCCCAAGGCAATTCCAACAATAACAACAACAACCATCGGTCCAAGGAGAAGGGAGTTTACAAAGTTAAAAACAAACTCTCTCTCATGAATATCTTGGAAGCTTTTCGCATGGACCTTAATTTTTTAAGTGTGGGGAGCAAGGACATGGCTATTGTTCTTGCCACAAGAGAAATGCTTGCAATGAAACTCCTAAAGCTTCCACCATTGAAGATCCAAAAGAGGATGCTCATTGCAAAGAATCACTTAGGTAAGCTAGGGTTGAGTTTGATGTGGGAACCCAACCCAAGCTTGAGGTGCTTGTCGTGCTTAATGACTAAGGTGCTTGTCGTGATTGCCAACTAGGGAGCTTGAGGTGCTTGTGGGAACACTACCCAAGCTTGAGGTGCTTTGTCATGCTTACTAGCTAAGGTGCTTGAGGGTAAGGTGTTCAAAAAATCAAATCCAATCCCTATTCAAGAGGGGGCGATCCTTAAAGCTAGGGGGATGAGAGAGAACACACACACACACACAAAGAAAGCCCAAGTCTCAAGAGGCAACAAAGACACATGTCAAGCCCCTACCCATGTTGCCCTAATGGTGTGCCTAAAGCCTGTTGGTTGGCCTTCCAAGGGGTCCAATGATAAATTAGTTAATGTAATTAATTTTTTTTGTATTTATCAAGTCCTCTCTTGTGAGCGTGCGAATGTCATGCGTGTACAAAGAGTGAGAAGGGGAGAGATAGAGCACGACACAGGGATGTGGATGGAGCTCCCAAATCTCACTGTATGAGCATATTGTGAGAATGAGTGAGAGTTCCTTATTCTTTGTATATATAAAGAATAAGGAGATAAATGTGGGCAGTCGGACACTGGTTGGCGGACACAGGAAAAGCATGATGAGACACACGGCCTTTACGTAACATTCTCCCACTAAAGGCTGTGTGCCGATAAGTGGCAAGAAGACTAGCCTACAGCTAGTATATACAAGAGGTGAGAGAAGACGGGTCTCAACCTATGCCCACTCGCTCACTCTGTAACCGCTCTAGTGTAGATGCAACATGCATACCATTAGGACTAGAGCTATGATGACACTCCTGATGCAGGTATCAAGTGACGACTTGCATGGCTCCACAATGCACAATGCCATTGTCAATCATCACACAACTGACAACTCCCACTGCAAATACACCAACCGCATAAGCAAGATCAGGTCTCGAGACCAAAAGGTTAGACATGAAAGACCCAAAAACCGATGAAACATGCACTATGTGTGTCAACCTATCCTTGTCAGCAACCTCAGTGCCATATGCATCCTCATCTCAGGAACCACCTGACTATGCATCACCATGTCAACATCGTCTGGCAAAGGCATATCTGTTGAGAATGACTGCAAAATCAAAAAATCAGCACCACTGCAATCACACATAGCTGTGTGAAGGACACTGTCGCTCTCAAACATATCATACGCATCATAGAACAATGCATCGGTTTCTGGCTCAACTAATGTCACCTCAACTCATGACTGACAAAGTTGTGCATCCCCAGAGATACCATTGTCTACATGAATGTCACCACAAGACAAATGCACAACCTGCTCTCCATGTAGCACATCCACAAAAGAGACACGCCTCGTCTCTCACTCCAAACATGGCTGCAAATACACAGACTACATCGCCTCGTGTGTCAAAAATATGCAAAGGGTATACTAGACCACTCCTAGCACCTCTAGTTATCACCAATTATCCCCGATGCATCTGAAATGATCGCTCTCCAAGCAGTACACAATGTGCACTACTCAACAACTGACGCACTGAAATGAGACTCTTGTTGAGTCTTGGTACATCACATACATCTCGTACTGTAAACAATGCACCGCTAGGTAAAGACATGCATACATCTCTAGCACCCTCTATGTCATATACTGAACCATCAGCAAACTGCACACAACCAAGTCTCCCACTAGAGAAAGAGAAAAACAAATCATGACGTGGCATGAGGTGAAAAACTACATGCTCGTCTACTTGAAAATGTGTAGACAATGTGCTATCCCAAGACACAAAGTAGTCTGAAGGAAGGCAAGCTAAACTCAAAAGTGACATGCCCGTCACATGCATACTCTTTAGCATCTGTCCTCATAAAAGCACCATGCATCTGCCTCTTCCGCTACCTCATACGCCTGAAGAAACAACACCTAATATGCCCATCGTGGCTGCAGTGCCAACATGTCAGTAGTGATCGTGAGGGAGATTTGTCTCTAACGTGAATCTTCTTCATATCCATGCCAAAACTATAAGCAACGTGGGAGGCAACTCGACCACTACACAATGCTCAAAAGCATCATCAATCCAATCGCATTAAAATCAATGCTCACATATACATAAAACAACTCCACAATCTGCAAACTCTACAAGCATAAACTGGGACAAACTGCTCAATCAAGCGTAAAGCGCAAACCATATATGCAAGTAGAGAGGAATCTAGCTGAAAACACGTCCCACAAGAGAAACTGCCTACAGAAATTTGCAAAAACTTGTGAAACATGTGACTAGTCTGTATTGTAGCCACACAAGCATACACAAATCCTCACTCCTGCGAGAGTGGGTACAAGAACACCAAACCGTGTCCAAATTGACAAAATCTGTCAAAAGTGAGAGTAAACTCGATCAATGTCAAAGTGGGAATATATCGACCACAGTGATTGTACAAGATTGCATAACACTGCAAACTTTTATGGCGAGAAGACGGGGAAAAACGAATATAATTTTCTTTGCAAATGAGTCAAAACTCAATACAAACCGCAAGCCAAAAAACTACAGATAACTGCCAAAGTGGGATTCAACTCGACCACTAAACCATTAGAGAGAAAATTGCGAATACGCATAAACCATGGCAAAAATTTGGGAAAAAAACCGATAGAGTTTCCCCTGGAAACTGAGCAAAAACTCAAAAAAAAAATCATCAAATATGCATGACAATAAACACTGTCTCAGTAGCAAAATCCACAAATGGTCTACATGCAATGCCAAAAGCCTTGCAGACTGACTCACTTCTCATTAGGGAATTTCGAAGGTCATTTGGAGGGCCATATGAAGGAGAGAGAAAATAGAGCGCGTCCAATGAGCAGGAGGGCTACGTTACGTAGGAAAATACGTGGAAAGAGTCACAAAATAGGAAAATATCCTAAAAACTTTCACAAATCTAGGATTGTGGCATCGTAACTTCTGTGCTTTTACTGAGCTGTTAGGTGCATGTGTGGTCCCACAACTGATATTCTCTTATGTTCATTAACGTACTGGAGGGTGACCATTAAGCCCGCACAAGATATTGGAATTCTAAAACACTTTCCCTCCATTAGGATGCTTTCAAAGTGAATCTCCCTCCACTAAAGCTTTTCTCTCAGAGCTATGGCTTCCACGTCTTCTTGCCCAAGAAGCTCTAGGTGTTTATGGTCTCTCACACCAACTACCAACACTTGCACTGAGCAAAAACTCAAAAAAAAAATCATCAAATATGCATGACAATAAACACTGTCTCAGTAGCAAAATCCACAAATGGTCTACATGCAATGCCAAAAGCCTTGCAGACTGACTCACTCCTCATTAGGGAATTTCGAAGGTCATTTGGAGGTCCATATGAAGGAGAGAGAAAATAGAGCGCGTCCAATGAGCAGGAGGGCTACGTTACGTAGGAAAATACGTGGAAAGAGTCACAAAATAGGAAAATATCCTAAAAACTTTCACAAATCTAGGATTGTGGCATCGTAACTTCTGTGCTTTTACTGAGCTGTTAGGTGCATGTGTGGTCCCACAACTGATATTCTCTTATGTTCATTAACGTACTGGAGGGTGACCATTAAGCCCGCACAAGATATTGGAATTCTAAAACACTTTCCCTCCATTAGGATGCTTTCAAAGTGAATCTCCCTCCACTAAAGCTTTTCTCTCAGAGCTATGGCTTCCACGTCTTCTTGCCCAAGAAGCTCTAGGTGTTTATGGTCTCTCACACCAACTACCAACACCTGCACTTTGCCTAGAAGGCCAAGTAGTAGCATATCCTCAATTACAATATCAGCTTCAATAAATGCAGAGAACCAATGGGTTGGACAAAGGATAAACAAAGGTTCATGGGTCCTCATGCAACCAAGAAGAGCCAAGAGGTCTAGTGCTATCAATGTTTACCGCTCAGCATGGAAGGCCAGAGTGTTGGATTTCAAAGTTGAAATCGGCAAAAGATCTGTAAAGGAAGTTCTTGTTCAGCATGTGTTTACCCATCCAGACGTGATAGCAAACGGTGGAAATGTGTCAGATATACATCAACCACATTGCAATTGTAAGTATTCTTGACATCTCAATTGCATTTGATTTGTCATTTCACTTATTGATACTCTCATTATAACTTTTCTTATATATTTTGCAACGTTTATCCCTCTTCTTATGAGCAATGTCTCCATTCTTCACATCCCAACTACATTAGATTTATACTCTTAGTTTAACTCTTGTTATATATTTTGCAGATGTTTATCCCTCTTCTTATGAGCAATGGGAGCCTGTGGAGTGCATAATAGGCCTCTTCCTTGTTGTTCATGCCCACA